>NC_138726.1:8080170-8451764 GCF_965113295.1 Leuciscus leuciscus
ACTGATAAATAGTCCCTGAGTTGCACAGTGTCAATGCATACAGTAACGTGTGACACGGGAGCAGGTGGGTCCATTTAAAGCCCATTTTTGTAACAGGCAGAGATTACAGTGATGGATCCATGCAGATGTGAGTGTAGCATGTGGCGTTTTTCTCAACTACAAAGACAGTGCTTCACTCACCTGCTCAAGTTCCTGAACGCGGGACAGCTGGGATTCGTAGTCTGAGTCGGAGTGGATGTGAGTGGCCCGGTAGATGGAAAAATCAGCCTGTGTCTTCACTAGCGTCTCTTCTTGCTCTTCAGCCTAGAAGACACACGCATACACAATCGGTCACATTCAACTCTCAAAAGTTCTTTAGATTTACAATCCTGCTGGAAATCCATATTACAGCAACAGACTGTTCACACATTCAAATTTAAGTGGTGATAAAAGTGAGAACTGTATTTTTGTAACTATTGGTAAAGCATTGTGCTAGAAACACCATGGTCATGGGTTTCATTCCTAGGGAACACGTATATCAAAAAATATATATCTTGAATAACCCCAAAGGCCATTAACTGCCTTTTAGTTAAGACTACTGAATATTAAGTAGGTGAAAAATTATCTGTCATCTAATTAATATTCATGAGCCATGATTATGCGGTTTATTGTGTGTTATAAAATAGGGAAATAAGCAGTATTCTGGACAGAAAGACTGGGTAGTTATTATTCTGAACTGTAAAACAGCATGTAAAACCATAAGCAGCTCAGTCTCGATCTGGTCTTGATCTTCTTCAGTTAGAGTAAGGTCCTTCTTCAGGACCTAATGCCTGTTAAGTTCTTCCTTATGATAAAGATAAATCAGTCCAGCACAGTGCTGTCAGAACTGAAGACTGAATATAAAACAGTTCCAAATGGGCTCAGACTTAACGAAGATAATATTTCGTTATGTCACACTGCCTGTTGCTGTTGTTCTGAGAAAGACTAAATCAACGACGAGCTAGGAATAAGTAAGGAAGGTTAAATTGAACATGATATTGTACTGGCAATTCAAGGTGCCTTACACATGAACAATACAGACAAGAAATAAATAGACATAAAATATAGACATAATTTAAAAAATAATAATCTTATATCGAGTGTAAGAGCATTTGTGGGTTTTTTTTTTTAAATGACAGATGGCTTCGCTAGATAAGACCCTTTGAGGCTACGCTGAAACTGCATTTTGGACCTTCACTATATGGAGAAAAATCCTGTAATGTTTTCCTCAAAAACCATAATTTCTTTTCGACTGAAGAAAGACAGACATGAACATCTTGGATGATGTGGGGATGAGTAAATTACCAGGACATTTTAATTCCGAAGTGAACTTCTCCTTTAAGAGTATTATTATTGCCGACAGCTCCCACTGAAGATGAATAAAGAGTGAGGTGATTGACTGTGATGTAAAACATCACATCAAGGAAACTTCCCTTCTCACACTGTTGAAGGTTATGTGCTGTAATGCCGGGGCGCAGCAGGTTCTCAGTAAGAGGGAGCAATTAAGGGAAGCTTAAACGTACAGGAAGGAGACATGGGCGAACGGCTGAAGGACGTGTGTTCTGAGGTCCTGACTGAAAACAGTTGGATCAATATAGCATGCATGAGTGTGATGTTTAGGGATTGCTAATGGGACGCTAAGCATCATAGACATCTGAGAGGAGAAGCTGGAGGTGCTAGAGGAGAAAAAGGAACGGGAAGGTAGGGCAGGAAGGTCCTCACACCTAGTGTGCACTGTATCCGACAGAGGTGACTGCACCGCTGGGCTGTAGACAAGGCCTGTCCCTCCACCGCTGAGAGCAATGCCCATTATTTCGACTAGACACCACAGACCCAGCAGGCTTTTCCACTTTCCGCCAACCAGCCGCTCCTCCCGGTCAATGTACACGCAAATCAAAACAACTTCAGGTCCATTTAAACACCAGCCGAGCTGTCTGAAAGGGCCACACACGCAATCTTTACCCAACAACTACAAATCAATAATAACTTCAACTCCCAGAATTCCTCAAGAGAGCCTATCACAGCTCTCCAGCTGACACTGTGGGAAATGAAACACCTGAAAATGCTCTCTCCGCACATAGCATGAAGCGTGAGGGTTCTGACCTGGATCGATACAATCCAGTCAGAACACTCAAACGTATCTGAAGCTCAGATTGGCTTTTGCACCCGTAGAGTGGCGTAGATTCTCTTCCCCATTGTATTCACACCTCAAGCTGCACTAACAAGCCACTTTCCACCTGTACATGTGGTAACTAGGTTTCATTTGGCTTGATATGCAATCTAAACCCAACAGAATTCAACTCTAGGGAGGAGATGAGTGTGTTAAGACTGTTGCATTATGGGGCATTCACAGTGCAAATCTGCAGCATCTCTCTGGGACCCACAATACTCAATTTAATAGCTCACAGGAGTGAAAATATGGTGATTTAGCCAAAGTAGGACACGTTTCTTGGATCAACATTCCTAGAGAAACATTTCTGAGTCAATGACACGATGCTCATAGATTTGTTTGGATCTAAATATTGTTTCAAAAATACATTAAAATGCTATTCATACATACAATGTCTTAAATACAACACTTCTATTATGAGCATGTTTTCATTTACTGAATTAATATTCATTTCTATATATTTTTATCAGGACAACTGTCCATATATCATGATGAAAATTGTAAAGAAATAATTATGCTGTATTTGTGCAGTAATTATGTACAATTATGTTCTGTTTAGTCGTTCCTGTCGTGTCTGTATGAGTTCTCAATTAGTTGGTTTCTGTTTAGTTCACCTTTGTCCCGCTGTTTCTGTTTAGTGCCCTCATTTACTATGTGTATTTATACTTCCTGTTCTGTTCAGTCCTTGTCGGTTATTGTTTGTGAACGTGTCGTAAATCTTCTGAGTTTCTTATTTGTTTAAAGACAGTATTTCGTACCATCTCCTTCGTCGTGTGCTTTCTAAGCCACCATACCGTAACAGTATTAAAGTTTCCTAGTTTTGTTTTGGAGGTCTCCTACAATAGATCTACATGCATCTAAGTCAAAAAACACTTTCATTTTCTCATTATATACATTTCTCAGTGTCTGAAACGGTTTGATAAAAGATTCAGTCTCTCTAAAGCCCTCCTTTCCGAGAGCCTACTCTGCTCTGATTAGTCAGATGGCCCAGTCTGTTGTGATTGGTCGACTGCTTACAGCATGTATTGGAAATGAAACGTCCATTACCATATCTGAATTTCAACTCCGGAGAATTCCTCAGTGCTTGATACTAAGTGATACGAATAGTAATGATGGGGTCGGATTTACAATATCATTGTCAGCACGAGTCCTCATCATTTGGAAGTGCATGCAAAGTGGATTTGCTTTTGCAGCACAGAAAACAGCGTCTTCTCGACATGTTAACAATACGAACCAAACACTTTCAGGCCTCAGCTAGAACTACAGTGTTAGAGGGCGGGACAAAGAAGATGAAGACCATAGGCTGGCATCATGCAAATGTGAGGAAGATGTCAAGAAGTGACACTGAATTTGCTGATGACCCAGTTCAGAATTTATTCTTTCTTTTAGGAGACAATAACTTTATTTGTCATGCACTTTGATCTTAAAAATTTTGCAGACCTTTATATAACTGCTATATTACACAAGTAATATTTAAAACTTTGATGATGATATTGATCTAGTTTTGTGTTGAGAATACTGATAATGAAGATGTTTTCATGAAAGTTCTTATTCATCATTGACCCAGCTACCAAATCGTTTCATTCTCTTTGATTTGAGTGGTTCTTAATGCTTAGGATTAGAGGTAGGGTTAGGACTACATTTGTTTGACAGGAATGACCAAGATGTCCTGGTCTCTGCGAAGAGACAGACCTGTTCAGCTATGTGTTAGTTAAGGGTTGGGCTACCTGTCGACGAAGGCTAGCAGCTGTGTCTCTGAGTGTGTTGATGAGCAGCTCACACTCTTGTGTGTGATTACGCCTGTGCTCCAGCTCTTCCAGTGTGTCTCGGAGCTTCTGGCTCAGTGCTGCAAGGGCATCGTCTCCGCTCTCCAGCTGGGTGCAGTGTACCTGCAGATCCCCCTGCAGAGCTACAACCTGAGCTCTCAGACGGAGGACCTGCTCTTCCCTCTGGGCCACCTGAGGAGACCAAATCAGTCAGCCACACACAGACAAAAACATATCACTATCACCACTGATGTCTGCTCTCAGTAATTTAATATATAGCCTCTAGCTTCAGGGTACTGCAGCTCAAAAATGTTGCAGAAAGCTAGATTTTTATAAATCAAGTGCGTGACTGAGTCTTTGGTCTTTGTTGACACCAATATGAATCATATCAGTAATAAAATAAGAACAAATAGTCAAATTACAAACAAAAGCACAAATAAATACAATATAACAAATATAAAAATGACATAAGCAGTGCTTTTCAGGTAGGTCTAACAGTAGTTTTCAGGTAACGAAATTTAATAAAGCAAATGTAAAATAACACTGCAAGTTTCTGAAAATTAAACATCCTTATTAATCCTAATTAAAGTTACAAAAGTTATTCAGTCAATATCAGTGAGTGATTTTTTTTTGGTCCTTTGTTGTTTGATTAACATTAAAAACAGACAGCATCAGGATTATTAGGCTGCTGTCACTTTAAGAGCGAATGCACGGATCTAATATACTGATACACATGCGTTTACTTTCTCAACTGTTTATGTTCACTTAAGACATTACTGACTAGGATAATTTTTTTAAACTTAATTTTGTGTGAATTTGTCTGCTCAAGCACAAGATGACGTGAAAGAGCCTAGTTTAGTATTTGCAAGTAACATAATGAGCTCCCTTTCGTGTCTTCTTGCGCTTGAATATTACAATTTTCAAGGCTTAAACTTTCGTGACGATGCAGCGCTGGCCCGTTAACTGTCCCCAGCGTCGTTCACATTTGTTCACGTTCATGCATCGTTAGAATTCATAAAAATGTTACCGGCTAACTATAGAGTGACACCATTTTTTGTACTTGCCAACGTCCATTTTTACACGGTGAGCATCAATTTTAGACCCTGTTTGCAAATACAGTACAATGAGACTGATGATGTACAGTACATTAATTTGATGTATTTCTTTGTGCAGTTATGCACTACCAATATTCTACCAATAAATGCCGATATGCATTTATTTGATCAAATATACAGTAAAAATGGTATTTATATGAACTATTATCACTATTTCAAATAACTGTTTTGCATTTGAACATATTTCAAAAAGGAATTTATTCCTGTAATGGCAAATGTCTCCAGTCTTTAGTCACATGATCCTTCAGAAATCTAATATGCTGATTTTCTGCTGTCACTTGTCACTTGTAATCGCACACTCATGAGTCGAAGATCAACAAAAGTCTTTAAATGAATAAGAAGAACAATAAGTTTGTTTGGAAACTGTGATACTTTTTTTCAGGATAATTTGATGAATAGAAAGATCAAAAGAACAGCATTAATTTGAAATCTTTAGTAACCTTATAAATGTCTTTTCTGTCATTTTTGATCGATTTATTGCTGAATAAAAGTATTAATTAAAAAAAAAATATATATATATATTGTACTGACCCCAAATGAACGGAAAATGCACGCTGGATGGAGTCAATATCAATATACTGTGCATCACTAGTTGCAATGCAGACTTAATTCTAAAGGTATCTACGACTAATTTAAGTACCAACCTGATTGTGGGCCTCTTTCAGGTCCTCCTCTCGGCTAAGCAGAGTGTTCTCTAGTTGGGCGATCTTGCTGAGGCAGGCCTGGTACTTGTGTTTGCAGAACTCGAGGGATTCACTAAGAGGTTGTAGTCGAGCCTCAGCATCTGTGGCCAGTTTCTCAGCCTCCAGTAGACCTGCCTTCAGCTGAACCATCTCTGCATCCTGACTGTGGAGAGCTGCTTCCCTGCAGGAGGCCTGACACACACAAACACACAACATATTTAGAAACAGAAGTTGGGATATGGTGAAACTGAAGTCGGCTGTGCTGCCTCACCTCGTCCTCGGTGTCTCTCTGCTGTCGGTGCAGACTCTCCAGGTTATCTCTGTGCAGCTGCAGGAGACTCTGTGTGCTCTGCAGCTCTCTCTTAAGGTCCTGCACCTCCTTCACCCGGCTCTCCTTCTGCTCCTGGGTCTCCTGCTGCCAGCGCTGCATCTCCTCACGCAGATCACACAGCTCTTCATTTTGACCTATACACTGACACAGAACCAAGACCAAAAACCAACCTAGTAACTTTTCCCTGTTTACATCACTTTGCTTGTCTGTTTTTTTGTGGCGTCCCAGACCAGAGTATGTGAGCGGTGTGGAATCAGAACAGATTAGTGATGCACTGATATTGAAATTCTGTCCGATACTAGCGTTATGCCAATAATTATTTTCAAGTTAATGCTAATTATTAAAGTTCTGTTTGATTATGTCAAAACAACTAAACACTAAAAACAAATATGTCATCAACGAATAAGTCATTTTAAATGTAAATTAAGGCATCAGAACATCATAATGTACAGTATAAAAATGGACATTAATTTTGTGAAACCGCGTGAGAGAGACATGGCTGCGCAAGTGATCCAATGCCTTGTTTATGTTTATGTGTTAAATGTGTGGGTTGAAATAATAGTTTCTAGAGGTTTAATGATACTGTTAAACTACTATACAATGCAGAATATATTGTACATTGGGGCAAATATTTGCTAGTCCTATTATTGCCGTATTTCACCAATAGATTAGACTTTATTTTACTGGATATGCACTTTTTTTAATATTTCAAGTAAATACCTAGTTCTGGCATGAAACTATGTGGGGTGGTGGCGCAGTGGATAAGACACATGCCTTTGGTGTGAGAGACCCGGGTTCGAATCCACTGTGAGACACCAATGTGTCCCTGAGCAAGACACTTAACCCCTAGTTGCTCCAGAGGTGTGCGACCTCTGACATATATAGCAATTGTAAGTCGCTCTGGATAAAAGCGTCAGCTAAATGAATAAATGTAAAATGTAAATGTAAACTCTAGATGGCGCAGGCTGATATGTCTTTAACTTATTTGGTAGCGATCACATCATTATCTACATAGCTCAGCTGATTGGTAGCGGTTGCGTCAACATTCAAACAAATTCCGGTGTGTTGCTGTTAGCAGTATGCAGTATGCAGCGTGCTTTCAGAAACCCTCCACCTTCCCCAGCTCCACATGTATAGATCTGCTAAAGGGGTTAAATCATGTATGTTACATGTGCAGCAGCAGCAGCATGTCTTCAGCAATGTATTAGCTGTAGAATTTCTGTGCTGGTGTCGCCATTGCCTTGTGCATGAGGGACCAGAACCACAATTTCAAATTACAAAAAAAATTTGACAAAAGGTGCAGCAATTTCAGCCATTTCCGGCTGCGAAAATCCCCCCAAAAAATACCCCCCCCCCCCCCCCCCCCTATAAAGTCTATAAAGTGAGACAATTGTATTATTGAACATATTTAATTGTTGCAGATTTGCGTAATATTCTGAGCTTGCATTTACCTGTTTTTATTCATTTTGAGGAATACTGAATCTGTTTTTCTGCATTTGAGATAAGTACATGCATGCTCACATTTAGTCTAGAACTATAATAAGCATCTTGTTTAGACAGCGCACACGACGCCTCTACACAGAAACTGTTGTATAAAAGCATCATCACACGCCCAACAATTACCTGTTCTTATATTCAGTACAACAGCACTAATGTGTGGGATATTCCTTAATTAGTATTAGTACACCTCAAATGCAGCTCATTGAATATAATTTATGGTCGGAACCATCCTATTATAACTATATTTACAGACTCACTTCTACAGTCACACACTGGCATATATAATGAATGCTAGAGATTCTGAGACAGAAATCACCGAAGCCTGTTTGCTCCCTGAAGCGTGTCTGTGGTGGCTCACTGATAGCAGCTCTACATTAGATTATTAGACTCCAGAGAGAGCTGATCCCAGATTGGATAATATTATTTTTTCCCCTGGCTGATGATGCATTACAAAAATAAGGAGCACTGTAACAGATGTCTCGCAGGGTGAAAATAATAAATCACACAGACTACTGTGCGCACACACATGCGGTATATTAGTTTTGTGAGTTAACTTGCGTGATTTATTAGGTTGGTGAAGGCCCTGGATGGAGTCTCCTCAGTGCACTGAACTTCCCTTTGCAAGCATCATTAAGACTGCAGCGCTAATTGTGTTGTTTTAAACGAGTGGAACCTGATAATGACTCCATTAGTGATTCACCTACGCTTCTGTTTTCTTGGAGTCGAGCCGGGAGGAGGCGCATGGACATGCACATGGGAAAACTACTGACAGATGAATGGGATAAATGAAGCAAGAAAGCAGAGGAAAGGAGAGCATATGAATGTTTCTTAAGTTGATGAAAGCTAGAAAAGGTGGTATAGTGGAGGAAGGGCTTGACAACCACAAGAAATATTAGGACAACTGATCCTTCGAGGATGCCTGATTGGACAACTAAATTGATTTACACTGCAGATGTGGCACAGAAAAGCTGCTTTGACACATATGGCATGTAAATGCCTATAAACAGGAAAAAGTGTGGTTAAATGCTGATTCTCAATATTATTATTATTAATATTAATATTCCATGGTCCAGATTGGTTAGCTGATAACGTACATTACACTCCAGGATCATTCTGAACGTAATTCCAATCATAAAAAGTTAATCTAACATGAAACAATGGAACTTCACCAACATTTGCATTCAGTTGCATTGAATGAAATCTAGAGGGTTTAACCAGTCAGCCTTGCAAGGCCATGTAAAATCCAATCAATTAGGGACATTTTTATTATTTATTATTAATAGCAGGTAATTGTACTTTTATTGTCACTAACACCAATTACATAAGTACATCATGATTATTGGTGGGTGTTTTTTACTGAAAAAAGACCCAAAAATTACAACATGAATGAATGAATGAATGAATGACGGTTTCGGAGAAGTAAACACAAGTTGGCTCATATAATAGGACTTTTGAAAAATTAGCTTTTTCAGTGTATCAGTAGCCTAATAAAATGTTTTATTTTACATGGAGTGGACATGTTCACATGACCAGCTATCTAACCCCAAATCACTTTATCTCTGTAACCCCTCTTTTTTATTTTTTTACATGTTCTCTCGTAGAATAAATGAATCATGGCTTGACTGAGAATAGTGCATTTCTACAATAATGACATTATTAACTAAAAGCTTTTCTGTGACACTTCATCCACACCTCTAGGTGTCAGTATAAGTCCAAGATGACATATGGGCCAGAGCAACGTAAACAAAAAATGACAGAGTGCACCTTCTCGAGGCCCTGGAGGGAGTTGACGGCAGTGTGTTGCGTGGCGGCATTACAACATGAATAAGTGCAAAGCTCAGTGTAATTTTCGAAATCCTCATTTCAGTCCCAAACTCATCACACAGACAACAGCCCATGGCTATTTCAGATGAGACTCAGAAAGAGAGAGGAAGGGTAGACCCATTTTATGGAGCTCTCTCGTTCTTTTCCGCCGCTGATTAATTTCATACTAGATCGGTTGGCCAGCAGTGTTATTAGCATAAAATTTACATGGATCAGGCCCTGCAATAAAACCCTGTCATCAAGTCACTTGTCAAACACACAATTTCAAATCTCATTTAGTTTCTAATATCATTTTCATACCAGGCGGAGGGGTGCTGAGAGAGGTGGAGCGGTAGAACAGAGACGGGAATGTGTTATGTAAAGGATAAACGGAGTCATCGATCAAAATTAAAAGAGCTGAGCTTCGCTTCATGATTAAAAATTCTACGGATCAGCATCAAGTGTTTATCAGGTGAAGCAAACAGCAGGAGGTTGAGATGCTTGCATTGGCAGAACTGGATCTTCTAGAGGACCTCAAGTGTTAGACAAGCAGTCAGCGCTCGCTGAAACAACAATCTACTATGATAATCTAATGCCACAGCGAAAGATAAAGCAACAAAATCAGTGTTGACTGCCTGTGCAAAATTTGCCAACAAGACACTAAGGGCCAGCGCATTAAAAAACGACTAAAGACAGGCAGTGAAAAATTAGCACTGAAAAGGCATGAACAGGGTTATTTTTGGGGCTGACTTTATTGCATATGCATTTGTAGGAGTTTCCCTTTCATGCGCAAAATTTATGGGAGGAGATTTTTAAAATGAATCACGCAACACGATTTACTAAGGTTTGCGATTGGCAATGTACTGGTGTTTGCACTGCCCAAAAAAAGCAAGTCTTAAACCAGACACTACCTGGTAGATTGTGTTGGTCATTATGGAAACGATCTGACACTCGTTTGAGCCCGCATCTGGCCCTTAAGGCCCATTCCCATCAAGGACGATAACTATAAAGTTTTAACAAAGAGTATAGAAGTACCAAGAGGCGAAACTCAATAGAACGTTCCATTGCAACAAACGCACCCATGCGCAGAACTGCAGCTCCGCCATCTTGGACTGAACGCAACACAGCTGTCATAGAATTGAACGATACCGATCCAATTCAAAAGCGGTTAAGGGAACTAAATAGTAGTTTCTAGTTTTTAATATCTCTATAGCCTAAACTAAAACGGCGTGTTGAATAATGTACAACAAAATAATGCTTATGGATCGGTTTATAATTAAACAATTCCGTCATAGAGCATGAAGCTGTCAAATGGGCTACTTATTTACCCCAATAACTTTTGGGGATAACTCCCGTTTTCATACACAGCACAATTTTACAACACCAGTAACAACAGCCCATGTTCCTCATGAAATGATTGACAAATTCCTTGAAAAAGCCAAATGTCTCTGAAAATATGCGATTTAAAAAGCCCATTTCGAGTCTTGACTCAATTTCGACCAAATACATAACGTTAGCAAACTGTTACTGCGGTTATGGGATAGCTTACATTAACGTTACAGCACCTGTTATCGTTGACGTTAGCTCACTTTAACGTTAATAAAAACCTTTTCTACTTTAACTCTCTGGATCTTTGGGGAATCTATGAAATGCTAGTTGATTGGTTGTACACTAGTAGTTGTTGCAGTTGATGGCAGAACACTGTTTTCTTTATTTCTAATTATTTCCAGACATAATGCTAATGCTGCATACGGTAGTTGTGCTAACGGTAAAGCCGTTGGTTCAGTCCAAAATGGCGACAACGCGACAGCAGCGCCATCTAGCGACTGTTGTCAAAACTGCAACGGAGTTTCGCCTCTTGGTACTTCTATACTCTTTGGTTTTAACGTTCTAATTCTGTGAGAATACAGTTGTCCAACCCCAACTATAACGATAATGACACATACAAACTACTTTGTTGGAATTACTTTTTTTCTTCTTCCAGCCAACAAGAATCTACCCATGCTTTTAAGAACGCAAGCATTTAAACTGTGTAACTCCCTAAAAAAGTAACTGATTGTGTTACTTTTTCTCACATGGGTTGGACTTGCTTGGTTGTTTAAAAAAAAAAAAAAATTCAAAAGATCTAAAGATGTAAACAACAAAAGTGAAATGAATAAGCCTCAGGCTGAAGGAAATGTAAATTCACGCCTGTACAGTAGAGGGCGCCACTCAAACAAACCTTTCAGCTGCTGCCATTCTGGATCGCAGAATAGTTGGAGGAGAAAGTTTAACACAATAAGAAAAAAACATTTTAGGCTATGCGCGTGGTTTGTGTGTGATTTTATGTGCCATTTGGAGGGGGTGTGGCCTTGATTACACCTTGTTGGACGCAGAGTTAATTGTCGCTGAAACTGTTCATGTGGGAGGTTGTTTTGGGCGATTACCTATGGCATGGTGTTCAACGGTCTGCGCTATGTGAGTGTCCTGCCCGGCCCTGACACGTTTCTTTGTTTATGTTACATTTACGTTTGTTTTCCTTGCGTAAAAATCTATGTTTTGTCAAGAATTGATGTGTCGGGTGTCCTTTTTGTTGCATGTTTGCGCAATATACTGAGTTTGCACTTCCCAGTTTTTGTTCAGTTTGTTGAATACTAAATCTGTTTTTATGCAAGTGAGTTGAGTAAATGCCTGCTCACATTAGTCTAAACCTACAAGAACCTTCATGTTTACACCCAGCGCAAACAACGCCTCTGCACTTACTCCTGATTTCTCTCAACATGGACAGGAGAGTCAATAAATGGTCAGTCAATAAATGGAAAAACAAAGAAATTTGCGTTACTTACTTGAAAAAGTAACTCAGCTACTTTGTTGTAAATTTAAAAGTAATGCGTTACTTTCTAGTTACTTAAAAAAAGTAATCTGATTACGTATGTCATGTTACTTGTACTGCGTTATCTCCAACGACAGACGACTTGGTTGTTATGGAGTGTAGTTACAAGTAGTTACTGTAGTACTAACTATAAATTTAGCATAATTATATGCAACTAACCCTAAACCAACCCCTATTCCTAACCCTATAGTAAGTACATGTAGTTAATTATTATTACTCAGTACTTCAGTGTATAATTACACAAACACGGACAACTTAAAATAAAGTGTGACCTAAAACACTTATAAAAGATAAAATATTTGATCAGTTTACTTGCACGTCATGTGGCCATTAAACATCATCAGAGAACAGTGGACATGTGAATGTGTTGTTACGTTATATAAATATTAACTGAAATGAAAAGAAGAAACAAATACAGTTGAAACAAAACAAACGCAGTATTCTTTGGTTGAATGTAGTTCGGAGTAATTCTGTAAGAAACTGCGACTAATAAACAGCACACAAGCTTCTAATGAAACCTCTGCTGGCTCATGAAGTGGTTGCCAATACAACAGACTTTCAGATGCTGTAATAAAGTATGATAAACATTATTTTCATACACACACACACACACACACACACACACACACACACACACACACACACACACACACACACACACACACACACACTTAAAGCCAAGCTGAAGGCACAACCACTAATAATGAAAAATAACACCAGTTTGGAGAGAGTAGAGTAGAGTAGAGTTGGGGGGGGGGGGGGGGTATTTTAATAAGGACAGAGAATCAATGCAATTTAATCAATCTTGCCTAATTAAAAAAAATCTATATTGTGAAACAATCAAGGTGCATAAACAAGATTAAAATAAATGAAGGAACTGTGCCATGAGCAAGGGAGGGCCTAATTAAAGGGAGTTAATTGGAATTCCATGCCTATGTGTGGTTTGTCGATGCAGCCGACAGGAAATATTACACGTGAGTGCGCTCACCGGAGACCTCACAAACACCCTTCAGCTGAACACACAGAAACAACACCACCAAACTCATGCTTACTCCACGTTTTCTTTCAGGTCTCAATACCCAGACTGGCCAATTTGTGATTTTTAGTGTGTTTACCTGTTTGTAAAGAGAGTCTATCTCTCGCTGGAGCCGTGTCGTGTTGTGTTTGTTCTTCTCTATCACCTCCTCTCTCTGTTTCAGGATCTCCTGAAGTCTGCTCAACTCCTTCTGCAGGGCCACAACCTCCTCTCTCCTAGACGGGACCTCCTGCATCTGCTCTGCGAGCTAAACACACGCCACAGCCACACAATTACAATATTAAATGCATGTTAATAGTCAAGTAATGTGGATTTTTGATAGCCAGTGCCAGTATCTAGAGAGCAGGAACTCATATTCGCCTAGATGAAATCTCCGGATTCTGCTTTATGCATTTTAAGTCATGAGTTTGGGGAAAAATCTGTTAACATATAAATCTCAGTATAAAAATGACTAAATAATAAGTATGGAACAACAAGGTAAACTGTGTTTTTGACTGAGATTCCTTAGTATTAGGATTATTGGTAGCTGTTAATAAAGTATAGTGAAGCCATAGATCTAAGCTAACAACTTTATATATAGACAATACCAGTAAAAACTGGAATTATTAAACTTTTTTTTGGTTTGTTTCTGAAATAAATCTCTTATGCTCTCTAAGGCTGCATTTATTTGATTTAAAATACAGTAAAAACAGTAATATTGTGAAATATCATTACAATTTAAAATAACTGTTTTCTATCTTTAGTATATTTAAAAATGTAATTTATCCCTGTGATGGCAAAGCTGAATTTTCAGCATCATTACTTCAGTCTTCATTGTCACATGATCCTTTAAAAATCATTCTAATATGCTTCAATATGTTTGCGGTACGTAAAAAAATTAAAAATAAACATTTATTCAGCAAGGACACATAAAATGTATCTAAAGTGACAGTAAAGACATTTATGATATTACATAAGACTTCTAATTCAAATAAATTCTGTTATTTTGAACTTTTTATCAATCAAAGAATACAAAAAACCACAAGCATTTTACACAACTGTTTCCAACATTCAAAATAATAAGAACAACTTCTTCCGAGGTAAATTCAAGGCTTATTCCTTACAGTTAGCAGAGAATATTTTTTTTTTTACAATATGACTAATGACTAACTTTAAAAGTAGACACATCAAGCTTTCTAAATACATATCTCTCATGTCTGTGTGGCAAGTATTCATTGCGTTTCAGTTCCTTTTTGACGCGTTTCAGAAAGAAGTTCGCAAAAACTGAGACGGCACAAAGTGCACCCTGTTTGTTTTCTTTATTTTACAAAAGCAGAGTATTTTAAGTCGATTTTGCTGCTACGTGGAAAAAATCCACCGAAAAGTACCTGTGCGTTCGTCGACCCCCGATGGTTAATAATTGAGCACCAGTAATAGTTGATAACTGAGCAGCAAATCAGCACATTAGTATGATTTTTGAAGGATCATGTGACACTGAAGACTGGAGTAATGATGCTGAAAATTCAGCTTTTCATCACAGGAATAAATTACATTTTATAATATATTCAAAAGAAAACTTTAATTTAGACTTAAAAATTAGACTTTTTTTTATTTCACAATATTACGTTTTTTACTGTATTTTTTTATTCAAATAAACACTGCTTTCATAAAATCTTTCTTTCAAAAGCATTAAAAAGAAAAAGAAAAAAAAATCTAGAGTTTAGACCGGTAGGTAACATGTATAGTAGATCATATATAATGCTCTGTGGAAAATATTTAAGCATGGCAAATTCTGTTAAATTCAGCTGATATTACCTTTATTGACTTCTGATATAATATAGCTTAAAGTATAATAAAGCCTTTTTTTTTCTTCTTTTTTAAAATAAATAAATATGGCCAGAAAAGGCAGGACAGGCCTGAGGGACTTCAGCATGAAGCACGGCTGTGGCACAGAGACATGTAGAGCCGTGGATATATAAAGCCTGTCAAATTCATCCCTCTTTCATTAAATGTCTCTCTATAATCACGCACCATCACCTCTATAGTGCAAAAAGAGTACTCTCGCTCTCTTTCTCTCTGTGTCTGTCTCTTCAGCCGTCTGCTTGGATTAAAATGACATCTCCCCTTGAGTCTTAGGAAATGCCACATGAAGCAGTTACTAACAAACCTTCATGCAAGAGGAGGTGGAGCGGATTGAGGTGTGGTGGTGGGGGGGTTGGATGTGCCCTTCAGCAAAAATGAATTTTCCAATTGCAGTTAGTTCTGCCATGAATAAATAAACAAATGAATAATTGAGAGGGCAACATAAATAAATAACATCACAAACATTTCACAGGCACTCATAAGTTCGGGAGATAACTGGGGCTGAATGCTAATGATAAAAACAGTACATGGAGCAGAATCCAATGCATTATTCACTGCATGCTTGCTCGCTCTAAAAAAAAAAAAAAAAGTCAAAATAAATTAATAAATATGAAAAAGAAAATCTCAAAGAACTCAAAACATCCAGTCAGCACTGAAGTGACAGGTTTGTCCCATTTAAAACATCCAAGGACACTCTGCCAAACAAATAACTGACCAGTCAGAGATGTATAAATAAACCAGCGCAGGCTTCTACTTCAACTGACAAGTTATGCAAAAGTTTGGCACACAGGGAAGAGGGAGACGTGCGGGCGTCAGGTCCATCTTTATTGTGTGTGTGTGAGTGTGAATGGACTGGACGGCCCGTGTCCTTGATCCTGTCCGCTTTCGGCTCACGGAGACCTTCAGATGCAGCCTTCTGATCGAAGGCCACATTTACACTGCAGGTCTTGATGCCCAATTCCGATATGTTGACTATATCTGATTTGTTTTGCTGACCAGCTTACATCTTTTAAAAGTGACCCATATCCGATTTCTGCATTTATACTATACACTCGGCGAAAAAACCCAAGGTAGACGGACTGACCCGGAAAAGCTTAGCCAAAAAGGAAGTAAAAACAGCACGATCTGCAATGGACGCAGACTAAATAATATCACGTGTTGCTTTCTGCACCATCTTTAAAGGTCAGCAAAACATTGAGTTGAGCCTTCATCCTCCATTGCGTCATTGAAAGAAGTCATGTGATCGTGGTTGGTGTCCACCTGAGTTGACATCATTTGCCACCGTAATTTTTTCAATGACTTACTTCAATCGGATTCATGTCAGATGTATTTCCATATCTGCGGCCTAAAACCGACCTGAGAATATCAGAATCATGTGCTTTTTTCCTGCTAACAGGTTCATGGGTCATATCCGATCTGTGCCACATGGGTGGACAAAATCAAATTGGGTCACTTGAACCATGTAATGTAAATGCGGCCAAGAGTTATATATGCACCTGAGCTACATCTTAGCACCAAAATAAATGAGTAATCAACACTGATATGATCAAGGTAAAATGAAACAATGTTTACAAGCATGGCTTCTGCTTCTGGCACAGACCCTTTATGGAGACTAAGTTGCAATACATGCAGTGTGACCGACCACTTTTACTCACTGTAAAAATGATTTTTCAAAGTTGTAAACAAAACAAAGCTTATTGGAGGACTTTTTACAAAAAAATTATATTTTCAGTTTTCTCTGATCAGTGTGTGAATTATGCAAGTGTGCTGAGGTTAGCCTATACTAAAATAAGCTATTTATATAAAGAAGTCTTAAAGGTACTGTAGCAAAAACAGTCTATTTAATTCTCAGAGTCAGAGAGAGGATATAAAAGTGGTCGTGACAAGATGGATTATGACTTTTTGGTGCAGGAAAGCTTGATAAAAAGATTTCAGGTCAAAAGCACTTCTTACAGCCTTCTTAAATGCAAAGAATTTTAAGAAATGTTTACACAGTATCCGTAACAAATAGTTTAAACTTTAAAATAAATAAAAAAAATAAAGAATAACCCTTCACTAAGCTCCACCTGTTGGGTTACTTACTAAATAAGACAAGCTATCTGGTTACTATCAGAGCAAAAACTTGTCTGAGAAAATGGAGGTTTGGTGTCAGTCAGATTAGAACAAAACTAATATATATATATTTTTAATAAGGACACAAACAATTTAGCGAAAGTGACAGTAAAGAGATTTATAATGTTCCAAAAGATTTCAAATAAATACTGTTCTTTTGAACTTTCTATTCATCAAAGAGTCCTAAAAAATGTATCATGGTCTCCACAAAATATTAAGTAGCACAACTGTTTTAAACATTGATAATAATAAGACATATTTCTTTAGCAGCAAATCAGGATAGAATAATTTCTGAAGGATCATGTGACACTGAATACTGGAGGAAAATACAACTTTACCATCAATTACATTTAAAAAAAATATTAAAATAGAAAAGTTCTTTTAAATTGTAATAATATTTCACAATATGAATGGTTTCCACTGTATTTGTTACTGCATTGATAAAAGCAGCTTTAGTGTGCATAAGAGTTTTTTTTTTTTAACACTAAAATAAAAGTCATACTGAACCCCAAACATTTGAAAGATAGTGTAGGTGACTATATTTTCAATATGTGTATGCCTTAAAAAACAGACAAAAGGTGAGTGGACCGAATGATTGACAGGTTTTCCTCACCTCCTCTTGTGTAGAGGTCAGACTCTCCTGAGCGGCCCGCATGTCTGCCGTCAGTCTCTGAACCTCATCTCTATCGGACACCTACCACACAGACAGGTTTTACTCTAGGAGCCTAACCAGACACAGTTTTACCAAAGTATGTGGTGCGTTGTACCTCGTCCTGCTCTGCTCTTTGTTGCTCTATGAGCCACTTGCAGTCTTCTGTCACTTCTGAACTGTCACAGTTCAGCTCAGCTATTCCGGAGGCCAGAAGATCCCTCTGATACTCTACTTCATGTAGCCTGGAGACCGTGGACTCCTCTTCAACCAGCTGTTCGTGCATAGGAACAGAGATGCAAGATCTGTTATTGTAGGTCAGGTTGCATCATGCCGGTCAGTGGATGTGTTTATTGATGTGTAGATCATGGAGGCTGGAGAGGGTGTAGTATCAGGTAGTGTATCGATGCTCATCAGTCTTTAAGCTCTCTCTGATCTCTCTCTGATCTAGACCTGCTAGCGGCTTTCCTTGCACAACACATTATACTGCACTTGTTTATTCCAATTGAGCGGCAGACTGGATAAACAGTCAATACAACTAGTTCAAAGTAAAACATGCAAAAGTAAAAAAAGGCAGGTTTCGTGGCAACAAGTATTGAAGAACTTTAAGTATTGAAGAAAGTGGTAAGCAGTAGCGGTTTTTGCTATATTTAACTTGAAACGGGCCTTGCAACAGAAGAGCCCTGGCCCCTGCCATCACGGAAACTAACTGGGGCTTGGGGCAAAAATGCCACCAAAATTAATAAAAATGCCCCTCAAAAATCAAGATATATGAGGCAGAAAAAATGTCCCTATTTGAGTTCTTGTTTTAATATTTGTATCAGGATATAGAGTGCCATTTTCCCTAATATCAGCATGATTGCAAATGTGATGGTGTTGATTTTATACAACAGTTCAATAAAGAAGAAGTTAATATTAAAGGTGACTTTCATTTTAGACTTAGAACCTGTTTTTGCTCTATTTTGCAACAAATCCACAGTAGAACCATTGTGCGTCTCTTAGCAACTGAATGAGTCCGCGTTTTGATGGAATCGTTTGACTGAATGAATGAATGAATGAATGACTCACTGTTTAAGACTTTTTTCCCATAGTTTCATTTTATATATTTATATCTCGCACCTGCGATTGATAAAATCATACTTAAGGTCCACCATGCTTCAATAAATATTGTCCGCATATGCACAAATGTCAATTGAACAAGACGTTATGAGATCGCTGAGGGGCTGAGAGTGTGACGAAGATTGAATGTTGATTTTGTTTTCGGTCGTCATTGTAATGCGTGGATAGTGGAAGAAGAATAGGTTTATAAATAGAATATTGGGAGTGAAATAAGAGTTAACAATAACAGAGATAATAAAGTAATCGCAGTCGCATTGCATTCATTGTTTGTTTGAAACTGTTTGTTTGAAATGGGCCTCTGAATTGCAAAGGCCTCCTCTGGTGGAAAGTGACTATGGTTAGCAGCTATTTACCAATGTCTGCCTTGCAGCAACTGCTACTTCTGCGGAGTGATTTACTCCAACTCTCTGCTCCTCACCACGGGGCTTCTCAGGTGCTGCGAGTAAATCACTCCGCCCAAGTAGCAGTGCTTCGCCTTCTGAGAATGTAGTTCCCAGTATGTATACAGTTAGAAGATGGCTGTGTCTCATGTGACCTTGTTATTTGTACACGCTGTGACTATACAAATCACAACATGTAGATAGGAAAATGTTGGCGTTATTTTGTCACTTATTGGGAGCAGTATGCTAGCTGGAGCCGTTTACCTCCAGTCTTTGTGCTAAGCTAGGCTAGCTGTGGGTGAGTCAGACAGAGTTACAGCACGCACGGAGATGAGAAGGGTATGTATGGACTTATCTAACTCTGGGGGATACGGTGAATAAGCTAAAGTCCCAAAAAGTCGACGTGTTCCTTTAAAGATAAAACTAGTGAAGTGCCTAGTGAGGAATATACTGTATAATATAATAATGAATTTAATGCTGAATATGCATGAAAATAAAATATTCTATTTCACCTAAAATTTCTGCATATGTATTATTGTATGTATGTATGCATGAAGGTATGTATATATATATATATATATATATGTGTGTGTGTGTGTGTGTGTGTGTGTGTGTGTGTGTGTGTGTGTGTGTGTGTGTGTGTGTTCAGAAATAATGTGTATTCCATATTAAAATGAATATTATGAATATTAATTATTACTATTATTAATAATTAATATGAATAATATGTGTTCTATAAATATATACTGTATATATATGTGTGTGTGTGTGTGTTCAGAAATAAATGACATATTAAGATATATTAAAATAGAAAACTCATCTATTTAATTTCAATGATATTTCACAATGTTAATGTTTTTTACTTGATTTTGGATCAAATAAATGCAACCTCGATGAGCATAAGAGAGTTATAGTATCTCTCAAGAATTCTGCTTCCTGGCTCAAAGCTTCCAGTGTGTCCTCATGCTGACCAGGCTAAAAGACCCAGAACAGGCTTCAATTAAAAACAGCAGGGTTCAAAACAAAGAAAGAGACAAAAAAGCATCTTCCGTTTCTATATGAGGACAGTACTGGAATACAATGTTCCATTCTTTCTGCCCTCCATGCTTTCTGGATGCAGGGCAAATTGACGATTTAAGGAAATGGTTCCATTTTTAGGGAGCGAGCAACAGCCTTTCTCACATTAAATGGCAAATTGGATAACGTGGGCTAAAACCACTTTGTCTGTTATTATTGGAAATGATTGTGGATTACACATAATTATCTGCTAAAGTACCATTCCCCCCTTTATTCCAAACAGAATGATCCAACTTCAAATAAAATATGATTTTAGTGCATTTCTGTGAGTGTATGCAAGATATAAAGCAGAGAATAGATCGTCTACTCATATTGCCTACAGCAATCATAAAGGAAGAAGACAACACAAATTCAAGCAGCAGGGGTCCATGCTTGGAGCATTTTGTCAGGATTTGTGTTAGGTTGGTATTTGGGGGTCATGTGAAGGGTATAAGCTTAAGTAATAAGTGAATTCCTTGAGTTTAACTATTGCACAAGGACAATATTATTATGGACACAAAAAATATTTGACATCAGAAACAAATTATCGAAAAATAAAATAAAATATAGGGCGGTGACTTAGTTTTATTCATCAGTTTTTGATTGGATGGAGGCAGATCTGAATGCGAACTTACTGCAGATTGTAAGAAAGGGGCGGGGTTTAAGATGACATGATGATTGGAGAAGTCTGGAATACGTCACCAGAGAGAAGTCTGTCATTTAACTGGAAGATCCAGTTATGACATTTTGATAATTATGGTCAATTTTTTTAATAAAAATAGGACGAATCGTTGACAGTCAGGTCAATAACATGCATTTAGAAAATAGATTGGGTTAATTTACATTTCTTGCTGACATTAAGGACTCTTTAAATATACTTTATGATTGAAAATACAGCTTTTGGTAACACTTTCTACAGACATTCTACAGACCATAAGTAACTTTGCAAGCACATGTCAACTAATTCTACTAACCAAAACCCTAACCTAACAGTATACTAAAACTCTAATGAGAGTTAGTTGCCTTGTACTTGCAAATTAAAGAGAGTTGGTTGACATGTAGTTGCAAAGTTACTTGTTATTGTTAGTGGAATGTCTAAAGTGGATTATCAGAATAAAGTGTTACCCAGCTAAAAAAAAAAAAACATGAAAAAAAAAAAAAAACAAGAAAAATATCCCTGCCCTGTGATTGTTAGCAAACTGAACAAAAACTCCAACTTACTGGCCATCATTAATAGACTGCATTCTCCTGTTCCTTTCGCCTGTTAAAGATTGGAACTAAACTATTGTCTAGGTGCAAAATGATGATTTAAAAACATTAAGCATGTTTTAAAGTGTGTGTGTGTGTGTGTGTGTGCGTGTGTGTGGGGGCGGAGCTGAAAAAGCAAATTTCCTTTGCTGGTCCACCGATTGGAGCTGAGCTTAATTGATCCCCAGTGTGCTGATGTGTGAATGAGGAGAGGTCACAGGGTCACAGTCAGGCGACCTGTAGACCTCTAGCCACCCACTCGCCCCTGTTCTTTCTCATTTATTGCCTTCAGTCTTTCTTTTGGTCTCCATCACAGCTCTTCACCTGCCCACATCCTTAGCTTTACATCTATAATCTCACTCCTCTTCTACATTTTCCTCCTTAAATTTTGTATTTTGAGTAGGCTGTAAAAAGTTAACAGGTTAAAGCATGTATATTAATCAAATGTTTTGTAACAGTTCCACTATTACAGAATGTAATTTTCCTCCCGGCCACTAGGGTCACCGGGGAGAATGTTGTCGCTAGGACATGGTTTCTCTAAAGTGAGGGAGAAGAGAAGAAGAGGGGGGAAGTTAACAGGTGTAAAGGGGAGATGGTGATTGGCATGTGAGAGGGTATCCCATTACTGACCTGTATTCAATGTTAAGTGAATTTATTTTATGCTTAACGGGTGATGTTTTGACATATTGCTAAACATTGAATGAGTACTGATATGCTCTTTGTTGGGAGTCTGGAGAAAACGTCTGCAGGAATGAGTAATGTGGATACATAAATGACTGAAAGGACTGTGAGCGAAAGGAGATACTGATTTTTTCCTTGCATCATTGTGGATTGGATTTTTGTTGCTTGGACTCGGACTTCTCTCACGATTTCCTTCAGAGACTTGGCCCACATCTTTCAGGCCCCTTTGGACTCTTATCAGATAAGTTGTGCTTCAATGTGATTGTCTAAGTGATGGTATCCAGGGAACTGAGTGGTATTTCAACACATGGGAAATACTTGAATATTACTATTGTGTCCATCTGAGATTGAAACAAGCGGCTTATGATTGTCAAAGTACAGTGTATTTTGTTTTCTTTTGGGGTTTTGGTTTTCAATGTTTTGTTAATTCATATGTCTATTTTGGGAGTTGTCATTTTCACTGTGCTATAAAGCAATATAAAGTAAGTCAGATGGTTCTTTCATTCTGAAGAATCTGGTGTGATTTTAACAGACATTTTCCATAGGGAGAACCCCTTTCTTCTGTGTAGCCCTTTACCTGAGTATAGAGTGGAGGTGGTTACAGTTTAACGCCTTTTTTTTTTTAAATACCTTTAAATTATAACTGCTTCATTTTGTTTGTATGATTTCAAACTGATCACACAAATCACACATGTATACTAAAGTCCTTCCTTTAAATATGTGAATGTAATGATTTTTTGACCTCTGAATGTTGACCTTGACCTTTATCCTTTAATTCTACTCCCTGTTTTCCCCCTCTTGTGTCGTTCCCCTGCCTTCACCGCTATATGGAGTGTGTCCACATCACCTTCTCCTGCTGTAGTTTCAGGCTGCTGACGGCCCGGTCTCGGCTGTCCTGGGTCTGCTGGAGCTGTGTGTGTGCGTGCCGGAGGCTCTCTGAGACGGAGTACCATCGCTCTTTCCATTCCTTCAGCTCTTTCTCCTTCTGGTCAAATCCTCTCTGCAGCTCTGCAGTCAGCTCTTCCTGATGCCTGACCTACAGTACACACACATGCACAGGAAGCTTTATACATGCATGTACAGTGGCACCAAATCCTATTTGGAAAATGCATGAATGTCATCGGACTAGATACAAAATGATCAAACCGAGTATCAATTACTTTAACCCTATGAAGCCTACTGTATGATATTTGATATTTCTAAGTCTACTAAATTATCAATATGATCAAAACTTTGCTGAAAAACCTGTTGTACACAATCTACTACATCCCTTTGTTGTCAGATTGATAGCGTATAGTTTTTTAGTAACTAAAAGGTATTTTAGTATAATTCTAAAACGGTCCACGTTCAGGTCGTGGTTCATGTGTCTTTTTGCTGTGAAATCTTTACTGATTTTTATAAAGTAAATGCAAGAATAACTTTTATATTGCTATTTCATGATGAACACTTTCTGGACATAAGCTACTTAGGTTTACTTGATTATCCATGCATCATTTTTTTTTAGGAAAATCATGTTAAAATATGAGTATCAAATATGATTTTGAGGAATGTTTATTTGTTCATGTCTCAATCCTCATTGTATTGCACTGCATTATTGTTTTAAAACTACAGAGCTTTGATCGTAAAAATAAGCATTTAAATATTATCTTACTAAGACATACTATTGGAAGATATAGAGTGACAACTATGCATTTTATGTACGGCAAGTAATCTGATATACTGTTATAAAGATCTAATTGACTTACATTACAAGCTATCAGATTTTTCAAGCAAAACATTTTGCGAAATTAAGTTTGTTAGGTTTTAAATTATTAAGGGTTTCCATATGTTCTGACCAATACATGACCATGTATTGACCATGACAGAGTGGATTTCTGTCTCCTGATAATATATATATAAAAAAAATACTCTGTTGGAGATTTGGCCCTATGTGTTGACACATTGATCCATTGTGTTCATGTGGGCAAATCAAATTTGAATCTGGCTTGCAACATTTCCGGATATCATTCAACTTTGCCATAATTTCCTGTCCAATCTCTCACTGTCCGTACAAATAAAAGTATCAAAAAGGCCAACACACTGAGCTGAAGAGTTTAAGACAGCTGAGAACATATACAGTATGCACATCTCAGCTTCAGCTCCAAATATACAGAATCCTCAGTAAGAAGTTCTACATTTACATAAACCTTTTAATGAATGTCGCATCACTACGTGACTGACGTCCACACACAGATGAGAAGTGACCTTGTCCATCAGCTCTCAAACACATCTAGAATCTTCTAGAGTCTTCACAGACAGCCTCAAAGGGCCGTATGTATTTTATGAACCGACGGACTCCTGCGGTGAAAGGATCAGCGCATGAAAGTCTATGCGAATGAAATAAGTGTGAAAATATACTGCGGGCACCTCGGCGGACCCCTCTATTAATCAAGCTGTCTGCGTTGTGTTTGGAAAGTAATCTTGTCCGAGGAGCGGAGGAAAACGCAGCAGTAAGTGGCGGTTGGTCACACTTTGAAGCAGCTGCTTTGCTAAGGTCCCAAAGCGCATGGAGGCCAAAGTGTAAAAACAAGAGAGAGTGAGCGCTCGCCCTCAGGTTACCCTCCTCACGCTTACACGGGTCCAGCCTACCTAAGGCCAAAAGCATGCTTCCCTTGTCCTCGTCTCACAGACAGTCCGTGTGACGTACTTTTCGCCATTGGCACAGTCCACTGATGTCCACACACACCATCCGCATGCAGTCCCATTTTTGTGTCCGTTCGGACTTGTGTGAGGAAAACAATACACCTGTGCAAGTAAACTGAGCGCTTGAAAAGAAAGGTGGACCAAATGTGTCCATCTGCAAGTCAAAGGTCAAGGTCAAAGGCTTGTGCGCTCAACTGTGCACAGGTGGAAAACAACCTTAACACTTCCTCTGTGTACTTCACCCTTCAGGGAAAGGATGGATTAGAAGCAGTTAGTGCGGTCGGCTAGTTTATA
The DNA here is from genome assembly GCF_965113295.1 of Leuciscus leuciscus. NCBI lineage: Eukaryota > Metazoa > Chordata > Actinopteri > Cypriniformes > Leuciscidae > Leuciscus > Leuciscus leuciscus. The sequence continues at coordinate 8,105,528 of NC_138726.1, forward strand.
GTGCTTACTTAAGACCTGATTAGTTGACTAGTTAAAATTGAGTACAGGGACCCTCAGAGGACCGCAAGGGATCAGTGGAAAAGTTCAGAAACAATTTTGTAAAAAATTATTAAATTAGTCATATTTGATGTTTTATTATTATTATTATTATAATTATTACAACTTCATGAATTTTTACACTGGAGTCCAGTAAAGGTTTAAAAGGTTGTTAGGGGGATCCACAGAAAATATTCATATTTTTAAAAAAAAATTAGGAAAATATATAAATAAATTAATTCAATTTTCCAAATTAAATATTATTTTATTCATTCTTCTTTCTAAAGACTGGTCAGAAATTATGAGATCAACCATACTTATTTTATTCTATTGAGAGCTATAGTTTCTTTTTGGGTTTGTATATTAAACAGGGGTAAAAAGATTACAGGGTACATTTATAAAAAAAAAAATTATGCTAACACTTTATTTTAAGGTGTACAGTGTAATTATAAATACAGTATAATTACAGTGTTATTATACATTTAAGTACTGAGTAAAGTTAATTAACTACATGTATTTACTATAGGGTTAGGATTAGGGTCTGGATTAGGATTATAAATTATAGTAACTACATGGAACATGTTACATGGACACTGCAAAATAAAGTAAAATAAATTATACATATAGTATATCAAATTTAAATATATAGTTATGATATAAAATATGTAGTTAATCTATGAAATATATATTTTAAAAAATATATATAAAATATGTAGTTTCCTTGATATTTTAGGAAGGGGGTCATCGTAAGAGAATCATTATATTTGGGGTTACAGGGCATCAACACGTTTAAAAAACCTCTATTAACTTGGAAAATATGTGGTTTTGCACGTCAGTGCATCTTTTCAATAGTGGCCTGTTGAGCGTGACTGGCGTTAACTGTACCTCCTGATGCTGAGATCTGGCCTCTGCAGCACATTAATATTACATCTCATTTTAGGGCCAGTCATAATATTAGACGTTGTTTTGAGCGGAGCCATCACTGGCGATTGTGCAGGCGTGTGTGTGGGGTCCCGGTGTTAAAAACACGTGCTGTTGCAGCTCTAATTCAAATTATGGCAAGGTTATGACTGGCACTTAACTGCGGTGAGGAAGACATTGCTTAGAAGCTAATAGGCAGTGGATTGTTGAGAGACCTTGTCCTTGAGTTTATCTTCTCTCAGTCGTTTCAGCTCCTCGGCCTTTACACAATCCTGCAGCAAGAGAGAGGGAGACATGAAGAGAACAGAGAGGTGCTGAGGGATGAATGCGTAAGAACAACAGCAAAAGAAAGTAAAGAAAATGCACAGTCCTTCAGAGTGTGTCCTAGAGAAGTTGATCTATTTGACCTCTGCCGCTTAGGTAAACTGCAGGAGAATGTAACAATGGCTTTTTGTTGTATTGTCTCCACTTCTTCTTTTGAAGGTAAAAAACACACGTAAGGTCTCATGCAAGGCATGAGTGTTAAACAAGTGCTGAAACACACATTTCATATTTATTTTCTAGCCATTTTTTTTTATAAAACTTCAAGTGCATATCCTGTGTTATGATGATTAGTTAAAAGTTGGATAGAACATGAAAACTAAGATACACAATGAAGCAATAGAATGGGACAAAATAGAAGGCCATCATTATAGGCTACACAATAAACTGAACTAAAACAAAACACAACATACTAGAAAGCTACTATAAATGAATGTTACAAGGAGATGACAACTGTTAATCATAGCAGACAGGCTGAAAACAAAACAAAACAAAACAAAATGAAACAAAACTAAAAACACAAAACTAAACAATACAAAATGAAACAAAACAAAACAAAACGAAACAAAACAAAAAACACAAAACTAAACAATACAAAATGAAACAAAACAAAACAAAACGAAACAAAACAAAACAAAACAAAATGAAACAAAACAAAAAACACAAAACTAAACAATACAAAATGAAACAAAACAAAACAAGAAACACAAAACAAAACATAAAACAAGCCTTGAAATACACAAAAATAAATAAATATCAATGATTCATTTTGTCAATTAAATATTTAGACAAGCAAACCATCCCAATTTGAGGTAAAGATGTATCAGTTCACTGTAATACATCAGGCTTACTGTGAAAATTCAGTGCATTAATTGCCGTGACTAAATAACTGATTATATTTGTCCAATTTATTATACATTCGTATAAAAAAAATACAATTGTTGTGGTTATGAATGTAAAATCTGGTGTTTCATTTGTTGTCGATATTCCACAAAAATGTACATTGTCCCTACAGCTATTTGTGCCCTCTATTTGTGCGTTCGGCATATGTTAAGAGGGAGCATAATTTTTATTTAATAATAGATAAATAAATTATTTATTATTTATAATAAATAAAAATGAATCAAATTAAACCATGATGCCTTACATCATTGTGCAAAGAATCATAATCAAATTAATTATATCTCATTTACTAAATTTGATCTTTTCTTTCAATATAATTTGACTATGAGAGAAAGACAACTTCAGACCTATGATAGTCTTGCTCGGATTCTAGATGTCACTGAAAGCAACCGGAGTGTGAAAGCTCTCACCAGGCGCTTGAAATGGCACTGAGATCCACTGTTCAGAATACTTGTAGCATAAAAACAATCAATCTTAGGTTTGAAGGTCAAACTGAGAAATCAGACAACAAAGTATGATCCCTGAGCTTCCTCTCAACCAGTGTATTAACAATACCAACACAACTAAGCAGCAGATGTTCAGAGCTCAGGTGAGCTGAGGTAGAGAACGCAGATAATAAAGCAGCATGTCAATGTGGCGAACTGTTCTATTTGATCTCAGTGTGCATAACACGCTGCTGTTTTCTGAGGATTTGAGCACTATCAAGGGTACGAGGGCACAGCAAGAGTCTCAAGGATTTCAGAGACCCAGCAGGCCCAAACTTCTAAGACCCTTTTTTTAAAAATAAGCAAAGAAAGAAGTATGAACTGCAAGTGCACGGCGATGGGAGGTACATCCTTACGTTTTCGCATGGCATGCGTAAAAGGGCATGTGAGCGGCTATTATGAACGGGTTTGCTGACCTCTCTCTCCTTTTCAAGCAGTGCCAGTGTCTTGTCAACCTCTCTTTGGAGTTCATCAATCTGCAGCACTTTCAGCCGATGCTCCTCTTCCTACACACACACACACACACATGAAGAAAGGCAACTGAAGGTGAGACACACAGGGAGGAAAGACTTCGTTAAAAGTGTCAAGTGGATGCCTTTGCATAATGCATATCACACCTTTGAGATGATCCATTAGCAGGTTGTGTTGTGGGAGCCACTAAATAAGCTGACTTGACTCCACAGAAAAGACACAATATCCTCCCTTCCTTTCTTTACGAGTGGACAGTGGACGAACAATCAAAGCCCGGTGGATTTAGATTAGCCCTAGTCATGAGGGGACCTTTAACCCCCGCCCCCCATCCGTTCCTTCTACCCAGACATTGATTTATAATTTTAATATCTCTAATTTCCACCGCAGCGGCGCTTTCCAAATGTCATTTTCCAATTTGTGTCAAACCGCGTGACCATTTTTCTTAATACGGCTTATGACAATCTCAGCGGCAGGGCGGATATGCAATTCAGATGGAGTGTCGTACAGGCACGGACGTAGCCGCCGCGGCCTGTTTGTGTGTTTATCATTATCAACGGTTCGACGTTTTGGGAGGGGGGCGCCGACTAAGAAGCAGTCTGTTTACGACAGAGGAAAAATTGGGTTTGCTGAGCAAAATGGCTGCAGGGGACGAAAATAATATTCCGCCGTAAATCTGGTAATTACGTCTACAGTAATAAGAGTTACGACGGCCGTAATGATAATCTATTAAAATATGCATCAACAGAGCCGGGAATGGAACGTGGGATGGGCTGGTGGTCGTTATATGAATATTTATGATAATTAAAACAAGGCTTCCCCCTTTTGAGCAGCATGAACCCCACGTTTCTACAGTTATTAACATTGTAAATCTAGCAACTTTTTTATATTTAAAAAAATGTTTAAACGTACATTTATAACACACTTTCTACTATGTGAGTGTTTCTAACACTACGACTGAGGGAGTGACGGCAAATTTGACATCTTTCTTCACTTCTGACCACTACAATCAATCTCTCAAAACATTTATTTTGTAAAGTCATAGAAACGCTACTGTGGATTTATTTTTTATTTTTATTTTTTTTATCATTTAACTATTGGAGTAAATGGGAATGCAAAAATGATATTTGGGGAACTGCCCAGGGGGCCCACTAAATCAAGACGTTATGCTATATATTCCCCTACTGTTATTATGAACCATTATAGTATATATATATATACCACAGTGTTAGCTTGGTATGCCTGAGTTTAATGAAAACCACAAAAACATTCTATTTAGTAAAAGCAGCTTTCAAAATATCTCCTCTCTCCCCTCCATTAAAATGGTTTACAGATGGTTATTAATTACTTCAGCTCAACAAACAGTAGAGGAGGGACCATAGACTGTAAAAAAACATATGGACGTAGTGTCCGCGACATCACCCGTAGGTTTCCGAAGAGCATTTTTGTAGCCTAAAGTAGGTGGAGCCGGCCATCACGCCACTCCCGGATAACAGAACATGGGCAAAGAGGCGGGACGTGGGTGGAGCCTGGTTAGCAGCAGACAAACGGCTAGTAGTGACAACAGTGGGTGACAACAGTGGCAATCCACCTGTCACTCAAGTAGCCACGCCCTTAATTATGCAGGACTTTATGGCTTAATATAATTTAAACGGATTAGTTATAAAAAAATTCACCCCCCTCACAGTTGTCATGAAGGGCAAAATTAGCTTTATAGACCAAAACCACTTTTTGTACCAGGCTGTAAACATATTTTTTCTGCTGTAAAGTTGGGCATATTAACATGAGGGGGTATATGGGATTGACTCCCTTTTGGAGCCTGTCTCTAGCGGTCAGTCGATGAATTGCAGTTTAAGTCACTTGAAGTTAAGTTACTTGAAGTTGGCTTCAAGAGAGAGACCGGAAGGTTGCCACTCGGGAGGGACCCAATAAAATCACAAGTCCCGCCCAGCTAGTGAACAGAACCAATCAGAGTTGAGGCTACTCCCAGAAGTGAGACTAACTGAAAATGTTGGAGGGAAATCTGGGTACCAGTAACGTGAGAAGGAGAGGTACGCAAGGAGATCAGTCTATCAATCTATCAGTCTATTATCAAAAAGTTATTTAACACTGCAGATTAGCATGATGGGATGCATTTTGCTGCACAATTTACTTTCCCGGGAATAGGACACCTAATAAAAATCATTTTTAATAAGAGCTGCTGACTGCACACTCCTGCCGGTACTGTACATATCATTACTGTATACCGGCGCACACCGTCCGAACAATTACGCGCTCAAAGTCCCTGTCTTTTTGTACTATTATGTAGTTTGTTGGTTTGTATAACACGCAGAAAAAAAGAATATGCATCAGGATTGTTGCTGATGTGTCAAGAAAACGTGAATACAACTCACTGCTCTTGATGGATACATATATTAGCTTTATTTAAAGGTATAGTAGAGGATTTTCTTTTTCTGGGTGGATCATCAAGACTATTGGTCCTCCTAATTGTCAATCATTCTGGTGATATGTTTACGTAAGGCCGTGGTACGTGCTCGTCCCTAGGTAGTTTTCGCTTTCTGCGCATGCACACTTTCAGGTGTATATGTGTGGTAAACTACGGTTTCAGCCATTCATTGAAGCTCGCCGTTCTCACCGGGTTTTTTCTAAATGTCTGAGGGTCGCAAGAGAAAAAGTGTCTACGAATTGTATGACAAGAAGAGAAAGGCCTCTGAAGAAAGAAACAAGACCAGAGTGTTTTTGGGAGAATATTTCACACGCTGGCGTGCGCTAAAAGCACAGGTTGGGCTTCCCACTGATGCCTCAGTCGCGAAGTTTCTACTCGACAGGTAAAGTTTGGCATGCTATTTGGAGAAATCCATTTAAAATCACTGCTAGTAAAAGTTAATGTAAGCTATGATTAGCGATGCTAGCCATCTCTTGTGCACACGTTTAATAGGCGTTCCCTCTCGGGAGCAGGTAGAGTGTTGCGCATGTGCATTTTTTCAAAAAGTGGAGAGGGAGGTTCTTTTAAAAAATTTGGGAAAAATCTCCACTATACCTTTAATAAACGAAAAGAAAATAAAGACAATGAGAAATTTAAGTGGTTTTATTTAGCATTTGACTGCATTCTTGTTAATTTCTGAATGTTTTCCTCAGCTGTTAGACAGAATTTACAAGCTACGGCACTGTTCACCGGAATAGAAGTTCACCCTGAAGTAGAAGTTCAACTTATTCATGACTCTGATGGTTCTGAGAACACTTCAAATGTGAAAAAAGGGTCTATTATATCTCAGGCTAATGGGAGGAAAGATTGGACGTCAGTACCCTGATGGTGGCGCTGTGGAGCTCCTCTCTGACGCTGTTGAGCTGCCTCTGAAGAAAAGATCTCTCTTCTCTCACCGTCAGCTCCTCTCGTGCCCTCTGGAGCCCACAAGATTCCTGGAGTTAGACACACAATGGGTCATTCAAACGTTAGCACAAAAAACAGATTCTATGACACCTCGTTTTGATCATATTCGCCCCTCATGGCAGTGCTTCACATACAGTAAAGACCCTCATTAGTGCAGTTCACCTCTACTGACCTCTACCTTCAGCCTTCATGTGGCTATTGACCCACGCTGAGTCTTGCTTCTCGTAAGAAAAAAAGTACAAATAAAAGGAACAAGTTGTCGGAAATGAAATTTCAATTCATCCAGTCCCTTTATATACTGGTGCAAGAGCTGGCGAGGAGAGCAGGAGGATCAATAGTGTTTAGACAGCAGAGCAGATTTTCTAAGAGCCGAATCAATAGGAAGGAGAGAGGGAAAAATACCTTGGCTTTTCTTTGGGTGTTGCAGTAAATACGAACAAATCAGTGGCCTCAGGCTAAATGGATTGACTAGCCGTTTCCGACTCCTGTGCTGTAAATAAAGATCTATTGGGAAAGCTCTGCCCGGGTCCCTGAGAGGGGGAGAGACGCCACCGTGCCGAAGCTGTCTCACACTCACCTGCACTTAACCTGCTTGAACACGCCGATCTGACACACGAAGGAACGAATCGCCACATCCCTCTGACTAAATGTATTAAAGGGATTGTTCACCCAAAATTGAAAATTTGCTGTTGATTTACTCACCCTCAGGCCATCCAAAATCTAGGTGTCAGTTTTCCTCAGTAAAAAAGTAAAGAAGATTTTTAGCTGAAATCGTGTTCTTTGGTGATTCGTATAATGCAAGTCAATGGCTACCGTCACTTTGAGAGTCAACAAACATATACAGGTAAAACAAAATCAATACCCGTGGCTCCTGATGATACATTGAGGTCTTATGAAGTGAAACAATCAGTCTGTGCAAGCAACTGAACATTAGATACAACATTATTACCTGTAACACAGCCGAGTATTTTGACTCTCAAAGTGATGGTAGCCTAATACGAATCACCAAGGACCAAGGTTTCAGAAAACAAATCTTTACATTAAAATGGACTTGGAAGCATTTTATCATGCCTTCAACATTTATTCTTGCTATTTTGCAAAGGCCTTGGCCATATGTATAGATTTGTTCTACCCTTGGCCCAGATCTAGACTATTCATCTTAAACTATGGAGAAAAGAAAATCCATCATAAAAATATAAAGTTGCTGCATCATTTTCACCATGATCAATCACTCAGTGAACCATTTCACAATGACTCCTTATTTTCCAAGGAGACAACATATTTGAGATATGAGACATAAGTAAAAAAAATTAAAAAAAATCACGGTAAATATAAATATAACAAAATATTTTTATTGTAGTTTATTTCCCATCAATTTTCTCAAGACACAACATGCTAGCTATGAAATGAGCTCCAATAAGCAAGATGAAGGGATTGGCCATTTTATTTAAATAAATAAATAAAAAGTTCCTTTCTTAATTCTGGCACATTATACTTAATTTAAGATGTAGTGAGAATTTGAAAAATAAATATTATTAAACATTATTTTATTCACAAAAATAAAATACATTTTATTTAATTATAAAAAAAATAATATAAAACAAAACCCTGTGCATATATATGTCCACTGTTGGATAGTGTTAGTGGGGAGTTAGTTAGCTAATTTCAGTGTGGTCTCAGACTTTCGGATGCCACTGTAAATGTATTTTAAATGTCCACACAGCACCTCAGAATGATAGTTCTCTCTCCATTTGTTGCCGTGAGGAGAGGAACCTTAATGAAGAGGTTGAACTTGGCCACCTCAGTGACTTTGGTCTAATTACTGACGAACACCACGGGCTAGCGAAGGCAAACTGTGCAGAAGTTCATGATATACGAGCGCTCTCCGCACTCCTCAGCCAAAACAAAAACATATCACAAAAGCCAAAGCAATAAAAGTACCGTCTCGCTCCGAAAGAAAACATTAATCAATAAAATGGAGAGAAATGTGGAAATAAAAGTATGAACTGTGCTATTGACCTTCCCAGCAGGACTGAGGGTGGACTCACTGACATGCCCATGTTTGGTCAGGTTACATGGATTAAGATGAGGTCGTCTTAAGTGTCATGATCAGACTATTCCACAAAGAGAATGAGGATGTCTGAAACATTCTAAAACATCAAAACAAAAAAATAAAAGCATGTTCGTGCACTGTTGGATACAGAGCCACTTTAATGAATTTAACTGTGGCGCTGAGAAACCGCGCAGTGAAATGGGCTGATGCCGCAATATGGCTGTGTCCTCTTTGCCAAGTTCGAGGGTCCTTAATTAATACTGGTACAGTAAAAAGTGCTAAAAATGTGGCTTTTGGTAAAGCAGTACTTCTAATTTCATGGCGTTAACTCCGCTATAACGAATTTAACTCTTTGGTGGCCGAGAAACCGTGCTGCGAAATGGGCTGACGGTGCAATATGGCTGTGTGCATTGTCCTATTTGCCAAGCTCGAGGGTCCTTAACAAATACTGGTACAGTAAAAAGTGCTCAAAATGTGGCTATTGGTAGAGCAGTACTTCTAATTTCATGGCCTTATGTCCGCTATGACAAATTTTACACTTTGGCGGCCAAGAAACCCTGCACTGCAAACTGGGCTTATTCCGCAACAATGCTGTGTGCACTGTCCTATTTGCTAAGTTCAAGGGCCATAAACAAATACTGGTACAGTAAAAAGTGCAAAAATGTGGCTTTTGGTAAAGCAGTACTTCTAATTTCAAGGCCTTATGAAACCGCGCTGCGAAATGGGCTGATGTGCACTGTCCTATTGGCCAAGTTCAAGGGGTCATAAACAAAGACTGATACAGTAAAAAGTGCCTTATGTCTTATGTCCGCTTTAACGAATTTAACTCTGTGGCGGTCGAGAAACCGTGCCGCGAAATCGACTGTCGACGCAATACGGCTGTGTGCATTGTCCTATTTACCAAGTTCAAGGGGCAAAAAAAAAAAAAAAGGCTGATACAATAAAAAGTGCTCAAAATGTGGCTATTGGTAGAGCGGCACTTCTAAATTCATGGCCTTATGTGGCGTAATATGTGGCTCAGTGTGCATTGTCCCACAGCATAATTTCAATGGTTCATATAAAAAGACTGGTACAGAAATAATTCTCAAAATTTGGATTTTGTAAGAGCAGTTTGTCTAGTACGAGGCTAAATCCAGCTGTTTATTTGTTTGTTACTTATTGATGCGTGAACCTTCCCTGTATATAACACAACGCTTTCTAAAGTGCTCTGTGTCTATGACGCTGCTCGCAATAAGCGCTGTTGGAATTTAATGAAGAAATTACAGGTGATGAAAGCACCTGTAAGGATGCATTAAATCTGACAAAGAGGCTTAATAAAGGGTGTATTGATCTTGTAAAATGCGATTTTTTAAGAACATTTTAATGTACCAATATTTTTTATTGGGCGATGGGACACAAGGGATTATTGCCTTGACGAAATCCAAATTTTGAAAAAAAAAATTAAAGCACCAACTTTTTTTTATGAATTATTACACTATTATGGACCCTTGAACTTCGTTAATAGGCCACCACAGAGAATGCGTTTAAGGGGACATAAGGCCTCGATATTAAAAGAAAGACTGGCCTAACAAAATCATGTGCATACAATAGTTTCTCATGAGCATGCAAAAAGTTTCTTTATTTTTTTGCAAAGGTCCCTTTAGAGGCTCTATAGCACGACAGTGCTAGTGAACAATTTAAATTTTGAGAGTGTGAATTATTATCATTTTTATTAATCCACATTGCAAAAAATGCTCGTAGCAGAAAAAAACAACACTATTATGAAATTCAGCTGTGTGTCACTCTATAGCACCAAGTACAAAGTTGAAGAATCCAACTTTCCCGGGCTGAAATGAATGCGGAAAATGGTAAGATTTTTGTGTGTGTGTGTTAATGAACAGAATGCAGGAAGAGGCTGTGCTTGTAAGCATAAGGTCTTTTTTGACTTTGTGAAGTGTCATTTGGTTTAGGATGCGTTTGCATAATTCACTGCTGATATATTCTGCAGCAAAGGTCAGTGTAGATTGGGCTGTGACTGCGGCTGCTGGAGGAGCAGAGGGACATCACAGTTCAGCCAAATGTCCTCTCAAGAACATTACCTTAATGATACCATTCCTCACACTAGCAGAGGGAAAGAGAAAGAAATGAGTCAAAAAGGACATTCTTTGACCCAGATTCCTTGATTGGAGAGAGGTGTTTAAAAGCACACTTTCAAAGTCTGGCTTAACAAACTTGGAAAGTTTAACTTGTTTGAGTAAAAAAAAAAAAAAAAAGAAAGAAAGAAAGAAAGAAGAAGACGACAAGTTTGACCTCATTTGGACAAAAAATGTGGACAAAAAAAACATGCAATGTTCACTGCGGGTACATATTCAGGATATATATTAGTTTAGTAACAGCTTCATTAGATGTTTATTTGCTTGCTTAACCAAACCACTATTACATGGCTCTCTGTAATATTTAATTCTGATTCCTCAATCCTGGAATTCTGTGGTTTTACTGTATATTTTGTGATTGTATATTTGAACGCTGCTCATGTCAACCAGTTTCCTACATACATAAATAATAAAAAATAAATTGTAATAGATTGTTTAACTTTCCTGCACCATTTGTGCTATGGACTTTAATGATAGTCAGGGTTATTATTGCTAAAACCAAAACATTAAAGAACATTATCATTACTTGAAATAAAATAAACATTACCTGAAATAAAAATTCTCATTTTCATTTAGTTCAAATTGAAATACTAAAACATCTAAAACTAAATAAACTAAAAATATATAGACATATAAAAAAACTAGTACTAATACAAATGACAAAACACAGTGTTAATTACTTTTATATTAACTATTATTCATAGAATATATATATATTTATGTATATATACAGTATATATATATATATATGTATATATATATATATATATATATATTCTATGAATATATGAATCTATCTTTTTACATTTTTATTTTTCATTTTAGTTTGCTTCATTTGAATTTTTGTTTGTCTTTGTAATTTTACTTCAACTTCAATTTAAAGTTTTTTTATTTTTTATTTATGTTTTAAGATTAGATTTTATTTCAGAATAATTTAAATATTATGTGTAATTATTAGTTTTAGTTAACCATAAAAATACTGTTTTGAAGTCTAGCTCAGATTTAAAGTGATCTTTTCTAAAAAAAAATCTCAAATTGTGAATAACATGATCTCTTTGCTTTGGTAACCCTCTTCTGAAACATCCTGTGCACTTTACTGTCACTTTCGGTTGGATACAATCATAAAAGTTAATGCTTGACAGATTTGTATGGTCTATCACACACTTTTGAAACACAGAAGCACATTGGAGACAATGATTTCATCTAAACAGTCCTCACTGTGAGGTCCGTCTGCAGATGTTTCTTGGGTCTGTACAGTAGCTTGTGTCCAGAGGCACTGCAGCCGCCCCGGGCCGTTCTCTAAGTGGTCTTTACTTTGAAAACACAGGTGGTCTCCGGGGGCCAGGATGAGTGGCTCTCCCAGCCCCACACAACACTTTGAATAATAAATCCATACATCATAAGGACATGTCAGAGCTTGATTCACGGCGGTAAAGCGCTGAGGTATTAGCTTTAATAACACAGGATTGAGTCAGGCACTTGCTCTTTCCTGACAAATACGGGCAAATCAATTAATTCCACTGACATTCCACGCCGAAAGCACACAATATAAATTCCACGTGGCCGCGACTTTCGTGTTTTTTGTTTTCGGAAGAAGGGGCGAATGTGTGAGTCATTTCTTACTTTTATGCCCTCATTTATGAAATATTCCACCACCTTCCACATTTGTTTTTGTTGAGAACTTTCTCGTAAAAGGTTACAGGATCTGGAGCGCAGGAGAAAGACAAGTAGCTCCAGCTGAAGCTCTCTGTTACCAGAAGGCGTAAGGTGCTTTATTCTCTCGCTGTTGATATTCTCCACATAATGATGGATAGAAGCATCAGTCTGGCCTATCAATCCCTGGAGAGTTATGCAGCTTCGAGGGTAAAACATACCTCAGAATCTGAGCGCTAGTGCTAATGGTCGTAGTAAGGAATCATGGGAGTCAGTGAACACACTGAAGGATGACCATTATAGTGACAGGAGAACAGAAAATCCCTAGAATCTTTTGAAATAGACTCATTGTTCTGACGTCACCAGCTCAGGTCATACACTACCATTCAAAAGATTGGTGTCGGTTTTGATAGAAGCCTCTTGTGCTGCAAGGCTGCTTTTTTTTTAATCATAAATAAAGTAAACAAATAATACTAATATTGTGCAATATTATTTAAAAAAACTAATGAAATGTTTAATATTTTAATATATGTTAAAATGTAATTTATTCTTGTGATGGTAAAGCTGAATTTTTAGCATCATTACTTCAGTCTTCAGTGTCACACGATCCTCCAGAAATCATTCTAATATGCTGGGCTGCGTTTCCTGAAACCTTCTTAACGCTACGTCGTACCTTATCGTTAATACGTGTTTCCCGAAACGTTCTTAGTTAAGTATACCTTCTGTAAGTCATACGTTCGGAAGGTTGGTCTGGACCACTCTTAGCTTCACCTTATCACTGTTGCAGGTCTATACGAATATAATTCTGAAGTTTTAATACACCCAGACAGTGTTCAGTTAGGCTAATTCAAGTGTTTTCATGCAAAGAATAAAATTGTCATTACACTGATTGTTGTTAGATTTTTAATTGTATTATCCAAAGGTACATCAGCTGGCAAACCATTAAAGGCTAGTTTAATAGACCATTAATAGTCTATTTAAAGGGAATGATTGTGGTGGGGAGTTTGCTCAAACCATGGCAGCGATACAGCGAATTGTTGTTCTAAAAGACGGCGCCGTTTGCGGAGCGCTTTTAAAGGCCAGTGAAAGCATAAGCTACTGTCAGTTAAGTCCTATTGGGACGCTAATTGTTTCTCATGGGCTCGTACAGTATTTTAAACATTTACAGGGGTAAGTCGGTGATTTTAGTGCCGTCCGAATCCATAATGTCAGTGTTTTTTCTCACCCAACCCGCGTAAAAATCCCTGGCCAAATTAGCCTACCTACTGTTTTTTGACAAACAGGTCGTGTGGTAATTGAATTGCCGTCTGAATCCACATCTCTGAGTTTACAAGAAGAGATTCAAAATTCACTGTTTGAATCATTTTTGATCACTGCCGAGCACCGTACATAAGATGTACACTTTTATTACTGAAATGCTGGAAAGTATTTACAAGAACAATATTCCATCGCAGCTCCTCCTCAGCAAACAAAAATAGGAAAGAGAAGAAAGCACATAAAAATTTGAAATGGTTATTATGGCAGCAATATATGATACAACTTTAAAATATGTAGGCTAGGGTATTATAGTTTGGATTATTTTTTATAATATCCCATGAGTCCTACTAAATGCAATTTCAACTATTTCTGAAGTGCTTCATTTATAAAGAACACCGCTTTCTTGCATAATGCAGTGAAGTATGGCAGGCCGTTTGAACTTTTATTCATTTCCAGGATACTAATTCTTGATATCAACAATTCAATTTTTACTAGTTAAAATGATAGTTATTGATATCAGGAATTAGATTTCTACTATAACAATGCTAATTCTTCATATCCACAATTACATTTTCACTAGTTAAAATGCTAATTCTTGATATCAACAATTTAATTTCAACTAGTAAAAACTATAATTCTTGATATCTGTAATTGTATTTTCACTAGTGAAATGAAATGTCACCATAGGCTGCTATTCAAAATCCATTGTTGATATCAAGAATTGATTTCTTACTTGTTGAAATTCCAATTTCACATATCAGAAATACAATTCTTACTAGTAAAAACCTTTATTTTTGATATCAAGAATTAAACTGTCACTAGTTGAAATGTCTATTCTTGATATCAACAATTGAATTGCTACTAACAATGTTCATTTTTGATATCATGAATGTGATTGTTACTCGTAAAAAAGCCATTTTAGCTATCTGAAATAATATTGATATCAGAAATACATTTTCAGATATCAAAAATGAAAAATTTTACTAGTAGCAATTCAATTGTTGATATCAAAAATGATATTTCTACTAGTAAGAAATCAATTTTTGATATCAACAATTGATTTTGAATGGCAGCCTATGGTGACATTTCACTAGTGAAAATATAATTACAGATATCAACAATTAAATTGTTGATATCAAGAATTACATTTTTGATATCAACAATTCATATCCTGGAAATGAATAAAAGTTAAAACGGCTTGCCATAGTGAAGCAGCCCCTGCACAAGAGAATAATTGATTCTCGAGCCATCGATATCAACAGATTCAGCACCATCGCCACGGACAGCGCCGGGTAACGTCGCACGTATGGTATGGTTCGGGGAACACGCCTAGAAATGGTATACCTTTAGTTAAGTTATACCTTAAGAGTCTTCGTAGCGCGCTAAGAGACAACGTTATCCGGAAACGCAGCCCTGGTTTGCTTCTAAATTATTATTGGTACTCTGTTAAATTATTAATAATGGTTCTTTATTATTATCAATGTTCAAAACACTTGTGCAGCTTTATATTTTATTGGAAACCATGATACATTTTTCCAGGGTTCTTTGATTAATAGAAAGTTCAAAAGAACATAATTTATTCGTTGTTAATGATACTTTATAATACCTTTTATTTTATTATATCACTATTTTATTTATTCTAACACATTTATTCATCTTTGTTCATGTTAATTTAGGTAAAAAGTAATTAATTGCAGAATTGTCATTCTATTCCTTTAATGCATTAACTAATGTTAACTAATGGAATGTTATTGGTGTTACTCAGTTTCACTTGCAATTCACACAATGTGTTGAAGCAATTCTGTCACTGTTACTGTGAATCATTATCATTTCCTTCATTGTAATCACAGTAGGCTAGATTGTGTTTGCTTTAACCTGATGTTAACCTTTCCAATACGTCAGTGCTGTTGATCTATCTGGATGAGCCGAATGCGGTCTCTTCTGTTCAGCTGATCAGTCATCTCTACACCAGCTACTAGTGACCATAAATGTCCAGCTTGGACCACCATGTAAAACCATTAACCATCTGTATTTGTTTTCCAGCATTGTCACCCTTTGAATTGTGCCTCTCCATCCGCTGTCCACTAATACACAGTTCATAAATATTGTCTTATCACTGTCGTCATCATCATCATTTTCCCCCAATACTCTCAGAGACAGGGAAATTTGGAGGCAATTACCGAAGTGACAAGTGAAATGGGAACAAGAAGCACTAGAAAGAGAAGGTTGCCATGGAAACCATGCAAGGAGATCAGATTACATGCGCATTGGTCAGGTGAACCTCCAGCCTTACTGCATACAGAGGCCTGGCAGCACACGACAGACCAAAGGGCACTTAACCTCAATCACTGCGCACAATCCTCAGCCAATCAGGCTGGATGTAATTGCTATTTTTGTCCAAAGGTCAGATGGTTGTGTGCATCTGGGGCTGTGGAACACACAGTACACTTTCCACCCAAAGCCATGGACAAAACTGATGGCATTTGCAAGGAGGTACAAGCATAATATCTTGCAATATCAGGGGTATTTCCTCCGAGGATGAGAAAGGGATGTCTCCTCAAAAAACTGGATGAGAAAATAATAATAATAATAACAATTTATAATAATAATAAATAAAACAACGCAAATATTACAAAATGTGACATTGCAAAGTGTAAAAGTCACTCGTTTTTATAAAGTAACACTGTCCAACAGCGACACCCGCAGGTAGCGGGAACTTTCAACAGAGAGTTTGGACCGTTCGTAAAGACCCGCCCCCTTTAGTTACTGTTGCTATGTCCGACAAGCCGTGCCACTCTCACGCCACACAACATGTTCTCACGCAGTGAAAAATACATGGCGGAGCAAAGAGGACACTGACAACACGCTGAGCGACAGGACAGAGCAGGTTACTTTTAAATGAAACAAAGTCTCAACTTTCAAATTTGGTCCTTTTTTAAAGAAATGTAAATAGTACCGTTTAGAGGCTCTTTAATGTGTCTGACAGATCGCTTTAAAGCCTCAGTTAAATCTGCTCGTGAACCGATCATCTCTTCCTTCTAGTTAATTTATAGCATCAAATTAACATGAATGAACATCAGAAGGAACGTTCTTTCAACCGTGGAAAGATGTCAGTACACACCGTTTTTAAGGTCAAATCCACCAATGTGAATCTACTAACTCTCCTGACTGCTTTGTCAGACAAAATGTCTGATTATGATCGGTCAGATCGCCTATCAATCAAACTCCCTGCGAAGGGTGAATTGAGAATGGGTGTGTTGGACATCGGCTGCGGCTGGATGTAACCGATCGGCGAGAGTAGCCGTGTGCAGGCGGGAAGGAGCTGCAAACGGAGACGTGAAGGCTCCCGTAGTGACCGCTCACGTGGTGTTTGCATACTTTACCACAGCTGAAGTGAAATAAATGCAATATTTGCCAAATACACAGATGTTTCAGAGACATTTTCATTCAATACTTTATGTACTGCTTCATACAGCGTCTGTTTGAACAAGAATACAGTTCAACATAAGCCTATAGCAACTATAAGTGGAGTCGACGTTTTTTAATCTGTTTTATTTTTGATAAACATGACACGATATAACATCGCGACTACATGAAAAGTGTGTTTACTGTTATAAAAAACTGATTTGTGAGCTTTAGTGGAACTAAAGGTGTGAGAATATACACGGTGAATCCGGCCAATCGTGGAACAGCTGTGTCGTCGTCAGAGCTTGTGCAGCCGCTCTGGAGAAGCTGCGCTGGCTGAGTTCACCGGCTACTCTCGAATCGCTCTTGTGGTACTTTGAGGGCTTACGTCACAGTCACGTGGCGTCGGCGCTGTATCAAGTCGGACAAAATTTCTAACCGGCATGCACTGCTTCAAATCAGCCACCGATTGGTCTGCGCATGAAGTCGAACAAGCCTAATGTATAGGAGAAAATCACGTGAGACCCATCGTGAAACGATTGGAAATGATTGCTTCACGCGATAAATCCCACCTCTTGATTTCGTGTGCGTTCTCAAATCGGCCTGAAAGGGATAGTTCATCCAAAAATAATCCCATAATTTACTCACCTCAAGCCATCCTAGGGTGTATATTACTTTCTTCTTTCGGCCAAACACAATCAGAGTTTTTGAAGCTCCAAAAAGCACATCCATCCATCCATCATAAGTGATATTTGTATTAGTAAATCTTGAAGTTTGATGGTTGGACGTCTCTTTTACCCAGCAGAGAGGAAAATCTTCCCATTTACATTATCTACACATTTACATGCTTCATTCCAGCCCTGATGTTATTTAATCAAGATTTAATTTCATTTAATCTAGAGCAATCTCCATTTAATCAAGCACAGCTAAATGTGAGACGCATGTGCTAATCAGGCAGAAGAGCGAGCGGTTAGAGTTCAGGCATTCATTAGCACCGCTATTAACACGTCACCTCAGAGTGTTTTGCAAACATCTTCAAACCGGCGCGATTGTCTATTCACCGTGAAACGTTTGTATACGTGCATTTCAATAAGACACCTTAAAAAGGCTCGTGTCTCATTTACAAGCCTCCTGTTATTATTCTGTTTCATTTTAAAAACTTGTTCTGACTTGAATGTGTGACAAACACCTTAAAGGTGACAGCAAAGACATTAAACCCCCAGGACGAGTGTATCCGCGCCACTGGCAAATTACCACTGATTAGCATTGATTTGAAAACAAAAACCACAGCGTGACACAAATCAAAAGTGCAGTCAATGTTGATGCATAAGTGATATGGCAAATCTCAAAATAGCTCAATAAATATGTCGGAAAGTTACGAACGAGAAAGACGGAGGGCGAGAGAGGGGAAAAAAATCAGAGTGAAGCAATTACAGATCTAATCAGAGCTTTCTGCATGAAGGTACGGCTCTCCTATCTCCCTCCCATTTGCATCATAACACAGCTTGCAATATTAATTTCCGAGTTTACTGCTTATTGGAAGTGCAAAGTATGAAAAGCCATTAAGGCTGCAAATGGGAAAGCAATTTGCTGTCACACGGATTCGGCTCTATTCGGCTCTTGTTAACCATTTGGAATTAGAGTCATTTGGCGAGAGGCATTCTACAGCAGTCCACTAAAATAAGTAATTATGCTTGCCTTCTCTCTCCCTCCATCTCCCCGCCTCTCGCTCTTTCATTTGCGCGGGCGAGGAAAGCGGGATGGGTGGATGAGGTTGAAGGGCGTTAGGGGTGAGTAAGTGGATGCAGAGGCAATTAAAGTTGGTAGCTATCTGTTTGGCTAATGCAGGGACACACACACACACACACACACACACACACACACACACACACACACACATTGTATAATGCTCATGCCTGAGGGCCAGGAGGAAAGAGGGAGAACAGATGCTGGGCGGCCATCTCCTTTTACTGCCAGTGTAACTCTTAATCTAATCTCACGCGCTCGAGAACGGCGCGCCTCATTTCAGCCCTCTGTGTTTCACGCGCCAAATCACGACTGTGTGCGTTCTTATTGCGAAGCGCCTTGAAGGTAAAAATCACTCGTAATGATTCACGCTGGGACTTGGAGAACCTCTTCAGCTACAAATGATTTTCGTCTTACAAACATCTCATCAACAGTCAAGCTTTTCCTGCTGAAAAGATCAGCTTAGACGGCATGCATTTTGACGACTGTAATTTCACCAAGTAGGACGTGATCAACATCTTTTGTTGGTCCAAGAGCAACATTCATGTCTAAGAAAAATAGACCTAAACACTAAATACCCCTATTACTAGGTAAACCCCAGAAACCTTTAAGAACAACTTAGCAACCATATAGAGCCGTCCCGGCAACAATCAGCAACAAAGAATAGGAATCGTAAGTTTGCATTCACTGCAAATTGAGCCACTCTAAATAATGAGCTGAATTATTAAACTGAATTACGAGCTGCTTGCGTGTAAAAGTTCATAGTGTCACGCTTCACTCGGAAAAGCAAAGCATATAATTATTTAATTAAAGGGGCTATATGTAAGAATTGTCATGTATTAATAGCTTTTTTTAATTGCTAATATGT
The DNA here is from genome assembly GCF_965113295.1 of Leuciscus leuciscus. Taxonomy (NCBI): domain Eukaryota; kingdom Metazoa; phylum Chordata; class Actinopteri; order Cypriniformes; family Leuciscidae; genus Leuciscus; species Leuciscus leuciscus. The sequence continues at coordinate 8,125,167 of NC_138726.1, forward strand.
GAACAGCTTAAAAAATCAGTGCGAGCAAAAGCTGGCTGCAGTTCACCAAGTGGCCACTGGTGTCACTGATAACAAGGGTTCCTGAATTCTACAGGTCTATACTGTACAGCCACTTTAAATAAGCTTTTGCAAACCGTTCACACGACAACAATATGCTTAAAATGGAGAAGTTTTTCCTTTGAGTTTTCCGCATACAGACGACACCATTGTCAAAATGATCCCCATTCACACGGATCCGCGAAAACGACTAAGAACGCTGTATTCTGCTGCCAGGCCATTAGATGGCGATGGAACACTATAGACTGAACACGTAATATGCATGTGCATGACGCCATCGTCTTCAGAGATTTGCGTTTTTGTTGTTTACACGGTGACCGTTTTAAATAACTTGCACTATGAAACCCGTTTTCAAAAGTTTGCGTTTTCAGGCACCCACTTGTAAACGAACGGCCAAAATAAATAAAAAAGTTAGGGCTGTCCCCGACTATGGATTTTCATAGTCGAATCAGAATCGTCATGTCTTGCCTATAGTCGACTAATAGTCGAATCATGTGTATGGGGGCGGGACTTTAACGTTTCAATGCCGCGATGTACAGAAAATCACACAAAGATATAGAAGAAAATGTATAAAAACATTTTTGATCAATAAAACTAAGAAATAACATAAATAACTCCAGAAAGGCCACACTGCAGACAGGATTTACATTTCACATGCAAATCAAATTAAATCGGCTAAATTACCTGTGCGAGCAGGCCAGCCTACAGCACAACATCGATGCACCGAAAAAATAAACAATTAATTTACTAAATTAAATTAGAACAGAATATACCTTTCTAATAAATAAAAATACAAAACGAAATAAATCAGATTCAAGTCACAGGATGAGGAGCAAATGTGTGCAAAATGCCTAAAGTGCAGGGGAACATATATTCAAAACACAAGCCACAAATAGTTAGATTAGATAACCCTGACAGATTAATAGATAAAATTAAAATAAAGAAATTATTAAAATAACGATAGTAGCCAGAATTTTCAACTTTGTCTTTTTAACTGCAGAAACAACAATTAATGCTAAACTGGAGAGGCAGTCTTTTTAGCTAATAATGTTCACAGCATCCAAAAATAAAATTAGAACCGGCTGAAAAGTTTTGAAATCACTTGTACCTGATCGAGAGAGCAAATCCTGAACGTCTTTCACTCTGTCTGTCCGTTGGAGTCTTTTCAAATTGTGCGCGCGGATAAAATACATTCTAACGTGAAACCCAGTCTATGCGTGAAACATGTTAACGTTGGCCGGCAGAAGTGCGATCATGGTTTTCCTGATGCTAAATCCAGCCTTGGAGAATATCCTTTCTAATCGTGTACATCCACACTTTAGATTTTCTTATCCCAGACATTGTTAAAGATTTAAATCCTTGCCACGAAGACGCTCCTCTGTCGGTCACGGATTGAAAGTGAAACTTAAATCTGTCACGCGTGGTGTTTGGATTTATTCACGCACGTTAAAAAATATTTATTAAAAGCTTCTTTCTTTGCACATTTTTATATACAGCATTATCATAATAGGCTGAATATTAACGTATTTACATAAAAGTTAGTTCTATGTGAAATCAGACATTGAGCGCCCTTATATAGCCAAAGCTGCATGATCCTCGTTTCATAACACCTCTGCGAAGATTCGACCGTGAGATCGGTAGTCGAATCAGGCTCCTCCTATCGAAGCATCGAATCTTCGACTATTCGGGGTCACCCCTAAAAAAAGTTCTACGTTTTTAGTTGAAACAGCCCCTAAGAAATATCACAATTTTGGATTTATTTTGATCAATCATGCAGCTCTAACACAGTAATGAATTGCAGTTCAGTGAGTGAGTCAGACTAACTGAGAAACTAATTCATAAGTGTTTCTTATTCACTACAAAGACAAATCTCGAGAATCAGAAATAACTGGTCATGCTGTATGATTCACTAACAAGAACCAGCTCAAGAGTCATTTGCTCTACACTGAATACTAATGTAGGGAACACTTTCAGAGTGTTTTAGTACATTTTATACATTGTCGGAAGAACAAATGTTTAACTCACAGAACCAAAGATCATGAAATTCATTCGGTTGCAGTATTGATATAAAAATTTAATTTGTCTTGCTGGTTAAGCTAGTTTAGATGACAAGTGGGAAAACAAGTATCCAGTGCTAGAGAAAGAAACATAGGAAACATTCCCAATCCTTTCCTTTCAAGCTACACGTTCAAACCTGTTCAGGCGAGCCCTTGTGCCGCCCAGCATGACTCTGTTTCAACCACAACCCCATGCGGCTGCATTCAGTCCCACTCCATCTTGCAGAGACAGAGAGAGAGAGAGCGAGAAATTTATGAAGCCCCTGGTCCTCAGGTCTGTAGAGGTGTTTTATGGTAGGACCTGCAGGACCTATTAAGGCAGTGCGGATCTCTCCGATCCGAGCGCGGGTATCGATCGACAGCAGCACCAGGCCCGGGCCTGCCAGCCTAGTTAAAGCCCTGCGTATATGTGTGTGTGTGTGTGTGTGTGTGTGTGTGTGTGTGCGACAGTACGCAGTTGGAAATGAAAATGGGGTCTTGGTGTGTAATGATCTGTGTGTGAATAAAATGAGCAGACTGGAGAGACAAAAAGGAAGATAAATTAAATTATCCCTCTGTTCCTGCAGGAGCTGCACTGCAATCGCCCATGCTTAGCTGCTTCACCGAGGATATGTTTGGGAGGAGGAAATGAAAGGAAGGCAGATGGGGAGAAAATGGTAAGGATGTGAGAAAGGAGTTGAGGAGACGTGTTGAGAAAGACGCACTTATCGGTAAGCTTTGTTACCAAACCTAGTGAGTTGACATAGGCAGCTTCCCTCTAAGACAGCATAACCTAATTCAAATGGAACTTCATAAGTGACTGATGTGGAATGGTCTGAATAGGCAGCAACGCCACACATTGTACACAAAGTGCATGGGAGACTCAAAAGAAGCATGGCAAGTTTTGGAACAGCGCAATACACTTGTATCCCATTTACTTTAGAGGGGACACATCTGCACACATTTAAAAGATCAACATGAGCACGAGAAAATGGCATGTCTACATCAACATCTTTAAAAATAGTTGATTAGAAATAGAATTTGAGGTTTTGTGTATGACAGAACACAAAGTTTATTTAAAGAAAATCACTCACTTTTTGTGGTGTTTTATGCAAATATTAAATTATTTGTTGGGTTATCATGTAATAGTGATGCAGGTATATTCAGTATTCACTAAAAAAGTTTTAAAAAAAAATCTTCTTTTAATTGCCACGTTGACAGTTATTTGTCAATGCCAATAATCTCAAAATTACCACATTTCAGCTGATATATTAGCCTGTCACATACCATTGCACCATGTTATGCACCATCTTATACTACTATGTAATGCATTGGTATAAATATGGTAATAAAAGGACATATATCAAAGTTCCCACTACCATCTGATACTATCACTGTACCATAGTACCACCATTTTTTGAATTGGCATTGTGGATACTACAACACTTTACACTGAGCCTCATAACCTACAGCAGCTGGAACAAAGCAAATACATACATGTGAAGAGAGAGAGAGAGAGAGAGAGAGAGAGAGAGAGAGAGAGAGAGAGAGAGAGAGAGAGAGAGAGAGAGAGAGAGAGAGAGAGAGAGGGGAAGGGAGAGCTTTTGGGGGCTAGTAGTGTGTGTGTGTCTTTGGTCCTATAGGTCCAGACCCCCCTGAACCCCACCCCCACCCCCAGCTCCTCTCCCTATCCCCTGCTCTAATTAATGCACACCTCGCACATCATTAAGACGTTTGCTGTAGAATTAATAGAAAGACAGATTAAAAATAAATTAAGAAAAATGCGTTGGAGAATGCCTGCACGCACTTCATAAATCACCCGGGCAAAGGCAGGCGCTGGCTCCCTATAATTAACTGCAGACTATTTATTTTATCCTGACGGTATAAATTAGAATTCAGACACACAGATTATATTAGGGGTGTCTGTCATGCGGAACTGCAGCGAGATGTGCGGAATATTTTAAGGATACAAAGAGGAGAGTGGAGAAGAGGAATGAGAAAGAAAAAAGGGGGATGGGAAAAAATTTCCTCTGCATTCTGCAAAGAAACATATTTTTAGTTTTACAAAAAGATACTACCAAAATAATTGCATGAATAAAAAAACGATATATATATACATATATAGATATATAATATATACATGCTGAATCACAGAACTCTGACTTTTCAACCGATAACTGGCAGGTCAAATGTGTTTTAACCCTAAAGGTGTGGTCACATTTACCATTGCTCAGGGAATTTTCACCGGCGAAATCCAGTCATTCCGATAGGAATCGGGAGTTTTGCATAAGGGCAAAAAGTTCCCCAAGCAGATATTGCTCATGTTCACCGGGCTGATCAACAGAAAGCTGCTTGGTTTTAAAGTGCTTCATACTATTGACAATAGAAATTTTATTGCATGTTATATTTCGCTGAAATTTCGCTAATGAGATCATATCCTAACGCTTGCACATTAGCAGTCCAACACAGCAACATTGGCTAAACCAATGACATATGGAGGGAGTATTTGAAAACAATTATAATTTTTGCAATTATGTTTGGTAATGATAGTCCATTATCGTGGCGCAGTTAAAAAGCAGCATTTGGCTAATTTGATCAGACATTCAACTATAATAAAAATGTATGCTTGTTATATTTTGGTTTTCATGGACTTTTAGTTTGTATCTTCTTGTTTTGCATGTGTTCAGTTTCTGTGATTTTTTCGATGGTTACTGTTTATGTTCTTCACCTGTGTCTTGTTTGATTGCTCGTTTGCTCTGTATATATTGCACCAGAGAATGTCTAATATGGCGAGAAGTTTCACTCTCACTACACTTCCGGCTTTTGAACTGGTTGCAGTTCCACTCTGATTCCATATGAGGGCGCTCACAGGACGAGTGCAGAATGAATGGAGGTCAATGGCGGTATACCCCTCAAAATCCACTTTTCTCAGGATATAATTTTTTGTCTAGTAATTTGAATGTTGTATTCGAAAGGAGATGCAAAGAAATTACACATTGCTGGGTGTTAGATTTTTTAGAGTCACTTATTTGCTTTAAAAAAGTCTTTCAAAATGTCAGTGACGTCAGAATGCTGACGTCATTAGCAGAATGCTAGCGTGTTATGGGCAACAACAACTCAACCTGTAAGAAATCAAAACGACATAAGTACTCGTTCATTCAACTTTCGACCTAAAACCCATGTTGAACTTGCAAAATCTACAATCACATCTGAGATTTCTCAACGGCAATCGGGTGAAAGAGACAAATTTAGCCGTCTAGCCCCATTGACTCCCATTCATTTTGCACTCATGGCAAGCGCCCCCAGTGGAACTCTGGTGGTACTACAACCAAAATTCGGTACAATAGGGCTTAATAGGGAGTGGACAGGCTCTCCGTAGACGGGCTCTGATTGCACTGTGTTTCTGTCTTGAGTTCTTGGTTATTTGTCTTTGTTTAGATTTTATTTGCTTGCTTGAGTTGCCTTTATTTATTAAAACTGCTTTCATAATGACATAATCAAATTATAATGGAAAACTAAAACTAAAACCTTTTTTCATCTAGATGCCAAATATTGCTCATTTTCATTTGGTTTAACTTGATGTACTAAAATAACTAAAATTAAGGCTGTGTCCGAAATTGTCCCCATGAATGAAAATGAGTAAGTGAATTTGGACACTGAGTGCGCCGGAAGGGCTGCAGCTTTTGCATAGTTTGTGCTTGCTGTTTAATAATTATTTGAAACTTAGCAAACTGGTCACTCCAATAACTCTGTCATGGCAACTATGTATAAATCTTAATTAATCAATTTAATAACCGATTAAATAGGAATTTATACCTGTTTATCACATGGCTTGGTTGAATTCTAATGTAGAATGCGGTGTGTTATTTCTTGATAACAGACCGTTGCTAAGTATAACACACTGTTGCCATGAAAAACAGAGCGTTGCTATGAACACAGGTTTCTAACTGTAGAGACTGAACGGACTATTTTCTTTAGCGGAAGCAATAAAATCGTTTTTAAATCAATAAACTCCTTTTTGGTAGGTAGCCATGTAATAAGGGGGATAATGTAGAGCGAGGCGGTTGTTATAGCGAATACAACCCCTTCAGGCTGATTCAAGACTCCGCTTCGCGTCGGGGTCCTGATCAGCCTGTCGGGGTTGTATTCGCTATAACAACCGCCTCGCTCTACATTATCCCTTACATATTACAATGTAGCCACATTGGACCAGCGGTTTGGAAAATGGATCTATGAATGATTCAGCTGTGGGCGCCATCTTCTAATTAATTCGCCACAACCCTCACTGTGCATTATGGGTATTCTCTAGCTGCCGAGCATACAACAGTTGTACACTCATTCACGCAGTGCATTGTGGGATTAAAAGAGAGCACTCAATAACGTCCAGTATGGTTTCGGACACCGCTACAAATGGCTGTCCCCTCAAATAGAGCCCTATTTAAGGGTATTGGGGAGAATTCAGACACTGCTTGAAACTGAAACAAAAACTATATAAAAACTAAACAGAAATATTTCAAACAAAAACTCATAATGACAAAAATGACAAAACTAAAATGTAATGTAATGAAAATGTAAGATACAAAAATAAAAACTAATTCAAAGTATTAATAACAACTATAAGAGTACCTCAATGATACTAAAATAACACTGGTAACAATCAATAAAAGCTGTTTTGTTATGTCAGTCGCTTGATTTAAATGTATGCAGAATCCCGCTAGGTAGCTCCGCCCATTGTGAAATCGAATTGGTCCACAATCCTTCTCCACATCTGAATATTAAACACTAAGGGCCATATTTACTAAATAGGGCAAATTAGCGTGAAAGCGCAATCCCTTAAAAGCACCGATGAGAGTGGAAAGTTCTGTGCGTCATCTACTGACGATGCGCACATTAATGAACAGAGGCAGTCGGATCATTTTCATAATGACCAATGAAATCTACCAAGAGCAGCGCAAATTAGCGTCTGGTTTAAGACATGCTTTTTTGGGCGGTAAAAAGTGTAGCAAATACCAGTAAACTGACTAGCGCAAACCTTAGTAAATCGTGTTGCGTGATTCATGTAAAAACTCTCCTCCCATAAATTTTGCGTGTGAACGGGAAACTCCCACAACTGAATATGCAATAAGGTCAGCCGCAAAAATAACCCTGTCCATACCTTTTCAGCGCTAATTTTTCCACTGCGTGTCTTTAGTAAATCCTGACAGTAGTTTTTAAACGCCAATAGAGGATTAGCGTTGGAGCAAGCTGTTAGTAAATCTGGTCCTAAATCTGTTCTGATTGGCTATGGACAAACTTGCAGTTGGAAACCTATCCTGTTGCGTCTGGTTAGTGCATGACATGAGCGCCAACTTCCCGTTTTTGATGATTCTGAGCAGCACAGTCGATCAACAGGTCAGAGTCACATCCTCCAGTACTGAAACCACAAATACCCTTGACAACCCGACCCATTTATGAGCCCTCCCTCTATGTTTATGAATGTTTGTGTGCCTCAAAGATACTTTCGTCCTCGTTCGCTGCCATAAACGCGCAAAGAGGAAAGGATCCTTCTCAGGAAGCAAGACACGTCCGCAGCGGCCTCTTCATGAAAGAGAAGTAAAGACACAGGCTCCTGTCCTCCTCGTTCACATTCCCCCTCTCTGCCGGTGCATTAAGTCAGTCCACTGAAGACAGGTATCTTAAAACAAACCCCACCGCACTCATAATCAATGACAAAAACAGACGCACCGGACCAAAGGCTTTTTACTCACACATTTTCTTCTAAGGACACAAAAAAGTATTTTTTCTCCATCTTTATCATTGGTCGAGGCCTTATGGAGAGGATAATGCATTTGGTCCCTGTCGCGTCACAGCCCTCACAAAGCTCAGCGGCAATTTCAGGCTTCCATCCCATTTTTGCATTTAGTCCCTTTAGTCCTGCACCGCAGAGACTTTGCTTTGCTTGATACGGGGTGTACACATACACAAGCAAGCCAAAAACTGACAAAAACAGTCACAATGTAGTCATAAAAAGGATCGTACTGGGCAAAAAAATAAATAAAAAAATAACAGTATGATCCGATACATCAAGCTCATTTCTCCAGACTCCAATGCAGATGGTTGTTCTCCTCTCCCTCCTCCAAGCCAGGAGAGAGTATATCAGTCTGGAGGAAATAAATACACACTTATTACATTCTACGTGCTGCATACATTCACCTCCATAATGTATCGCAATGTTCGGTGTGGTGCATGCTGGGGTGAAAAATGAGAATGCAGAAGCACTGCAGAAAGAAAAAAAAAAGGATGTTTAGTGAGACTGAGCTTGGTTGCTACACACTACGGTAACAAATTTGACTTTACTATGGTAATAGTTAATAGAGGGACTATAGATGTGCATAAAAAAATAGCATTGGTTTTATTAGAGCAACCAGACGTGACTTCTTTTTCGGACCTAGATTGTTTAAAATGTCCGCGATTTGGGTTTGTTTAGATATTGACGTGCCTCTAGAATTCTCATTCATTCTATGTACACATATTTTGTATTGATTTTACTGTTCTTTGTAGATCCCGCCTTCTCGCTAACCACAATTGGTCGATTAGGTACAATGCCTGATGCTATTGGTCAAACTACTTTTCAATCATTATGTCTTCAGCAAATATGCTTTCACACTGTCGTGTCCCAGAATTTGTCCCATTCGCAAAAATGAAAATGCCTCACTCAAGCTGTATGTGTGGAAAAAACGCGAGACAGGTTCAGGTAGAGTAGCGAATGGCTGTCTCCATACTGCCCAAATGAAAAGGTAAATTCATGAAAAAATTCAACAAGAATTCCTGCGCTTTCATCCCGGTGCGTCTCAGTGGCCAAAAAAAGAGAAAATACAAACCATTTAGAAGCACAAAACATTAGCTAAGTTTGTGAGCTGAATTAAACACTAGTTAACATTAGTTAATTCATTAAGTATGAACTAGCAATGAACAATTTTTTGGTAACACTTTACAATAAGGTTCACAAGTAAACATTAGTTAATGTGTTAACCAACTATGAGCAATACATTTGTTACTGTATGGTTCATCTTTGTTAATGTTAGTAAAAAAAAATAAAGCTGTTCATTGTTTGTTCATGTTAGTTCACAGTGCATAATGTTAACAAGATTTTTTTTTTAAGTATTAGTAAATGTTGAAATTAACACGAACAAAGATTAATAAATGCTGTATAAGGGCAGTTCATTATTAGTTCATGCTAACTAATGTAGTTAACTAATGTTAACTAATGAACCTTGTTGTAAAGTGTTACCATTTTTTTTGTAATAAATGTATAAATAGAAAATAATGTCAATGTATGCATATACCAATACATTTTTAACAAGTTGCATATTTATGCAAATAGTATATTTATGCCTAGTTTAATGATTGCTAATGCATCAAATAACGTATTAATTAAGGCTAACAATTTCAGTTTCCTCTTACTTTGAAAAGCACAACATGGTCACCCAGTAGTTTGATTCATTTTCATAGAGTCTGGCTATCTTTCACTGTGCTGTACCATGAATAGTATAGTTGATAAAGAAACTGTGATTCTCAGAGTGCGAAGCTGTCCACCGTTGCAACCGCGTAAGCTACAGGGCTCACACGCAAGCCAATCACACATCTGTCATGCAACCGTCAAACCCCCTGCACAGCGTCCCGGCAGTTCTGCCCGCAAACAGTAGGTGTCTCTCTTTCACTGTGCATGGCCCTCATCCACCACCGGCCCCCTCCCCTGCCTCAAAAACCCCATCTCCACATAATATATACACCATCATTTGAAAATGGCAGCTTTTTGAAAATTCACCTTGATTATCAGACATTAAAAGTGACTTGAGCAGCGCTGAGTGTCTGGCTGGGGAGATGGTTGCAGACAGCCGAACAATGCGGCGGGAACGGCATTAACGCCTCGCTGGGCCATGCAGCCGCGCAGCCCTTTGTTCTCTCCCTCATCCAATTATTTTTAACGTGCGCCTCTTTCACAACAACAAGAGAGAATTTAATTTTAATGCACTCTGTAAGAAAAGCCCCCCAAAATACATCTATTCTTAAAAGGAGGAGGAAAGAATACGGACAAGGGGTTAAGAATTAATCAGGGAGCGTGCATGAGGCTGTAAAGTGCAGGCATTGCAATGTCTGCAACTGTAACCCTTAGAAAAACAAAAATACCAGATAAAATGGGTTTTGAGAATAATAATAATAAAAAAAAATAATCCAGGGACTCTTGCAGGAAGGTATGCACCCAAATATTTTTCTAATTGGACGAGCACTTTATCTTGCTGTCAGTGAGGTTATAAAAATGCGCACAGTTCCCAGAAGGAGAGAAGCAGCTCTATAGCCGGCCCTTTATTACTGCACGCTAGTGTCTGATATATGCTCCTGCCTTAACCTTTCATCTAAGCCCAACACACACACACACACACAAGCGTGTGTTTTATGCAGAAATGCACTGAAATTCGGTGTTGTTGTGAACGTTACAGGGGATCGTTGTGATTATATACTGGAAGTGCAGCAAAAAGGCATTTAGTAAATCATACGTTACATTAATATACTGTAGCCGTCTGGATGCAGTCACGTAAATGCACGCACACACACCTCAAAAACACAATTCAACCTGACAGAAAAAGCAAATTAGAATCCTGCGTGTTCTGCGCAAGGCTGTTGCCATCTAAGCTGCACTACGGCCAATTTTCTCAGCAGTATGAAATGATTGTTTTTTTCTTTCTTATCAGCGTCGAGGCAGCATCTACAGCAGTGAGAATTTAAAATGAAAAGCCCTTAGTTTTTGTCCCCAGGAACACAAAATAGACAAACATCCGAACGTGCACATGCACACACACACACACACAAAATTAGATCTTGGGTTCTAGGCTAGACAACTAACTGTTTGTGTGTAAGCCTCACTCTGCGGCACAGCAAAAGCAATTCTCTGGAGATGCTGAAATTAAAGGGCAGAATCCAGCCTGTTTATGGTTGGCACTCCGCTCTCCTCTCAATCAAATGTTTTATTAGCAATCATTCGGCACTCTCCGGGCCCTAACACTCCTCCGCCGGAGGAAGGAGGGGTTTCGGGATGGTGACCCCCGCTCGCACAGCTGCCTACAGATGCTGGACTGCACACAGCTGATTACTCCCACCTGGAGCCAGAGTCACCATTAACCTCCACGAGGGCTCAAGCGGCCAGCCGTCCCTACAGCTTCCCCAAGAGGACGGAGGGTTACGAGACACAACCAGCGAGACGCAAAGAATAGAGAGAAGAATAAGAAGAAAGAAACAGAATTCGGAGGGGGTCGCAAGGCAGTTTGAACCATGGTTTAGCAGTTAGTGCTATCGTGCTCATGTGGGACATGCAGGTTCAATTCTGGCAATGCTTTCACCCTGAAGTATGCGATCTGCCACATTTGGAACATAGAACTTTTAGTCTCTAATTGTGCTGCATCCCAATTCGCCTACATAAACTATGTAAAAACTACATACCTTTGACTGTGTAGGAGAAGCGTAGGTCTGTTTTACAACATACTACCACATCATTATTGTGGGCCCTATAATACACACGGTGCAATGCAGCGCCAGGCGCGACGCAAGTGTTTTTTGCTAGTTTCAGCCTGACGCAGTTATCATTTTTACGTCCTGCGAAGATTTTAATCGAGCTGTTCAGTCATAAATACTCAAGATTGCTGTGAAAATACAGACCGGAAGACAAAAGACAACGAGCGCAGCGCTAAAAAGGGGCGGGGCTACATAAGGTCTATATTAGGCGGGTCCACTTTGTCCCTTGCTTAGATGGTCTGCTGGCGCGCTTTAACCTCGTGCACGAGCAGATCCTTTTCCTCGCTAGAGAAGCGCTCAGTCTTTCCGCTTGCAAATTCCTCCATGTAAATAGCAATCCACTATGTCGTGATTTATTGCATGTCACGCCCAAAACACACCCATTCCTCATTAAGAGAATAGGGAACCCTTTTAGACCATGCGCTGCGTGCGCCAACCATTTTTCCCGTCGTTAAACTAGCAAAAGTGGATTCGAACATGCCCTAAGTGCACTTGCGCCGTGCGCTTTAGGGCGCTTTAGGGCCCTGTATCCAGTCGAAGATCTTTCATGTGAAGAACTCTCCTCATGTTTTTGCATGATGCATCAAAAAGTTGCATATCTAAAAGGTAATGGCCAAACACATCTTTATATCTTGCAGCTGAAATAAATATTATCAATTATGGTAACACTTTATTTTGATGTCCACTTTAGACAATCTACTAACTATAAGTAACTTTCCAACTACATGTCAACTTACTCTCATTAGAGTATTAGTAGACTAGTTAGCTCAAAATCTGCTAAAAATGTATTTTGATGTTCCCCCAATAGACATTCTACTGACTATAAGTAACTTTGTAAGTACAAGTACATAGTAACTACTAACCTTAAACCTTACACCTAACAGTCTACTACTACTCTAATGAGAGTTAGTAGACATGTAGTTGCAAAGTTCCATCAAAATAAAGTGTAAACTTGATTATTAAATACTCAATGTTTAATGGATAGTTTGTGAATTGGGACGCAGCAATGGATGTCATAACTTTGCTGATGGCTATTGGCACCACAAGAATGTGCACTGTCCCAGACACTTCACTAAGTCATACTGGAAAACATAATCTGTAAGGGTGTTTTCACACTTGGCATGTTTGGTTAGATTAAAACAAACTCTGGTGCGATTGCTCTGTTAGTGCGGTTCATTTGAATAAGTGTGAACGCTGCCATCTGAACCCTGGTGCACACCAAACAAGCGGACCAAGACCACTGGAAAGATGGGTCTCTGTCTGCTTCCAAACGAACTCTGGTGCGATTCGGATGGAATATGAACACCACACGGACAAGGACAAGGACAGAATGCTCAAGCATACCTGTTTTTTTCTTGTTATAGTCACGATGCTGCCCAACACAGTTCAGTACAGGTTCACAGTAGATCTTGGTTTGTGTTTGTGACAGAGGGATTCCTGCCGCTGCTTTGACTCTTTTACACATTTTATAAGCTCTTCACGAGTTCTCATATGGTGAAAATATCATCATATGTAGGCTACGCACATACAACAAGCTCATTTAGCCCAGCACACAGCATTGTTTTGGATGTTCGGTAAGTTCCGTCGCAAAATATATATAATAAAAGCAGTCTAATCAGGTTGTGAACATATATCTATGCCTTTAGGTTCGGTATCTTTAGTTGCCAAAAACTGACTAGGACTAAATGTTTTTTTTTTAGTTTTTTTTTTAGTTTCATGGCCCCCAGAATATTTTGTTATCTGAACATGCAATATATCAAAGGAAAGAAAAGACCCTCTGCTTAAAAAAAAAAGCGAAAAAAAAAAAGTTTTTTTCTAGCTTCATGCATTCTTTTTTTAGCAAAAAAACTGAGAAAATCGTGACTACATCTGGATCGGATTCATACCAATGATCAAAACTTAGATTGAGTAGATCGAGTCCATCAACACCCCTAATGCTTGCACAGTCCTGTACCTTCCTATAAACCACAGTTCTATAATTCAGTAACATTAAGCAGTTTTGATTTATATGCTGTTTAATGTGGATGATCGCGTTATTTTACATATGCATATGCTTACATATGCTATCGCTTGTTTCTGCTGCTTCTTCACCTGTGTTTTGATCAGGAGATTCTGTACTCTTTCAGAAGATGCATAAAAGAGCTCCCTACTGTATAACAGTGGAAACAAGGAAAGCCGGAAATGTCAGTCAATGGCGGGGAAAGGGTTAAGAAAGTGTGGGGTAGTAAAAGACAGTTACCTGCTGACAGACTGAACTATGCTGAGATTTCAGCCTGGACACTTTCTCCTCCAGCCACTGTATCTGCTCAGCCTGTGAACACACATGCACAAAGATCATGAAATTCACATCACAAATGTTTACCATCAAACACAGATATGTTTTGAGAAGGAGACAATAACCAGAGCAAAGATGGTAGCTCAGAACAAACAAAAGCAGTGAGAAAATGGCTGCACTGTTCAGTCATAATGAGAAGCGGAGGTGTGTGTGTGTGTGTGTGTGGTGTGTCAGGTTCCCTGCTCTGCTCTCATCACATCTGCTGTCAGTAATCTGTTCCTGAGCCAGCAGTGCTGGGATTAAGTGCAGTCTGCAGATAAAGGATGTATGCGTCATTAAAACACACAAGACCGACACGTACACACTCACAGAGCCACCGGTGAGTAATAATGTGGCCACAGTTTCAATCACAAACGCAGCTTCATTTCTATGTGAAAATCATGGCCGTTCAGAGTGTGGAAGTCTCAGATGTGAAGTTCTTTCAAACAGCAAACTGTCCATCTGTGCATTGGAGAAATAATGATTTTAAAAGGGATAGATCACCCACATTTTTTTATTTTTGGTAACATTTTATTTAACAGTGTCTTTGTTACAAGTTACATGTACTTGCTAATAACAGAAAATGATGCATAATTAATTGCATCAAACCCTAATCCTAACCCTATATTAATTACTGGTTGTTAATAACAAGGACACCTTAAAATAAAGTGTAACCAATTTCTCTTATGTACTCACCATAATGTATTTCTAAACTCTATTTCTTTCTTTCCAAAAAAGGACAAAACTCTCCGTAAAGTAGTCCATGTGACTTATGGCCTGTTTACACCTGGTCACTTCATGTGTTTTTACTGATCGGAGAGCTATGTGATTTGTTAAAACAGTTCCATTTACACTTGGCCACATAGATGTCTCTGCAAAAACAAATATAAATCCAATCTTCAACTCCCGCTCTATATGCAAATTTAACAGAGTTCACGATATGTATTGAGAAAAGCACTATAGAAATAAATGTGAATTGAATTGAATCTGCGGCTATGCGTGTTGCACTAGACCTGTCATATCTCGCTATAACATGTCATATAGCATCTCCAATAATGCTCTCACATGCTTTTTTTTTTTTTTTTTTTACATTTTGGGATGAGTAAAATTTACATATGTGCCTTCAACCCCCAAATACATTTAAATCCATCTCGAAAGCATTTCAGAGGGCATTTACTCCTGGTGACCAGGTGTAAACAGACACTTATATGTCATATAAGTATGAGATTTGAGTATGATGATGGGGAATTTACGATGACTAGGAATTTTGATCTGTCCCTCACATCATGCTATTCTATGGCTTTAGAGGAATATAGAGTAAAGGACTTATGGACCACTTTATGGTACTTTTATGGTGCCTTTTAGACATTTTTCGAGCTTGGTAATCTAAAGTCACGGTATGATTGTTAAAAAAAATCTTCATTTTATGTTCCACATAAGAAATTAAGTTTGGGACGTCATGAGAAATAATGAACACAGTTTCATTTTAGGGTGAGTTATGCCTTTAAGGAAACAATGATGTCCATGTGTATACATTTTAGGTCTGATTCTTAGCAGGAAAATGCTGAAAAATACTATACTTCTCAATAGAGGAAATTTGATTAAGGCTCCAGATCATGAACAAAAGATAATAGTCACAGAGAATAAGCGCATATGAACTCTCACTGATATCCTGACAAGGAGATCAAAAGCTTTCTGCCATGCACTATTCCATTTAATACAAAATTCAGCCCTTCTGGAAAAAATCTAAATAAAAGGCAATTCTGAACAAAATAAAGAACACAAATTTAAAAACAAATTTATATTTTAACTACTGGCCAGTAAATATTAATATACCAAACTTTTTTCTACATTTACATTTATTCATTTAGCAGACGCTTTTATCCAAAGCGACTTACAAATGAGAACAATAGAAGCAGTTAAACTAACAGTAGGACAACAATATGCAAGTGCTATGCAAGTGTAGGACAACAATAGACGAAGTTCTACTCATTTTATTGTCAAATTAGTGTAACGGAGGTCAGCTAGGAAGAGCCGTGCAGGTAAACCTCACTCCCTTGGCCTCAAGAGGCATGCTAGCGACTAGAGACTGTGTTTTTTTATCTTCCATGTTAACGCGCCCGCCTCTCATGCCGGAAACGTATGTTCAAATCCCGCTCAGAGTGGGGCGAGTAGAACCAGAGGGGTTACATTGATGCCGTGACTTAGGGTTATTTCACATTAGCATGAATAAAATAAAATAAAATTCTAACATCTGCAAGAACATAAAAGACAGTACACTGGTAAGCGTAACAACTCTCCCCTGTCTGCTGATATTTTTAGTTTTTTCTTTAACAAGTTTCTCTATCTTAAACATCTGTCAGTAGAAAGTGTGTTCAGAAAAAAATTGAATAAAAAAACTATTTACAAAATCTAAAGTCTGCAGAATTGCTTGAGAAAACTCAGTAAAACGAGTAGAGGTCAACTGGATAAACAGAATAGCATTAAAGGGATAGTTTACTTTGAAATAAAATTTTGGTATGTTTTAGCTTACCTCAAGGGCATCCAAGATGTAGGTGTCTTTTTTTCCGCAGTAGTTTCAATTTTGATGGCCTAAGACACGAAACGAGCGGTTTGTGTGAGAAAATTAACAGTATTTATATAGTTTTTACCTCTTGAACACAGCCACGTCCAAGTGATCTGAGGGCGCGCGCGCTTCCTGGTCATGTGACGTGTGCGCAGACTGGTGCATAGATATATACACTAGATGTCGCCTTGGCTACTGAAGTTCATTGGAACGAAACCGCGCCCTCAGATCACTTGGACGTGGCTGTGTTCAAGAGGTAAAAACGATATAAATACTGTTCGTTTTCTCACACAAACCGCTCGTTTCGTGTCTTAGGCCATCAATGTGTACTTACGATGGGGAATTGTTTAATTTGGACGATGGGGAATTTTTTTAATTTGGACTCTGTGCATGCTCTTTGAGACAGTGACCATCGACCTGCATTATATGACTGACAGACAATAACGGTTTGACCTAAAAATATCAAAATTGAAACTACTGCGGAAAAAAAGACACCTACATCTTGGATGCCCTTGAGGTAAGCTAAAACATACCAAAATTTAATTTCAAAGTGAACTATCCCTTTAACCGCAGTAATGACTCCCAGACCATGTGACATTACAGAGAGGTGAGAGCCTATGAGCAAGCAGCAGATGGTATATGAATGACAGAAACTGTAAGAAAGGTATTACAGTATTTCCATGGTTGCTTGGACATATCCTATGGTATTCACTGAAGTACCCTGGAATACCATGTGTATACTATGGTTTATAAATATTTATCATTCAGGACTATGGTATCACCAGCTGATAGCATCACTGCATCATGGTACCAGTATTATTTTATTATATTAATATTTTAAATTAGATTTTTTTTAAATAAATTTTTTTCAGTTTGTTTAGTTTGAGTTCTTGAAGTACTTCAAGGAAAAGGGGTGGTTGATTATGATTTAACTTTTTTAAATTTAGTTAGTGTGTAATGTTGCTGTTTACGCATAAACATCTGCAAAGTTACGACACTCAAAGTTCAAAGCAAAGGGAGATATTTTCTTTTACAGAAATCGCTTTTTAAGGACTACAACAAACGGCTGGTAGGGACTACAATGAGGTTCTTCACGGGTTAGTGACATCACTAACCCTACAATTTACATAAACCCTGCCCCCGGGAACGTGATTTATAGATTATCATGACAGAATATGCTAATCAATGACTAGAAGATAGTTAACTCAACATCAGCTACATAAATTCATCAACTAACCATTCAGAAATGTCCTGTTGCTTCTACATGTTGTCACTTCTTCTTGATTCTCTCCATCATTGTCTGACTCCGGTTTGAACGTAAAATGCTGTCTGTGTGAGGCACCGGCTCAGCTGGGCTCGAACAATGGACAGCTCATTCTCAAGTTCGTGACATTTCTTCCTAGCTTCTTGGGCCTCTTTGCACTTTTCCAACACCATGGACCGGACCAAACTAAGCTCCACAGAGATTCTGTCCACCTACAGGGCGGCGCCAGACATGAGAAACATAATGCAATAGAATCTTCTTTCCAAGGGCACATACAGACACACTCATTCAATCTGACCCTTGGTGGA
Organism: Leuciscus leuciscus; assembly: GCF_965113295.1. Classification (NCBI taxonomy): domain Eukaryota; kingdom Metazoa; phylum Chordata; class Actinopteri; order Cypriniformes; family Leuciscidae; genus Leuciscus; species Leuciscus leuciscus. The sequence continues at coordinate 8,143,261 of NC_138726.1, forward strand.
GGTGACCTCCTTGCAATCAGCCCCGTGGAACACTTATTTCCCAGCTATAATCAGACTCGCTCACTAAGGCCTGACCTTTTCTCAGCAGCCCCTCAGCCATGGCTATGTATAACTCCAATATAAAACCCAGCCCCCTAGAGAGAGACATCTGCTAGAGCTCAGATCCACGGCCATACAGGTTAATTAGGGAGAGAGAGCACAAGCTCACCGCTGCACAAACAAGCTAGAAAGATCTCGGACTATATGAAAGGAATGATATATGTAAGTTGCACCTACTATCAAAGTATTTACTGTGGCACAGGGTTATATTTTCAAATTATTATTTTTTTTGCACCATTCTCATGATAACAAACTAAATGAAAGAAACAGCTTGAAACCTATAAAGCAAGGTGGCCTTCAAGTTCATTATGCGGTCCTCTTTATAACATTTCAAGCACTTATTTTCTAATCATGCAGACATAGCTCCTAAATTCTTGAATTATGATGACAGACCAAATTCTACAAAATTGGTGGCTGAGCTTACATGTCAATAAAGCTCCAATAAAATATGACATTATGATAAATGCTAAATTTTTTGTGAATATTTGACATCAACAATGGTACTTCATTCTCCACCTGCACCTTCACCAGATTCCCTTTCACCTCTGAGAGCTACAAGAGAGCAGACACACTTCATATAGCTCTCATATAGTATGCAATTTTACTAAAGCAATAAATACTTTTGACAGATCATGTGCACTTGAAGGCAAGTGGCCTAGAATAGCTGTTTTATTCTACATAGAGTGGATAGCATGATCAGAGCATTACGTCCTCTGGCTTTATTTAGAGCTGATATTAACATCCTGTTCAGGTGATCTCACTTTGAAAAGGTATAATGCTAAATATAAATAGGGTTCTAAATGTTTTGAGATTGGTTTACTTCAACCACATTCTAAAGTGGACAAAAACGCACATGACCACATTGCAAACCAAGGCCATAACCACTCCTGACAAAGAGCAGGGCAAATCCACCTATAATAATTTACTCTTCACAGATACTGGACATGAATTCCAGTGTGACACTTCACATTTAACAGTGAAAGAGTAAGATGTAAGTAGCTAAACACTTTTTACGGTAGAAATGTTAAGCGAACGACAGTAATATCCAGTAATGCAAACAACTTGACTTTGTTGGTCAAATTTCTCAGGATCAACCGATACGGAACTAAACATCCAGATAGTTCTCCCCAGCTCATTTATTGCAGAGTAACTGAATCAGTCACATGCCTGTGAATACGATATTTAAAATGGCATTGGTAACCAAAACCGTGATCCACACCAATTGGTGCCAGTATAATAATATCATATCATTGAATCATGAAGAAAAAAACAAAATACTTAGTGCACCTTGTGGTACTTCTATTCTTGCTCAAGTCTTTGGAACAGAAAATATTACACATGTAATTCAGTCTCACAAAGTAATGAATCTCATTTCAAATAGTTTGAAGCTGTGAACATAGAGATAATAAAGGTGCCTCACATGATAACAAACAAGCTGCGTCTGGAGCGTAAAAAAAGCCTGTGAACTTAAATGTGAGAGTGTTAGTAAACAAGGGCACTGTGAGTGTGAGGTTGTTCTCTCAGCAATCAGTGTAGAGCTCCCCTAACAAGTCTGCCATGACGCCTAGCGACAGGTGACACAGCCACTGGTGACGGACAGCACTGGCCTGAGCTCTGATTGGTCAGCAGTCCGATCCAGGAGGGGAGGGCTGAGAGTCTCACTGCAGCAAACACTAGCTTGTAGCAACATGTCTAATATCACAAACTGTTCGATGCATTTAAATTATGCATGTACAGTATTACATTTTACAACCTAAAAGAAAGAAAAATCACAATATTCAGAAGAGATCTCTAAAATGTCTCACACTGTGTTCAGATTTACAAAGATTCCAAAGTCTGCAAAAATCTAACTTCAACCTGTATTCTCATATCAAGATCACACACACATATAAATACAACTGACTCATTTGAGAAATATCTTAGATAAAAGTTGATACATAAAAGAAACATTACTTAGTCTCCTGAGCTCGGTTTTGTGTCATGTTTTAAGTATCTATCTGCATTTTTGGGATCTCAGGGATCATATTCCCTGGCATCTGGCAAGAAAAAATTCTGAGACCCTCCTCACCTCAACAGGGGAGGGACAAACACCTGTCTCAAAGAACTCTCACTTCAGTCCAGCTGCCAGCTGTTCAACACATGTACTGCACGGTCTACAGCAAACATGGAATATAACAAGTTTAGCAGAGTTACTTAGGCAAACAAAGAGTTTACTTGATACATAAAAACAACAGATTTCAGACCCAAAAAACTGCATATTAAGCATTTTACCATCATGTGCAAGTCAAAACAATCGTCCTCATATCAAAGTAACAACTGCAACTCAAAAGCCGCTGTCATTACAGCAAGTACCACTTGTAATGTATGAAAAAACAGAAGCTTTCAGTTCATTATGGTAGCTTGGATTGGGATCATTTCATTCGTGAGTTTTTTTTTTCTCTCAAAGCCTTTTCAAAATCATCCCTGACTGAACATTTGCTATTGGTAAACTTTGTGTGTAACAGCACAAGCCAATTTGTTATAATTACAGCTATTCTTCTTATGTGAAATCATCCTTCTTAGAAGAAGAGAAAAATACACAAATTACTGCAAATGCAGTGGTCTGAGATCAAAGTATCTCACAAAGAAGAGCCCAAAACAAAAGCATGGAGATTGAGAGAGCGAGAGAGAGAGAGAGAGAGAGAGAGAGAGAGAGAGAGAGAGAGAGAGAGAGAAAAGGCCTGAGCAGCCTGGGCCTGGCCGTGAAGCTTTTACCTGAGCTCGTAGCTCCTGATCTTTCTTCCTGGCATTTTGTAGCTGCCCGTGAAGCTGCTGGTTGCGGTCGTGTCCCCTCTGGAGCTCCTGCTGGCTTTCTTGCAGCTCTCTCTGCAGATCCCACAGCCTCTGCTCTTGGACGTCCAGCTATCCAACCACAATAGAGGGCAGGGCGCAGAGGAAGAGAAAATCAATCCACTACAAAGAGTCTCCTTCTCTGCTCGCCTGCCCGTTTCGCAGAACCCGCCATGACTAGAGCTCCGGCAAAGAGGAACTGGTGTCCATCTGGCCCCCATCGCATCCCAAACATTGAGCAACCTTAAGCGGTTCTACCCTTCACATACACCCAGACACTCTAGACAGGCTAGGACAGCCCTGCACTGAATGCAGAAACAAAAATCAATGCTTCTTAAACAAATGTGAAATCGCAGCTCTTTGTTTGAAAGAAAGAGCAAGAGAACAAGCAACACTTCTGTAGACAAATCTTTTCAATTTACGGTTACATACACAAGCAGTTTGCGACACGTCAATCCATTACCCACTTTTTGCAACAAAAAGTATTCATTAATGGTGTTATTTTTCAAATCATTACAGCAAGGCCCACCACGTCACATCAAAAATAAATAATTATTATTGTAATTAGCACAATATGGTCACCTGCGAAAGAGAACGGAGAGGCGGGGAAGATGGGAGTCAAGAAAAGGAGAAAGGAGGAGGTTTGGCAAACCCCTTGTTCCGGTCCAGTCCGACATGATCAAGCATCCTCATCTGCATTTCAAGTTGTCGCACGATGACAGCCACATATCCAAAATGGGGGCCCAGGGACTCCCCGCAACGATCAATTAATCAGCCGCACTCATTAGAGGCCCAAGAGTAATCCACAAATTCGCCTAAGTCACCTAAATCAAACGGTCGCCCCTCGCTTTACCCATTGATTGTGGTCTGGTGACAAGCACTTCAAACCTTGCCTCGTCTTCTCATCCGTCTGTTGGCATAGCGAAAGCTCGAATTCCTGCCAGATTGTAGACTAAAACGATGAGGGAAGAATGAGAATCGTTTCCCTTTAATCCTAAAAACCCAGCTCATCCTTTTGCTCTGCTTTTCGGTGTGTGATGCAAGCCGATAACCCTGCTCTTTCTTTGCCTTACAATTGCGCTCTCTCTCCATTCTCCCCTCCTAAACTGATCAATACTTCATTTAAATCATGACATTAGCACACTACAACTGGAAAAAAGCTGAAAGGAATAGCAAAACGCTTCTTGTGGCAAATGGAGGGTTGGAAAATGGATCATACATTCGAATAGTAACCATAATTGTTTGTTTATATGTAAAAAACAAAGGTTGAAATGCATGTGACGCTCAGGACCAACATCATTGTTTTATTTTCAGCTCCCAAGACTGACTGATCAATATCGCATTTGAATCCAGAGAGAGGGGCAATACCGCTTTAGCTCTCAACGGTAAATGAAATGCAAATAGCTCTGCCGTAATCAACACGTATTTCAGACGTTATCATCCCGTCCCGCTGAAACAAACCCTAATGATATTTCATACACAAAGAACATGTAGCCATACGCATTGGCGGTGGCGTGGTATGCGCCGTCATGCATTTGTTTATTCATGCAGGATGCTGTAAGAATAATCAGAGCGCTATGCAAACACTCCACACTTAAGACTTGAAGGGATGGTAATCATCGACGCAGGGGGGTGTGGGAGCAGAAAGAAGAAGAAGAAGAAGAAGAAAAAAGGTAATTTCCTGTCGCGGATCTGCATAACAGGCGCACGCGAGAGTCTTATCTGCCTAATGGTCATTAGCGGAGCTTATTTACCTGAACGCTTTGGGCGTCACGGGCCTGATGAGAGAGGAGCAGGTCTTGCCGGAGTCTTTGGATGTTCGCGTCCCGAAGTGACAACTGCGGTTCGGGTTTCACATCCCAAACGTGGCGGTGAGGAAGGAATGGAGGGCGTGAGGGGTTTTTGAGAGTAAAGAGAGGGAGGTGGAGAGAGAGGGAAGGGAAGAGTGAATCACTCCAGGAACATGCACTTACATATAGTCGGGTGCCAATGTCAACCAATGAGCAATTAGGCAGACAAGACCAAAGTTATTGATCGGGTTTGGGGCTCTTTCCCAGGCTAACTAAGCTGAGTATGTGTGATGGCTGAAGAAGCAGTAGGGAAAAAGAGGAGGGGGAGAATTTCGAAGGGCTACTCCCTCTAGCTCTCACTGGGCCTGTGGTCTCGAAGAGGGCCAGGTCATTTAACCCTCTATTGATCTTCCTCCTAAACTACCCCCTTCCCTAAACAGATGTGCATGTAAAATGTATACACTTAATGTAGGTCACACACCTGTCAATACATTACACAGTCAGATGTGTCTGCAAGACTGCTGGGGAAATGGTCCCATGTTTTGCAGACATCAGGGTTCTTGGGAAGATATAACCCTGAGTGTGCATCATAGGTTACCTACCAGATCGCAGACTTTAGCATTGCTTATGGATGTGCTTGAGGGTACACACCATTAATATGAGATGAGTGAAACCAAGGTTGTAAGGGATAGAAGTAGAGTCTTTTCAATTGGCTGTAGAGACTTTAAGGGATAGTTCACCCAAAAATGGAAATTCTGTCAACATTTACTCACCCTCGTGTTGTTCCAAAACTGCATGATGTTCTTTCTTCTGCATAACATAAAGAAAGGTATTTTGAAGATTGGTTCAATGTCAGTGGGGTCCTTATCAATTTGGTTGTATGGACAAAAAAAGGACATTTTGTGTTTCACTGAAGAAAGAAAGTCATACAATACGACATGAGGGTGAGGAAAATGTTTAATTTTGGGGTGAACTATTCCTGTAGGTTCACAAACTTCTTTTAAATTTTGGATTTTAGGTGTCTGTCATACTCACATCTATAAAGTAAATTTCTGCACTGCTAATAAAAGGTCTAAGGACAGAAAATTAAGGGCATTGAGTGTCAAAAACTGTGTCTAACAGTGTGAATTGTGGCCATACCTCAGTCTTCAACAGCTGTGTTCCTCTGAGGGCTGTGAGATCAGTGGAAGCCTAAAGAGGAAGACAATGCATCCGATGAGACTATGAAAGAAAAATGACCATTAATGTCTCTACATTAGCTCAATTGTTTCTGCTAGACAGGGAATAAATGGAAAGTAAATTGAGACAATCATTAAACAGGACAGGTCATAAAAAGATTAGATAGTTTGACAGTTTTATGAGAAGGTAAGGTTAGTTCATGTTGTAAAAGTCATGTGATGCAAATCCCTTAAAAAAGAATTAATTCATGATGATTGTAAAATCTACCTTGAAAATATAGTTTAAAACTTAAAACAATAATAATGTAAACATGGATTCTAGTACTTTTAACTTGATGGTTACACCACATGAGATTTTTAGAGTCATTAAGTTTTTATTTTTAAATAATACAATTTTATAAATTTTCAAATAGATTTTCTACAACTTGGCACATGTATTTTTTTATCTCTTACATTATAATATATACATTATATAATATATAATATACATTACATACACATACATAATATAACACGTGTAAACATTATATATTAAAATACCAAAATTGCAAAGTCAGGCATTTCAATTCATTTTGCAACCAACCTCAGCTGCAACCCACAATCATTTTACAGCTCTATGTTCCTACTGTATATCAACAACATTTGTTTCTTTTCTCTTTTTTTTTTCTCCAAAGGAGTTTTAGGAGAAACATCAGAGATAGAGTTGATTAGAATAACACTAAAGAGATGTACTATAAACACGTCCAACGATACAGAGACGAAAGAGAATGAACTCAATAAGACAGGGAAAAACATCTATTCTCCCAGAGAGTGTGTAATTGAAGACATGTCTTTTATGAGATATGCTTTGTTGTGAAAGCAGAAAATTCATAAGAAAGTTTTACAAGAAAGAAGGCAGAAGAGTTCACAAGTGCTGGTGAGAGGAGATGAAGACGACACGCTCGTATTGACCCTTTCCTCAATAATGTCTCTGGAGAACAGTTAGTTAACACTGATTGTCTACAATCCTGCTCAATCCTGACAAGTGTGGCCTCGGCCAACTCCACTTCAACACAATCAATTATTTCCTCACTACCCATGGCCAAGAACATCCTTAAAGCACACAATCTGCACCAGAGAAACACTCCATTAGGAAGGTGAGGAAAGAACATTAGGAGCCTGCTTTTCTCATTGCCGGGAAAATGCTGCCTTGTGATGCTGCATTATGTTGTGGATTCGTTTTTAATAGCGACATTCTGATTACATCATCAAAATGACGTTTACTCCTACCACGGATTCATACAGAGATAGTGTACAATAGTGATGTTCAGGTATTTACTAGAAAGCCATGCTCTTTTGCATAGCTTGTTGTCTCTCTGAGTTTTTCCGTCGGTGTGTTTTTGAAAATCAATGGTGATATTTCCAGAGAGGCAGACATGATAATGAAAGAGAGAGGCGAGAAAATGCAACCCTCAGAGGTGATTGCTCATTCCGAGCGGCTTCAAACATCCCTGTGTTAGAAGGACACCTTAAATATTCGGACTTTTTGCGTCACTCCAGACTAAATCCCTAGCAACCACCATAGCAACACACTTCCTCTTGGACGTGAAATGCATTGTAAGTTCCCCCCTGCCACCAGAGATGGAAGAGGGGAGGGAGGGTGCGAGCAGGACGACAGACAGAGAAAAACAGCTTCACAAAATGAAAGCATGAGAGGCGAAAGGAGAAAAACAAGTCAGGAAGACTTCATTCATATTAATAGCACAAACAAAACAGCCACATAAGCGAACACACTGACGAGGGAAAATCAGCTATTTTTATTTTTCATCTGCAACACGTTTATCGTTTTCTGTATGCAAGGGATGTAATATGTCCTGAACTACCATGTCTGAAAAGCCACTGCAATGCCAGACTAATTCTTAACCGTAACTCATTACCATTCAAGCCATTCAAACCCATTTTACTTCCATAATGTGATCTACGTCTTGTGTGGTGTGTGAAAAGTTGGCTTTCTATACCAAAATGGAGCCAGACCAAATGCGAGTTTGCTAAACAGCAATTTGACTATAGAGTGGTGCAGGGATGATGTATTTTTGTAGGACCAATAAGTTTGCATCACACTGGTTCCCTCGACAAAAGCCCTAAAGCTTATGATTTTCATTGTGCGTACATTTTTGAAGCGTAAATACAAGAAGTCAAAAGCTAAAGTTTACACCACAAGAACTAAATAACTACACCACAATCGCATGGCTTCAACGTCACCATCACTAGGTTTCCGACAACTCTTTCAGTCTTTGTTTAAACACGTTTTCACTGAAAGTTCGAGATATACTGTAATAGTTTGCAAGAGTGCGATTATAAACACAACAAGGCTATAAAAGTGGACTAATGAGTAGATGAGTCTATCCGTTCGGCTGATGACGTTTAATGTCCCACACAGACTGTAGTACCATTTAGCCACTTGTTAGCGCCTTTTTCAAGACAAATAAAAGCTTTCAAAGAATCACAAGAAGTCACTCCTAATGTATTTTATGTCATAGAATAAAACGTGAAAATATCTTGAGCTTGTGTTCACCATAGAGCTTATTTCAGGCATTTAACCAAATCCATTAAAAAATCCCATTGACTCCGGGATGAAGGAACCGGAAGTGCTAAAATGCTAATTTACGGCTTTTGGGTTACAAAAATACATCATCCCTGCACCAACCTACAGTATTAGTCAAAATGATCAAATAGCCTATGCGGCCTAAGTGATGTCAGCGGAAAAGAAAGTCGTTTTGCTTCTTATAATTAGGGGCCAAGCACTGTAAGTGCGTAGGCACCTCTTGAAATCGTTGGCGTTCTTATTATTCTTCTTCTTCCGTATGGAAGTCTATGGCAGCCTATGATGTCATGATGTCATCATGAAAAAATTTCCGCCATTTTGAATTTTTTTATAAACCTACTTTTTCGAACTCATCCTAGACAGTTGCTCCAATTTTCACGAAAATTTAACCAGATCATATTCAGACCATGCCGAAAAAAAGTTAAGGAATTCAAGTTGATTCGTCAAACCGTTCTCGAATAGGGCGCAAACAAATTTTACGTAGCGATTGCAAAAACAGACTTAAGGCTGTATCTCTGCAACGTTTTATCACATTCATTCATATTGCCCCTTTCTTACATTTGAGCCCCTGCCACTGATGAACTTTTTGCACGTCCCTGGAGGTTAGTGAAGTAATATAGGCTATGCAAGCTAGTCACCTTTTAAACTAATGAAAAGTTTAATTTGGATTTTAATGTTCAAAATGTCTACAGGATAAAATAAATGAAAGTACTGGTTACATGATGGATGTATCTAAGTGCTAAAGTGTGTTACAGAAAAAAAGATCAGTAGTGCAGGTGAGGGAGGAAAGAGTTTCATTTTTCCACTATCAATTTCTACCTTACAGCTGAAAATTAACACAAAAGAAAAACAAATAACAATAATCCTGTCCTAATCCTGTTTGTGACCAGTTCAAGGTACGTGCTGCAATAATCATGCTTTATGTTGATGGTATGTCAAATTTGTATGTCTCAAAATGTAAATTTCTATCCACAAAACTTGCCAGAAATCATGGTTTGAGGGGTAATTAAAAAAAAAAATCTTCCGGGGGTGTATGCCCCTGGACCCCCCGCGAGCGGCTTGGTAACAACCTCCGGCACGTAACAGCACCGCTGCTGGAAAAATGTATAGGGGAAACACTGGGCATGATGCCAAAATGACTATTCAGGCATTATCTCTGCAATGCCTTGACATACTGACACCAAACTTTGTATTGTCACCTCACTCTGACCACACCACATCAATTTCGTAACTGCGCCACCTATTGGTCAAAAGTGAAAAACCATTAAATCTGTAACGACTGAGACAAATCAGACACAATTATTTGGTATATGTACCAAAAAAATCTTCAAACTTCACTCTGGGATCTGTGGTCCCATCCCCCCAAACAGGGCAAGACGGTCCTAGTTGTCAAGACCACGATCAGATAAGTTGGTGTTATGGGTGTTAAAAGAATGTGGCCACATGCTCGAGAGAGAGACAATGGGAAGACAGAAACAATCTTTAATACAGACTTTTCTGCATTAATCATAGACGAACTGATCTATAAATGAACATGCATCCCAGAAACTGTGTGAATGATTTACTGTCTTGTGTACTATTATGTATATACTATGGTATGTATTTTATTATACAACCAACCAACGGTCAATGTAACCTCACCTGTATCATGTCTCCTATCTAATTAATCCTCATTTAATGACTCACACTTTGATGTACATCACCTTAGAATCTTAGAATGCATTGTGGATTTGTTATATCTATCTGAGCAATAATGAACAGAAAAAAGGTAAGGCAGAGGTCTAACCACACTTGAGATAGCGTCATAAATCCTCCCCACAGAGAAAAAGCCAGCTCAGAAATGTTCCCTTTCTTATTGGTTGAACACCGCCTGCAATGCCTTGATGCTCCCAAAGGGAGTCAAACTGCCTTTTCTTCAATCCAGAAAACTGCAACCTTACCATCACTGAATGGGCAACAATCAACTCTTGGCCTTCTCGGCACTTCAGGATGCCGTGCTGTCCAGCGTGGCCTCAGCAGGCCAGGGCAGCAGGCGTTGACTCACAACAGCCATGTTCTCCCTCAAGAGAGAGAGGACTCTCTCTCAACCACAACATTGTCGAAACCACCCTGCAAGTTCATCACATCTTCTCCACCCAGCAGAGAAGAAAACGACTGCAACTTGTACAGTGACATTTGACACTCACGGACCCATCAACGAACTCAATTTTCAACCACTTCAAGAATTATCCACTGCACAGACCATACAAGTATCAATTTAATGAGGTGCTCTGAAAATGATAAGCTGATGGTTCTTTTCATAGTTAAATAGACCCTTTTCCATAGTTCCATTTCCTGTTTCCGGTTCCATTTCACTCACCATTTTACCTATGCATGTATGTATGTATGAATGTATGTATGTTTGTTTAGTTTTAGTTATGTTTGTGAGTTAGTTAATAAAACTTGTGCACAATATGTATTTGGTTTTCTGATTCTCTGCTTGCAACAAAGTCCATTTTACGATCTTGATCTTGTTACATGCTCTAAGCGCTGTACATGCTAAAAATTTATTATTTTTCGGTGGCCATGAAAGATACGCTTTTCTTAGAATAAATGAATAATCAAAAGAGTTTGTTGGAACTGATTAATTGATTGTAATATTAATTTAGCTACCTCAAGTTAATCTAATTAACAGACCCAAATATTAATAATTAATAGTTATTATTAATATTTCCCCTTTGAGCTAATTTGTTACAAATCATATTATTAGTGACTGTATTTATGATTTTTCAGCTATTTTGCCTTAAATCATCTTAAAATGCCTTTAATTGCTGCTAGCAGCAGTTGGTCTGACACTTCCAGCCATGTTGGCATGTCTTATCGTCTTTTTGCGCTTGACCCTGATAATTGCTGCTTGCAGCTATATTTCCAATTGCATTCTAATCTAACTTATACTTAGCATTGTGGACTGCACATATTGTGACTCATAATAAAATGCTCAAGGTTTTTTGTAGCAGGTTGCAGAATTTTTTGGGGGAATTTTACGGAACTCATAATTCCTTGTTGTAGCCTGCTCAAATACAAAGTTCTGTTGTAAAACTCTAGATGGCGCAGTGCAATCACGTCGTTCACTATAGAGCACTGCTGAGCTTGTTGCTCAACCTTCAAATACTTGGTCAGCATTTGCTGTAGCAGTTGCAGCACGCTTTCAGAAACCCCCCATCCTCCCTAGCTCCACCTGTATAGATCTGCTACAGTTAAATCATAAATGCTATATTGTACAGCAGCAGCATGTCTTACTTGCTCACAGCAGCGTATTGTGTTTTGGCAGTAGCAAGTCCCGTACTTGTTCTGCAGCAGCAGATCTACTCTGCCAAGCCCAAACGTATCAACATTGTCATAACCATTACCATACCAACACTGCAAAAATTTCTAACCCTCCCAAATCAAAAATTTCAAGTGACCGATAACATCTAAATTTTTCAATTGGCCCAAGTGAAATTCTTGTTGCAATAGTCTGTTAACATTGGCTCAATGAATAATAATACGTCAGACTAATTGAAAAATTTAGATGTTATCGGTCACTTGAAATTTTTGACTTGGGGATGTAATTTTTTTTTACAGTGAAACACTCCCAGAATTGTCATGACAGAAATTACTTAATTAAAATGAGCTTCAACACAATTCCATTACGTTAAGTCCACCTAAATTTGTAAAATGGAAGTTAACTTAATCCTTTTGTGTTGGGACTACATGAATATGAACTGGACAGTGGGTTTCTAGTTTTCATGTTTTGCATGAAACTGGGAAACTGGACTGGGAGAGTAATTAGCATGCTAACAAGCTCTACTGTTAGCTAGTAGTTACTAGTAGTTAATAAATTTAGTTTTTACTGAGATTTAAATGTGATTCAGTACACAATTCAATTGATTAGCCTTGAGGGTAACACTTTACAGTAAGGTTTCATTTGTTAACATTAGTTATATGGTCAACATGATCACGTTAACATGAACTAACAGTGAAAAGCACTTCTATTTATTTATGCTAGATAATATTATTTCAACATTTATAAACACATTATTAAAATCAAAAGTTGTATCTTTTAATATTATTTATGGACATGAGCTAACTTGAACTAACAATGAACAGTATGTTTATTAACTAATGTCGACAAAGATGAATACATTCTGTAATAAATGTAATGCTAATTGTTTAATGCATTAGCTAATTGTTAACTAATAGGACTTTGTTTGTAAAGTACTACCAATTTGTTCAATAAAACATGCTCTATTCTTGCTGTATACATTTTAATCGTGTTGAAAACACAATTTGATAAGTGCACGGAACAAAATACATTTTGAGTGTAAGTTGGAAACGTGGAATTGTATGAAAACTCTGACTTAAAACTTGAAACTCTGAAACAACCAAAATGGCAGCAGCTTTACAACTGGTAATAGTTTTACAATTGATCATTTGTTACTCATTCGTTTAAACTCATACGTTTAAAAAATCTGAAATTAAATAGAAATAATAAAATACACTTAATGCAGAGGGAACTAATTATTATAGCATGCACACAATTGACTTAAAACGAGAGAACGAATAAGTAAAACGTGCTGATGTATTGAGTCATAGAAACTGTTAATTTGGGGCCACGGTATACATATTTGTTTCCTGCATGTCATTTGCAGGGCTCCGCACTTTTCTCCTCACTAAAGAAGAAAAACATATAAAAAGGGAAGGAGGATCAAGCAGGTGGGTTGCAACCCCACAACCCTCCTCTCTCTGTTACCCCTTCTCCATTCACATGGGACTTCCTGTAGAACAGTAATGACCTCTAAGTGAGCCGCTTCCTTTGGAAAGTTTCGACTTTTTTCCCCCCTTCGCATCTGCTTTCTGTGTCTCTGAGATCCTGATACTCAGACGCTGATGACTTTAGTCAAACTTCATTAAGTTCATAGCCCCAGCCTCACGTTCCCTAGTGGCACACTCCACCAAACGAGCTCTTCGTCTGCCAGACAGCACTTTACTGCTCCATCTCACAAACGGGGAGGGGAGCACAATCTATCTCTGTCACTCTCTTTCCCTTTCCCCTTTTCTCTGGGGTTGTGTGGGTCTCCAGTCTTCTCACCATTCGGCAATTGGTTTGCAATAAGTTCATGGAAATGCATTAATGAATGCATTAATGTGACCCAGAGTGCTCTTCTGTAGAGGGGAAAGGTCACACAGGCTGATTGCAGAGAGAGCTTAGGCCTTCTCCATACAGCAGGAGAATGTTTTTTTGTTTTTTTTATGACCTCGCATTTCCCTGTAGATGGGAATGCACAGCCCGTGCTCAGTGTAAATTCTGTCCTTATTGGCACAATGTGGCCAAAAACATATCATCCAAAACCTTTCTTCCTTTTTTTCTAAACTAAAGTTTGCCATTAAAACTCCAACCAATTTTTTATACACATCAATAGATTCTAAATCTCCCCGAGGTTGATGTGTAGGAGTAAGTTTATTATTTCTACCACATAAGAACAAGTTATTATATTAATATATTTACACACGTGGCTGAAATATAAAATTATAACGTTTATTGGAAGAAAAAATTATCTAAGAAGTTTTTGCATTCCATTGCACAATTTTTCCATTGTTTTTCTACATAAACGTGCTAGATGGACGTTGTTGACTGTTGTGCTTGTGTCTCATGTCTTACAGCAGCGTTTTGCACACATTTAGGACACGTGTGTCAGTCATACAGTAAATAGATATAACAGGTACGATTTTGACACTCAAAAAAAATCTATTTTCAAAATGGATTTATTAAAATTGCTTAGAATCAGCATTAATCTGCTCATTGTAAAAACAATTACATTTATTCAGTTAAAAAAGTATGAACATGGTTAAAATATGGCTAGCTGTGGAACAAGCAATTAGTTAAAATGTAGACTGAAACTAATTGGATGTATTGATGATAAATATATCAACCAGGGCCGGGTTTCCCGATAACGATGTATCTTAGCTCTTAAGAGCGCTCTCTACGTGCAAGGTTACGAACGCTCGCAGCAATTCCACGAGCGTTTCCCAAAAATGCACTTAACATGAACGCGCGAGAACGCGTTTTACGTGCTACTTAAGAGTCGCTGTCCATTCGTGAAGTGCTGAAATATAACCTTATATGGAATCGTATTCTGAACGTTTAGCCTTAATTATCAGGTTTAACCTAATAATCATCATCTGTGGATTAGCAATCAAGACAAGTCTAAAGTCTACATTCAGGCGGAGATAGCCTACTGACAAAATGTATGAACAAAACACTCACTGTGACACTCATATATTTAACTCAGGTGCTGTCCATTTCTTCTGATCATCCTTGAGATGGTTCTACACCTTCATTTGAGTCCAGCTGTGTTTGATTATACTGATTGGACTTGATTAGGAAAGCCACACACCTGTCTATATAAGACCTTACAGCTCACAGTGCATGTCAGAGCAAATGAGAATCATGAGGTCAAAGGAACTGCCTGAAGAGCTCAGAGACAGAATTGTGGCAAGGCACAGATCTGGCCAAGGTTACAAAAAAATTTCTGCTGCACTTAAGGTTCCTAAGAGCACAGTGGCCTCCATAATCCTTAAATGGAAGACGTTTGGGACGACCAGAACCCTTCCTAGAGCTGGCCGTCCGGCCAAACTGAGCTATCGGGGAGAAGAGCCTTGGTGAGAGAGGTAAAGAAGAACCCGAAGATCACTGTGGCTGAGCTCCAGAGATGCAGTCAGGAGATAGGAGAAAGTTGTAGTAAGTCAACCATCACTGCAGCCATCCACCAGTCGGGGCTTTATGGCAGAGTGGCCCGACGGAAGCCTCTCCTCAGTGCAAGACACATGAAAGCACACCTGAAGGACTCCAAGATGGTGATAAATAAGATTCTCTGGTCTGATGAGACCAAGATAGAACTTTTTGGCCTTAATTCTAAGCGGTATGTGTGGAGAAAACCAGGCACTGCTCATCACCTGTCCAATACGCTGATTTCACGCAGCCGCCATTTTGAAATCGAAAGTGAGGCTCCGGTGGTAAGAACCCCGTAAACAACAATGCCTTGGACTACCAACCTGAAGCTGCTGCCGCGATTTACACTATTGGATGTTAATATCCAATATAGGATATGTATATCTCATTCCTGCTTCTTTTTTTACTTTCTGAATTATATATAAAAAAAATATTTTATTTAGAAATTAATTTCACTGTATATAGTCTAAAGAATGAAAGAAATGTATGTACAGTTTTAGAATTGACACAACATCATTAAACACAACAATACGCCATCGCATTCACGACTCTCCTGTGATTAAAGGCGACACTTCCGGTTTTCTTCCCACCGGAGCCTCGCTTTCGATTTCAAAATAACGGCTGCGTGAAATCAGCGTATACAGTCTCAACAGTGAAGCATGGTGGTGGCAGCATCATGCTGTGGGGGTGTTTTTCAGCTGCAGGGACAGGACGACTGGTTGCAATCGAGGGAAAGATGAATGCGGCCAAGTACAGGGATATCCTGGACGAAAACCTTCTCCAGAGTGCTCTGGACCTCAGACTGGGCCGAAGGTTCACCTTCCAACAAGACAATGACCCTAAGCACACAGCTAAAATAACGAAGGAGTGGCTTCACAACAACTCCGTGACTGTTCTTGAATGGCCCAGCCAGAGCCCTGACTTAAACCCAATTGAGCATCTCTGGAGAGACCTGAAAATGGCTGACCAGCCAACCTGACAGAACTGGAGAGGATCTGCAAGGAGGAATGGCAGAGGATTCCCAAATCCAGGTGTGAAAAACTTGTTGCATCTTTCCCAAAAAGACTCATGGCTGTATTAGATCAAAAGGGTGCTTCTACTAAATACTGAGCAAAGGGTCTGAATACTTAGGACCATGTGATATTTCAGTTTTTCTTTTTTAATAAATGTGCAAAAATGTCAACAATTCTGTGTTTTTCTGTCAATATGGGGTGCTGTGTGTACAATAATGAGGAAAAAAAATTAACTTAAATGATTTTAGCAAATGGCTGCAATATAACAAAGAGTGAAAAATTGAAGGGGGTCTGAATACTTTCCGTACCCACTGTACCTTTCAAAAAAGATGAAATTAATGTAGGCCTAATTTTAGAGGAGATTTTAAGGAAAAACAAAACATCTGGGTGGACATTGCAAACTAACTGCAACCCGGGGTGTTCAAAGATCAGGGAAGGTGGTCTGCAAGAAATGCCCAATACATGGCTGGTTTTCGTGCACATCAGCAAGTCATTGACAGATTTCTTTTTTTTTTTTTATCCATATTTTGCCCAATCTTTGAAGCATTTTGCCCACATTACTTCGTTCTTTTATGATTTTTTTTGTTGTTCATTCATTTAATTTAGATGTGTATTTTTTTCTTCCCTTTTTTATTATTTAATTTATACATTCATTTAAACAAAAAACAAGTACAATAAGTGTACAATAAAAAAGTAAAATCAAAACCATATATTTGTACTCACTTTGCAGTGTAATCTGTTAAATCTAGATAAAAGTGTAATCTGCCGGTTGTCCTGCAGGTGACCTCATAAATCTGTCTTCTTACGATGGAGATTTACGATTACTCCAGAGCACTCGTAGATCTACGATGATTTTCAAGTGCTACTTAAGTTACGATGCTTTTGGGAAACAGACCATAATATTAAGATCAGTCGTACGATCGTTTTTATGAACTTCTTAGGCTTACGATGCTTTTGGGAAACGCAGCCCAGGTTATTGTGCATTTAAAAATGCACAATAAAAGTAGTTTATTACTACTATTACAGAAATCTTACCCATTTCATTTACATAGAGTATGACGGACAATATGCATTGCATTAAAGGTACAATATGCAACATTTTCTGCCGCTAGAGGGCGCTACATTCCATACAACAACAACGGCGTAGCTTGATGACGATGTAAAGGAGCGTAGAATGATGGGAACTGTTGTTTTCAACTCCACCGTGGATGTAAATCAGTCAGACGGGAATCAAAAAAATCATGTTCATGGATGTTCTATTTTTATAAATGTTGCGCTTAATGACATGCTTTTTGTGGAGTGGGGGGGCGTGGTTCAGCGCGGTCTGTAACGGGAGAGATAGAAACAAGATGAGCGGGACGTAAGTAGGTCAAGTGCAAATGACGAACACCTGTGTCTTTTTGCAGTATTATTGGCGTGGAGAGACCGTGCTGGAATCAGAGACTGGAGAGAAAATTGGACGCAGAGAAAGAAAACCGGTGGATCCGAGCTCTCATTTTTTAACTGTTTTGTGCCGTCGCCACGGTGAATGCCCGTTGTGCGCGACTTTTGTTTGTTTTGTTTTATTTTAATAAAGTACGAGTCTCAGTCACGCCGACCCGTCTTCTTCCTGACTCTTGAACCTCATCACACTTTTATTTCATTAAAATGAATTAACAGCAAGAAAAGTAAGGTTTAATACTAAACATCTATCATAGATGTTACTGTATTTGTTGAATTCATTGTTGTGATAACGCTGCACAGTTTTACGTGTTCTAAACAATTGTTGTAAAAGTACATTCGAACATGCCCACATCATTTGCCAAAATACTGATTAATCTTTATGTATAACACATGCTATATTTATTTACATGGCCATAAACACCAGACGTGATAAACAATGTCAATAAACTAAACACAAACCTAAAGCAATAATACTTTCCTTGCATAAACATAACTATTACCGAATGCTACATTTGGAAAATATAAAATGAAGCATGCTTTGTCGACAGAACCAGCTGCAATCAGTAAATAATAATTGTGCTCCATAACGACAGCACGAAACAAGCTAACGTTTGTTGCTTGATAGATGCTACAACTAGGCCTACAACTTCCGCATTTGTCCAGGACTCCCGGGTAACGCAGATATGACGCAATTGACTGGCGACTCCCAGCTCCCCCCTGCTCTAACGCCCCGTTTCCTTGGTTAAAATCGCAATTTTCTCATTATTTAAAAATAGTTGGAAACATTTGGGATATTGTAAGTAATCAACTTAACAAAATATATAACACTGGCCTTGAGATTTTGGGATATTTTAATGCAAAATTCTTACATATTGTACCTTTAAGTTTATTAGTGTATGTTAAAATTGTTTATCCAAATGGATGGAAACGTTGCAATTCAAATACATAAATCTTAAATTTAGGCCTTGACTTTTTATTTTTTTAGTGAAGTTAAAGGTTGGGTAGGGTATTTCCGACAGGCTAGCAATAGTGAGCTAGCTTTGAAATCATACGATCCCACCCTCCCTTCAGAGCGTCAGCAAAGCCACGCCTCCTTCAAAACACATGAACGTGAACAGCAGAGTCTGCAAAGTGTCACAGGACGAGAGATGGCTTTAAATGACCTCATGTCTCAAAGCATTTAACATTACAATAATAATGAACGTAAACATCTTACAGAGCTCTAGTTATACCACCTGACTGCTGCTTAATTTCGTCGTTGATAGTGTTGACATAGAAACGCATAAATCTGAGTCTGAGGACGTGAACAGCTTCGGGTAGAACGTCACAGGTTGCCATCTCGTAATTACGATTATGACATGACATAAACATAGCATAAGATCGTTGTTTTGGTTCAGGAGGAACTGTAAAAGGCGGCTGCTGTTTGCTGTTGGCACTCGGTGACTGTCTGTCTACAACTCTGCATAGACTTACATAACGTGCTGATGACGAGTGATGTCTGCGCGAGCAGGTGTGTGGAGGTATGCAAAATACATAAGTTGATAGGCAGATAGGCCATAGTATCATTACATTCGGTCCAGTGTCCTACCTGCCTGGACGAAAATGTTTTGGTCCTGTGACTTCTACAGAAGATATATGTTTTAATATTTAGACCACTTCTATTATTGGTTGGTATCAGGATGTGAAGAGAGTTTCAACCAGTATAATAAAAAGTGCCTACCCTACCTTTAAAATAAGTTCAAATTTTAATAGATGTGCCTTGAGACCTTTCTTTTTCCGTTCCAATGCTCGTACTGTATCTCTAATGCCACTAAGAAATGTGGCGGTTTCCTTGCATATTGAACTCATTCTTTGGGTATATCTAAAGGTCTTCTGCTCTGGACCAACCTTACCACAGTACATTTAATCCACTGAACCAAACTGAACTTTTCAGATGAGCAGTTCAATCCAGCTCATTGTTCCGTTTGACCCCTGACAAGCATCTCAAACAGTCAGAGAGGTCTGGCATTTCTCAGAGCAGTAATAAATCAAATTAGCCTAATTCTAATTCTGAGCATCATTTCATGAAACGATAATCAGCAGTAAAGACTCCATGTCCTTCAACGTAAGTGAATAAAGCTGCATTTGTTTGTTTTAAATACAGAAACACAATGACATGTTGTGGTGTTCGCATTAAAGGCTGTGAATTGACCAAATTACAAAATGCTCCAAAGTATGCCTTTGAAATCTTATTCTTATTCTGAGTGTTTGGCATGGTAATGGTTATGACAATGTTGATGGTATTTGGTCTTGGTGGACTAGATCTGCTACGCTGCTGCTGCAGAGCAAGTACGGGACTTACTGCCCATACATACACGACACGCCACTGTGAGCAAGTAAGACATGCTGCTGCTGTACAATATAGTGTACATAAATTACCCGTAGCAGAGCTATACAGGTGGAACTGGGGAGGGTGGTGGGACAAGTGGTGCACCTCTCCTTTGCAACAGTAGAAATAAACTATAAACTATAATATATACCAATAAAATCACAAAATGTAAAAAAAAAAATATCACATGGATTGCAAAAATGTTAACAAAAATGAAGTGGTTATATTGTAAACAACTACTTACTAGTACTACTTAAAAAAATAAAAACATTTTATAATTAGTAAAAGTTGTGACCCCAAACTTTGGTATATATTTATATATATACACTAAATACTTATTCTGCAACTATAACTTCCGCAGGCAGAAGTGTCTGAGAAAATTGAGAAAAAACAACAATTTATTTTAAAATTGCATTTTGTTGATTATGTGATCTAAACATTTTAAACACAACTATACATTTATTTCAGTGTAAAACTGGAAAAATGACTTATTTAACCCATAATTCATGTTTTTCCTCAATACTTCAGTGGGGATACATAATAATAAAGGAATAAATTGTGTTCCATCTGGCTTTAGTTTGCCTTTGCTCCTTGTGCTGTCCAATCTCTGGCATGTCCCCATGGGCTGGGCTCTTGATTATCTCCTGCCTCTTCAACGCTTTGTGTGTTGCATGCTGCAACGTATTAACCGAAATAAGATGGCCAGCCAGGCCACCCTCCCTCTCTCCCCCTCCACACTTCCACTATAGGTAATCAGTGTCCAGGAGGCCTTGCCCGCACCGAACTGCATACATTAGCATTAATCACAGCCCTGTGCCCTGCTGCACTATTCATACCAGCGACAAACAAAAGGTTACACTTCTCCTCTGGCCCCTTTCTCTCCATCTCTCCTATTCTTCCGCTCTCATCTTGTTGCATCCTGACTGGAGAATTTCCTCTATCTTATCTGGCGCAGACAGGCGAGACAAATGCTTTGAAAGCAGGCAGGAAAGCAAGCCGAGCTCCGCCACAGCCACCAGATAAATCATAGATGAGCCAGTCTGAGCGCTGATCATATAATCCCACCATTCACACTGACTAATACAGTAAACTGAGAATGCCTGTGTTCTTCATCAAATATTTATACATACATAATTAGACAATGTCAAATGCATGCATAAGATATGTTTGTGTGTTCATTCACATAGGTTGACATATAAGACTTATTAGTATAAGAGTATATGAAGGCACACAGACAGAAAGGTGGTTTCTGTGTGACTAGGAGGAAAAAAAGGACCGTATTTGTGTGTGTGTGTGTGTGTGTGTGTGTATTAAAGACTGTCAATATAAAATGCTGATGCACAGTATATTGCTGCCTTCTTTCCTATGCCTGACTCCCTTGTGATCACCAGGCAATTACTGAAAAAGAAATCATCGCTTCACTTCATTCTTGCGCTCCCTAACTTTAATTGCTTAATGCATCCTTTACTGCTGGACTGTTACCCTCTGCCTCCCTCCCTCCTTTTCTCCCGCTCTCTAGCTTTATCTTTTCTTTGTTTCTCTCACTCACATCCACTGCAGCACACTGCAGCTGAGCCCTGCTAATTAAAACTGAATCTGGACATAAAGCAAAATGGGATGACATCCACTCTTTCATGCATAGGCGCTGATAGACCTGTTTAGACCCCCCCCCCACCCCACACCACCCACACTCTTTCATCTCAGACCCCCTAAAAATCTGCATTGAATTCAGATTTCTCTTAAAAATATCAGAGACTTTGTGAGATCTTTAAGCGTTTGCTGAAAATGATGTCTGAGATTATGTCACTTTGAATTCTCCAGTTATCTGTCAGTAAATACGTAACAGTTTTTTACTTTAAGTATTATCCTTTATTGTAGTTAGTAGTAGATCCAGTCCAGTGTTTCCCATTAATTACCTAGACTCTGGCAACCCTACGCAAAAGGCTGTAATTAAATGAAATAAGTATACAGTTTGTTTTGCTGCATCTGGGAACGCAACATGCACCAGGTTACTGTATTTTCACATTCACATAATTGCCAACATGTTCCAACAGGATTGCAGGACAGCTGCATTCAGGTTTGTACACCTGTTTTTTTACAGAAAATGCAATTTTCCGATTAAATAAAAGCTTGTAAGTTTAACTCTTGCAGGAGAAATTAAGACATCCGTAATTGTTATGAACTGCTCTGAGACACGAAGGTTGAGGATTTATTAAAGTAAATCAAAATCAGAATCAGAATCCAGGCAAAGGTCATACACAGGCAGGCAATCCAAACAAACGGACAAATCCAGAGGGTGAGGCAGGAACGGGAAAAACAGGACACGGGCAGAGATCAAGAACCAAGAACAATGACAACAAAGGAAACGCTCAGAAATGCAGTGGAATAATGTACAAAACTTCGCAGGGAATGATGAGGTGAACCAAGCTTATATGGGGTGAACTAAACAATATAATGATACACAGGTGAATGTGATAATCAGGGATGATGAGTCCGGGCACTGAATTATGGGAAATGTAGTTGTGAGTGAATAATGATAATCTGATGTGGAGTCAGATAGTCTCTCAAGGGCACTCCAGCTGATGACCGGTACAGTAATGTAGTTTTACTATAATGTAAAGTAAAATAATTAATATACTTATGTATTATAATAATATATTATAATAAACAAAAAAAAAAGAAGTTTGAGTCCACTTTAAAGTATAGGTACAAGTCAATGCAAAGACTTTTTACTTTGTTCTATTTGGTCACTGAAAAAGGAGTCCATGGAGGAGTGGAGGATGGGAGGAGCCAGGAGCAGCCAGGGTGAAAGCCCACTGTGGAGTCGACCCAGGAACACCCAGGAAACGACGGACGGAGACGAAGCCAATGGTAGTGAAGCCCTGGGCGCAGACGGAGAGCAGACGGGACCGGGCAACACAGATGGTCCTGGAGGCCGAGGGGGAGCCGCAGCGACGAGAGTCTGAGGTGGAGTGAGGGTGCCTGAGGACTGAGGTGGAGCCGGTGGGACAGAGGACTAAGACAGAACCAGAGGGAAGGCAGAGACAAAGGGGTGGAGAGACGGAGTGCAGCGGACGGCTTGTTAGTCCGTTGCACAGACAGGGTGATGCCTGACCAAGGTGGAGCCGGAGGGACATGGGAGCCCTGTGGAGCCGCAAGGACGATGGTATCTGGTAGAGCCAAGGGAGGGAGGAGTCAAGGCAGAGCTGAAAGGTCGATGGACCGATGGACTGAGTGACAGGATCAGCGGCTGGAGGCAGAGCCGGAGGATCCTCTTGACTAGACAGAGCTAAAGACTGGAAGGCCCTAGGCAGATAAACACAGAGTGGCATTAAAGGAGAAGTCGAGGTGCTGAAGGGGACCAGTGGAGGCGGGGATGAGAAACTGGCTGATAATGGAAGAGGAGGCGGGAGAGGGAGGCTGGACGGCAACTCTGTGGACACAGGAAACTTCGAGCTGTACGTAACCAGCGGTGACACAGGAGACTTCGAGCTGGGCAGAACCAGCAGGGACACAGGAGACTTTAAGCTGGTTGAAACCAGCAGGGGAACAGGAGACTTTAAACTGGCTGGGAACATTGGGGACGGGAGAAAACATACAAACTTCCTATTCTAAATATATAAACATTGCAGAGGCCAGCGGCAACTCACCCTCAGTGGCTGGAGTGTGGGTGGGGCCCTCGAACTCCACGAGTTCTCACACGGCATCATATGGTGTTGCCAGCTCACGCACCTGGTCAGACGCTCAGGCTCCAGGGGTGACGATTGGCTCAGTCTTCCCTTCAGGATATGACTCATACTGTACATCCTGGCTCGCTTGAGCTCTCCATCTACGGTGGGCACTGGTATACACTCCATGCAGCGTAGTGATTGCTGACTGTGCTCTGGATCTGGAGTGGGGCTGGTGTCTTCCGCGGCGCAGATGGTGAAATCAGATCCATTATTCACCAGCACATACATCATTATTTTGAGAATTTGGATGATGAAATTTGGAAGTTTCTGCCGCTCCATCTGGTCCCACCAAGCATGAACTCTCCTGTGTCCCCGCTGGTCCCGCCGAGCACAAACTCACTTGTGCCCCCGCTGGTCCAGCCCAGCTCAGAGTCTCCTGTATTCCCAGATTTCCCTCCCAGCCTCCCTCTCCCGCCTCCTCATCCAAAATCAGCCAGTTCCTCAGCCCCGCCTCCACTGGTTTCCTTCAGCCCATTGACTTCTCTCTGTGTGGATCTGCCTATGTCTCCAGCTCCGCCAAGTCAAGAAGACACCCTGGCTCCGCCTCCAGCCGCTGTTCCCGTCACTTCACCTCAGTCCGTTGCCCTAACTCCTCCGCCTTGCTTCCTCCCTCCCTCGGCTCCAACTGGAACCATCGGGCTTAAGGCTCCACTGGGCTCCCTCGATCTTCAGGGCTCCACCACCTTTGGCTCTGTTTCCATTGTCCGTCCCCATGGTATCATTGAGGGCTTCTCCTCCATGGCTCCTTCCTCCCTCCCTCGACATCGCCATGGGCCTCCTTCCGGGCTGCACTCTGGGTTTCCGTCGGACTCCTTCTGCTCCCGTCTCCACCCTGGCCTATCCCGCCATCTTTGCCCCCCTGGTCTCTCCATTTGTCATCTCCCCTGTTTTCCTGCCTTCCACCTGCTCTGCGTCCTCCTCCAGAGCCCTCACCCTCCATTCTTAGTTGGACTGTTACGGCGCGAGGATGCACCTTTCAGGGAGGGGGGCATATTGTAACATGTATAGTCAGTTTTGGTTTAATTTTCATTGTGTTCAGATCCTGTTTGCCACTGTTTCCCTTGCTAGTTTGTCTCCATGGTCATTGATTAAGTTACATAGGTGTTCCTTGTTACGTTAATCTCTGTGTGCATATTAGCCCTCAGTTCATTCAGTTCTTTGTTCCGTGTTGTATCCGTGCAGTGGTTGTGTTTCTCCAGTGATTCTGCTCTGTATTATATGGATACATTTTATTAAAGAATATTTTCGTGAGTTCTTTGTCTTTGTGCGATATTTTTACAGCCACCTTGTGACAGGGTAGGCAATTTCAGAATTAACCGACACAAGCAAAAATATGGTAGCGAGGTGAAAGTAATGCCAATAATAAATATACACATTTTCATAAAAATGTAAAAAATTATTAATCAAAGGGCACTAACTGAAACTTTGAAATGCAACATGCTAAATTCAAACTGTATTAAGAATCAATTTTGACTCGTGTATCCTGTGTGTTTTGTGCGTTTATAAAAAGTTTGTCAATAACCTCACAATGTCTATTTTGGTAAGGGTGCTTTAGAAGACAGCTGCCTATGTATACTGTAAAAAGCAAGGCAGCCCACTAGGTTTTAGAATACAGCTGTTGAGTCATGGCGATGTGGTTTATGTCCCGGTAAGTAAAAAAAAGGCCTACAAATGAAATGAAAAAATTAAGATAAATAAATACATACATAAATTCACTTTATTCACAGATATTTACACAGGTTATTTAATAAATAATAATATCTCACGTTATAAGTTTTTTTTTTTTTGAAGAGCAGCAAATAACAGACAGTGGTGTATTATTCAGCTGGGCTGCTTGTCTTGACAGCGGATCCAGGACAGGCTGTTATTAAGCAGCAGTCCTGCATCTGTGCTGGAGCACAATAAACCTTCCTCTTCTTTAATTAACTTTTATGGCTGCCGAAGAGGACACGCTGACACCTGTCTTACAGCACACAGCAGCTTATTTCATCCCTCGACATGGGCGTATCTATGTGTGTGTGTGAACAGCTGAGACAGTAACAGAGAAAACGAGAGAGAGAATAAGAAAGAAGGAACATGAACAGCATTTTCAAAGCTGCAACCTTAAATAGGTCCACCTTTCCTCCACTCTGGCACCAGAATTTGACAGAAGTTGGAGACTTTGCCCATTTCTTTAGGCATTCACCTTAAAAAATGCAAGCGAAAAGTCATCTAATCAGTTTTCCATTCTGTAACCCTGCCACCCACTCGCTCTGCTTGCTCCACTGAGCACTCACCATTAACTCTGTTTGCTGAGTATCACATTGCGTGGTTATTCTCACTCCTGACATTGGGCCAAACATTCATTTTATCGCCGCCACCTACACAAATGAGAGAAAAAGTTGCATCTGTCTATGGGTAGATCGAATGAGCTAAAAATAATTCTAAAGAGCCTATTGATGGACTGGCTTCAGCTGAGAATGTTTGTGCATCTTTGACACTTTGCTATTAGCGCTGCTCAATTAACAATAGCACTCAGCCCATCTCACAAACAAAAGAAAGTCTGCTTTGACCCAGGGTTGTCCCTAAAACAATGTGAAATTTTAAGGCAATGAAAACAAATATAGTGAATGCTAAGTGCAATTAAACATAAAAAGGAGTTGAAATTTAAACTAATTGATTACAATTTGAAAGTAGAAGTTAAAATATCTAAATAAATTTTTTTAACTGGTACAAGGTAGAAGGAATACACATTCACTCATCTGAAGACAGTACATAAATACTCCATTACCATAGTACCTTTACTGTTACTGCTCTAAAAAAAACAAAAAACAATAATTAGTGTTATATGTTGAATTTTAAATTTACATTTAACATCTAACAAGAAACAGTTTTGAAAAATAAAAAATGATTGGGCTCTTATTATATTGTGCTCCATCTGTTTGATGTATCTGTGCGAGCCGGCGCTCGATCACTGAAGTCTGTAAAGTTTAACGGATACTCAGAAATACTTGTGATACTTACTAACATTTACAGATAAGGACACAACCTCATTATTGATTATTATATCAATTATAAGATTCAATAGCTCTATAGAACATCCTATTTTTATTTTCTGTATTTCATTAAAAAAAATTCAATGTGCAAAATCTATGAATGCATACATATACATATAGATACATACACTTATATATATATACATATTGTATGCATGTAAATGTGTGTGTAAAACTGCTAGTTTTTCTCATTCCTTTGCGTCTCCAATCTCCCATGCTCACATGTGTTTGAATGGAAGTCATTGGAAGGCAAGGTCTAGTGAGATGGCCATGTTAGCTTATGGCCAAACAACTATGCAAACGCAAATGCTTGGGCCACACATTGCAAGTGTGTGCAAAAGTGCTTTCTTGAGTACCTCTGCCTCAAAGCTGTCAACCAGTTAGCATGTCCACAGCTACTTTAACTTGCTTATCCAGATTTTCTTCAACTGTTTCGCCTTGACAGCAGTTGAGCAAAAATAGAAAACCATAAAATATAGTTTGTCCATTTTAGCTCTCCTTACAGAAATTGCAGGCACATTTAAGAATAAAACATTAGCATGTACTGTAAAAGCGTTAGCATTCATATACCTGCATGTTTCAGGCTTTTGTGTGGTAGGTCTGCCAACAGAAAATCAAAATGGAAAGACCTTGAATGGATAAAGACAGATGTGAGATTAAAGAGCGGTGTTTGAGTTTTCCAGGATTAGTCGACACATGACTGTAGCGCAGGTGCTATAGTAAAGTGAGTTGGCCACGCTTAGCAAAACCGCATAGTGGCAAGAGTACGGTTAGCTATTGACTTCCTCTATTGATTTTGGCAAAGGAGTTGAGTACTTAAAAATCACAACAACTTTTAATCCAATGTGATGATTGTGTGCAATAGTAATTCCCAACAGAATGCATGTGAAATCAGCGCAGAGCAGCTGTGGTGGCTTAGGATAAACTGGCAGCCATAATGACACAGGGAATCTCCACCACAAGACCATTCTCGCACACTGATTACCCCTGGCAGGAGGAAGAGAAAGCATCCTGTCGAAAACTCTCTTCACACTCTGATGGCACAAACTTCCATCTATCCAAAAAGTGGATCATTTGTGTGAAAGATTATGTGGCCCTTTGAATGGCAAATAAATCCAATTTAGCCAGCGAGGTTATTTATGCCGAACTGTGACCCTCTAACTCAGCACAGCACGACTTCATTATTCCACTTTCACACCTCCTCGCTCCTACTGACCTTCCCCTCCCACCAATGACTTTCAGAAAGCTTCCATCAGCCCTCACAGTTTCACTCTGACATGTGGTCACACCTCCTGCCCACGGCGAGCCCCCTTTACAGCCCTTTTCTGGACCGGACAAGTGGACCAAATCCTTGGCCGCCCCATTTATGTGTCCTGGCACACCATTATGAATAATGGACCATGTTTAACATCATTTGATGAGTATTAGGACGGGGAAAGTCCTCGGGGATGTGACCCTAAAGTATGGAACTGATGGCCGTAAGTGACTTGTTATGGGCTTGGACTCCACATTTAGTTTTGCACAAATGAAAATAGTCTTTATGAGGTACAGTACAAGTCAAAAGTTTGGACACATTACGTTTTTTTATATTTTTCAAAGAAGTCTCTAATGCTTATCAAGGCTGCGTTTATTTGACCAAAAATACAGAAACAAAAAACAGTAATATTGTGAAATATTATTACAACTTAAAATAAGAGTTTTCTATTTGAATATACTTTAAAAAATAATTTATTCCTGTGATGCAAAGCTGAATTTTCAGCATCATTACTCCAGTCTTCAGTGTCACGTGTGACATCCAGTCTATCACATGATCATCTATCTATCACATGAAATCATTCTAATATTCTGATTTATTATGAGTGTTGAAAACAGTTCTGCTGCCTAATATATTTGATGAATAAAAGGTTCAAAAGAACTGCATTTATTCAAAATAAAAAAATATTTTCTAATAATATAAATCTTCTTTACTATCACTTTTTATCAATTTAATACATCATTGCTGAATAAAAGTATTGATTTATTTCAAAAAAAGAAAGAAAAAAAATTACTGACCCCAAATTACTGACCAGTAGTGTATATCGTTGTTACAAAAGATTTCTATTTAAAAAAAATGTGCTTCTTTTATTTTATTTTAATTTTTATTGTTTTACTTTTTATTCATCAAAGTATCCTAAAAAAGTATCACGGGTTATGAAAAAAATATTAAGCAGCAGAACTGTTTCCAACTTTGAAAATGAATCATCATATTAGAATGATTTCTAAAGGATCATGTGATAGACTGGAGTAATGATCCTGAAAATTCAGCTTTGCATCACAGAAATAAATGATAATTTAAAGTATAATAAATTGAAAACCAATTATTTTAAATTGCAATAATATATCACAATATAATAAAAAAAATATGTATTTTTGATCAAATAAATGCAGGCTTGATGAGCAGAAGAAACTTCTTTCAAAAACATTACAAATAGTAATGTTTCCAAACTTTTGACCTGTACTGTACATTGGTGTAGATTCTCCAGCTGACACTAAATTGGCAGTGCACAGAAATGTTAAAAAAAAGTCATTTCCAAAATAAATTCTAAACCGTGATATGGCTCAGTGCATTTATCTAATCTACAACGGCTACAATTTAAATAAATATACAGTTGTGCGCTGCGTGTTATAGAGTGAAGCGCAACACTGTTTTAGACACAAGCAGCTCATGATCTGCTGTTCCACATGAGTTTAGGTTGCTTATAACTTGTATATGGGAACACAACATGCACCAACCATCTTCTCAAGCTTGGAATGAGAATTGCTTCTAACCGCCTGCTTATAACAACAAAAGAGAAGTTTTAAGGGTTCCTTACCAAAAAAAAAAAAAAAAAAAAACATTAATTACATGATTTAATGTTAAGACAGACAAAAATATTATATTTATTATCATCATAAATAATATTATGATCATTATAATAATTTTACAGTTTCTCAGTACTGTTTCTTAAATGTCATATTTTTTTTATTTTACAGTGAAATATTACAATAGTAATACTTTTTTTGTTCAATATTTTATTTAATAATAATTATGATGATGATGTGCTGTTTAATTAATTGCAATTTTTTCTGTAATCATGATTAATCACATCAAACATTAACATTTTAATTATAACTACATTTTTGTATTGTATAATTTCACAATGAAATAGAAACAACATAAAGATTGTACATTTTAAATATTTGCTTAATGCCATCTGTTTACTAAGTACTATGAATGAAAGCCAGTTTTGCCGATACCAATACTGCCATTGATGTAAAAGGATTGTTCTCAGTTTCTCGGGATGAAATGAGTAATTATAGCCATTCAACGTTATCGGTAATGATTTTTTACCTGCTCTGCCAAAATATATAGATTTATCCTTATTAAAAGCTACAAAAGTGATTCAGTCAAGAGCAGTGAGTGATTTTATCTTTATCTTTTGTTGTTTGATTAACATTAATGACAGACAGTAGCAGGTAAATTAGGCTGCTGTTGCTTTAAGACTTGACATGGATCTGACATGCATCTGATGTTCTCTACTCTTTACGGCCATTTAAGAGACTTTTGAACTTGTTTAAGACTGTGCTTACAAGGATACTCACCAATATCGGGCAATTCGACATAATTGTGTGTGTTTTCTGTCTGATCGCTGTCTGGAGCAGCTTTCTGTGTGCCGTTTTGGGTGAGTGAACACAGAGAGACACTTCTCAGACATTGAGCCAATATATATATATTTGAGCTCTCTTTTGCGTCTTATTGCGCTTGAATGTTTGAAAAGCACTTGAATGAATGACAGAAGTATGAAGATGCCAGGAAAAAATGTATGCTGTGTTTATTGCGCTAAAAAATTTAACGAGTTAAAATAATAAAAATAATCCCCAAATTACCAAGTTAATTTTGACAGCCCTAAATAACAATAAGAAGAATAAAAGGACAGCAAAAGATTTTCTATCTGACAAATCGCAATTTCATCTTCACGAATCGTACAGCCTAAATTAAATGTATCATGTATTAACATAAGCACAATACAATAATTGAAAATGTCAATGGCCACCCAAGCAACTTCAAATGAGATGAATGGGAATGCTGACGGATAGCTGTCTCCTGGTATTAAAGAACTCAGAGGTCTATCCTGAACTCAGTGGTCTATGGAGAGGAAGGAAGCAGTAATCTGCATGGCTAAATTCGGCAAGACTCCAGCCTCTCCTTTGCTAGCTGTAAACAGTTCACTGAAGCCCACTAAAGGTGGAGAAGACAGGGGGAAAAATGTATGTGCGCCTTTAATACTAAAGCAGGCTCCTGCCAGAGCTCATTACAACAGCCTCGTCTGATGCGCATACACACACATACACACGCAAACCTGGCAGCTCTTAGGAAATGAATTCCATTGTCACCCAGCATCAACTCACATGGGAATTGGAGGAGCGGCCGTGTCCATGTGACTATCCGTCTCATGCCTTCCTCCTCTGCCACGACCGCACCTCCATTTTGCTGCAGGGAGATTTGGAACAGTGTCTGCTTGATGAATAATAAATCAGGATTGGTTTGCTCAGAGGGAGAGGGGGCAAAAAAAGCAGTTTATCCAAATACACAGAGGCAAATGCTGAACACGTTTGTATTAAGGGAACAATAGACTGTGGTAATGCCATAAATAGTCAGTGTCTGTGGAAAAAATAGAAGGGAGTAAATACAAATTTAAAGAGTGCTGCTGAAGATGATGTATAGATATGAATATTCCCCACTCTGGCTCTGGATGTGATGAGCTACGGAGCAGAAAGTATGACCGGTGCCTACAGGCCTATTTCTCAGAATCATCCCACAGCAAGATCCAAAAAACATATGAAGTGTGTAACTTCTGCTCCACTGCCATTATATCATAGACTTAGCGTATTGCTTTTAATATTATACTTTCAAAATGAGTTACCACTAGATACAAGGATGAAGATCTGAAGGAGGGCATAACATAAGTACACTTATGGCATACTCTGAAAAATAACACTTATTACATAAATAATACACTTTAAAAGTGCAAAGTGAATTTAACACTTTCAGCCATTCATTTCATGTTAATTGACATATATGAATGCCAAAATATTATAGTTTACATTTAAGCAATTGCAGTTAGCTGAACTTTGGAGTTTTTGTCAACCCACATAAATAATTATATGTAATTTCATACTTATATTGTATAATATGGTTCAAGTGTACTGCTGAATGTACTGATAAGCATTTATGGAAAACTAA
The DNA here is from genome assembly GCF_965113295.1 of Leuciscus leuciscus. Classification (NCBI taxonomy): domain Eukaryota; kingdom Metazoa; phylum Chordata; class Actinopteri; order Cypriniformes; family Leuciscidae; genus Leuciscus; species Leuciscus leuciscus. The sequence continues at coordinate 8,175,345 of NC_138726.1, forward strand.
AATATATTTTAATGTCATTTCTATTGAAACTTATATGTCATGCATTTAAGCACATGTATTTAAACGTGCATTTTGTATGCCATGTCTCTTCCTATTAAAAACACACACATCAGCTGTTTGAGTGAGATATTCCATTTCAAGGTAAATGAAAGGTAGAAGAGGTAAAAACAGAGAGGTAAAGTGAGGTGAGGAGAAATGGATGGAAAAGAGAAATGAGGTCATTATGTATATTGCTGGCAATTCAAACTCTCCCACATTCCGTATAAGATCCCATCAGCGGTCAAATTGGGAAAGTGAAGGGGACGCATGGTGCCGAGCATCTCAACAAGAGAAGAGCAGGACGCGGCACAGAGACCTCATCAAAACACAATCACGTCCTCAGCCAGAACACAAACTCTCACAATTCGGTTGCTCACCCTACACACACGACGCACCAAATCAACACTCAAATCTAAGCCTCATTTAACTTACCTCACTAAACAAACCAATTCTGAGAAATAATATTTGATTCAATGCTGAAATAACCCACACCGCTTGCTGACAGATGTAATGATTACCTACATTACAAAATCTGCAAGGGACCAGCAAAACTAGAGATGAAGAGTTGCTCGAACGGCTCTAATGAAGCCCTACAGGTCCAGAAAGGACCAGCAGTCATGGTCAGCACTTCAACGGCATAAATCCGGCCCATATCTGATCCACGTGCTGGGATCCTGCAATGGCCTCTGCTCAGCTTACTCAAAAACAGGTGTTTCAGTCTTGGAGTCAGGGTGACTTTTTGTCCTGGGATATATTGTGATTTTTTTCCCCACTTCTTTAACTTGGACTTAGATCAGGGCTGGACAAAATGTAAGATTAAAATACATGAGTGTGAATTTGAACTTGAAACTGAATTGGAATGACAGCAATTCAAAGAAATTCAATATGGCATCCATCCATCCATCCATCCATCCAACTAACCAAGCAACTGAATTTCAGTTAATTTCTAAATCTATGATGTTCCTTACAACCTCATGAAAAAGAGTTTTAACCTTAATCCAATTTTGATTCAAATGCAGGAATTTAGTTGGATTTTAAAATACATTCTCAATTCTGAATGGCACACAACACAGAAAAAAAAAAAATACTATTATTTGTTAAAAAATTCTCAATCGCTTTGGCACATTTTTCAAAACTGTTTTAACATTCTCTAAACTGTAAGCTCAATTGTCACGACTGTTTGCTGGAACATCAGAACTCTATTGAATGTCTTCAAAATGTAGAAACTCTCTCGAAACATTTCATACATCCTTCAAAACCTAGTTATTGTGTCAGTAAATTGGCCAATGCCACCAAAATAAAAAGTGTTTTTGTCATTGTGTGAGCCACACTGCTCAAAATGCTTAGATGTTTTTGTTTCATTCCATGTTCACCATGGAAATATGTGTTATATAAAATTTCATGTGTTTTCTACTTTTTAGTAAATACTGTTTTCTACACTATACAAGAATGTTTTGTCTAGCTGAACGCTCTCACTGAGCTTTTTAGAAACAGATTTTAGCAGTAGGAAAAAATGCACTAGGAAAAGTCAATACTATCCACAAAAAGAAAATGGTCATACTTTATATTAGGTGTCCTTAACTACTAGCCTATGTACTTATTGTGTTCATATTTTATTGAAAAACACTTGTGCTGCTATTGAGGTGGGATACAGGGAAGGTTAGGGACAGGTTTGATGGTATTGGTAGGTTTATGGGTTCAATATTTACAGTTTTTCTGAATTGCTAAAACACTAAACCCCATTCTCTGAACCAAATTCTCAATAGTCTAAACCAATTTGTCGAATAAATCACTCTTTCTGTAAAACATTAAACAAGTTCAGGTAGTTAAAACACTGTTTGCAAATCTCATGCACTCTAAACACATTCTCACTCCCTAAAACACATTTTGCACTGTGATGCACTTACGTTTCAAAATGCTAAACACAGGTAGGTGAAAGTTAAACACAACTGCAACACAGTTGTCATCGTTTACACACAATGACTCAAAATTGTTCACACTTATTTCTAATGATGTGACCAAACCAACTGTACATAATACAAGTCAGTTCAGAGTCCCAAAATTTACTCAAAATGTTGCACTGAATGTTGATACCAACAATGGATGGAAACAATATAAGAGGGAGAGCAGGAAGAGGATGAATAAGAGGAGGTGAAAGAGCAGGAAGAGGATGAGGACGAGGAAGAGCAAGGTGTGGAGAATGTTGTCAAGGCTGGATCTGCTTTAGGGTTTTTCCCCTTGCCTGCAGAGATGACATTGTCTGAGATGTAGAGAAACTCCTCCGGCCGGACCAACATGAAGACATGATGCAGAAGCAGAATAAAATCTCTCTCACTGACCGTGATTTTGCAGTTGCACAGCTCTTATGAGTGTACTTTACTGTAACATACTTTTCATTTAGAGTTTTTTACTGTAACCCTTCTGGCTTTTGCAGTTGGGTCACTGTATTTTCACAGTATGCAAGTGGTAAATATACAGACAGTCGATAGGCCTACAGTAAGGTTGTCATTACTATACTTTTTTACGTAATTGCAAAATTTGTTTACTTTGTTACAATATACATTTTTTTCTGTAACTGCATCCTTTGGATTCTGTGTTCTCCATTTTTTGATGTAGTGTCTAATGAATGATCTGTACTGTAGTGTTTATAATTTTGACTCGCTGTGTGTATGGTCTGAGAGCATTGTTTGATTTTGAGAACAGATAAAATGGTTTTGAGGCAATTGTTTGATTTTGCCAGAAGAATCAGAGGTTCTGTGAATGCGGTTTTGTGTTTAAGGTTTTGAGAAAGTGAGTGATGGTTTCAAGAAACGTGTTTTAGCATTTCATAAAAACTGTAATTACAGCTGTAATTACATGCAAGTACAAGTGCAATGTAAAAACATGTATGTACAAAATAAGTGAATTGTATCAATGAGTCACACATTCTTACATGTCTTCCTATTGCTCTTCTATGACAAGCAACTCTGAATTTTCATTTTACTTGTAACACATTTCTAAATGTCTTCAGCTGTTGCTGTTTAAGGGGTTGTGACATTCCTTCATGTTCAAAAATGGTAGTGATTGTGCTGGGCAAACTCCATATAGTATGCTTCCAAACTTGATTGGTAAGATTGCGATTCCTATTTCATTACAATGGCAGGCCATTTGCCAATTTAGCAAACATTACAAACATTTCATGTTATGGGTTTTTATGGAATATACATGTATGTCCAACAGATTTTGATCTGAAGAAAGGGAGAGAGACTTTAGTGTAATGTCATATCACAATCGTTGCTAAAAATGGCTCCCTTAATTCAAAGGGTCATAGAGAGCGTGGAAAATGGTTGTGAAAAAAATAAAAACAAAGACCTTTACAAACACTATAAGTAGACTTCATGGAAAATAAGATAAAAGATATGTATGATATGAACCCTCTACGAGATACCTCTTATCTGAAGATCATTGATAAAATGAAGTGTCTAAGCTGATATTGGTTGCAACGCCAACCCTAAAGTAGAATTTCTACAACCATCGCATTGTCTAGCTTTGCCTTTAAGTGCTTTCCTTCGTCTGATGACTCTTTATTGCTTTTGAAACACCTCCGGCACTCTTAGCCGATGGAGAACAAAAGGATCGGCTGCCAAGAGCTGACTTCATCAACAGCACAATCAAACTCTCTGACTTCACAGGGCGAGAGGAGAGACGGATGAGAGGATATACTCATGCAGATAAACCAAATGATGCTGGTGTGATTCACAAACCCTTTTCTTATTCATACACACAGCCTACAAATAAAAACATTACACGTGTCAAAATAAGCAGAAACAAACAGCACAAGGCTCGTCAGTGATTCCTGGTGTAATTTGAATTGCGATGTTTGCACTGATCCTGAGGAGGCTGTCAGAGATGCTGAAGCTCTGAGAACCTGCACAAGTCAAACAGAGAGAGTGAGGAATAAGAGACATGTGCTGAAGGCACCTGAGGAATGAGTTTAGCAGTATGAATGAATAGAATAGAGAGACAATTAACTGTCTTTATATTAAACGATTTATTAAGCAATGGGTGCCAATTTAGGGCCAGGTTTACTAACAGCTTGCTCCAGCGCAGATCCTCTTTTGGCATTGACTGTATGGATTTACAAAAGACACAGTGAAAATGCACTGAAAAGGCGTGGACAGGGTTAATTTTGCGGCTGACCGTAATGTGCTTAGATTGCAAGATTGCATGATTGCATGTCTTTAGGAGTTTCCCTTTCAGACACAACATTTATGGTTGGACAGTATTTAAAATACTATGGTAACTTGGCGCTATTAAATTTACTGGTATTTGCACCATTATTTACCGCCCAAAAAAGCATGTCTTAAAGGGATACTCCACTTTAAAATGAAAATTCTGTCATCATATACTCACCCTCATGTTGTTTCAAACCTGTATGAATTTCTTTCTTCTGCTGAACAGAAAGGAAGATATTTAGAAGAATGTCAGTAACCAGACAGTTTCTGGTCCCATTGACTTCCATAGTATATATTTTTTCCTACTATGGAAGTCAATGGTACCAGAAACTGTCTGGTTACTGACATTCTTCTAAATATCTTCCTTTCTGTTCAGCAGAAGAAAGAAATTCATACAGGTTTGAAACAACATGAGGGTGAGTATATGATGACAGAATTTTCATTTTAAAGTGGAGTATCCCTTTAAACCAGAGGCTAATTTGCGCTGCTCTTGGTAGATTGCGTTGATCATTATGGAAATGATCCGGCTGCGTCTGTGTTCTTTAATTTGTGCGTCGTCAGTAGATCACGCGCAAAACTTTCCACTCCTATCGGCACTTTTTTGGAACTGCGCTCTCATGAAAATTTGCCCTGTTTAGTAAATCTGACCCATAATATGTTAGCGTAATTAATAATTAGAAAATAATGCAATAAAATAAGAATGTAATAAATATTACCCCTGATCCATATGTAAACTTTTCCGGAAAAACATCCTCAAATGACACAATGATCAATGTGTATATTGACAAACAAACAGACAAAAGCAAGAATGTGTTCTGTGAAATTAATTAAGATTAATTAAGATTTGAAATTTGGTTACATGATCTCTTTTAAAATTAATTAATTACAGTTTTTTTCAATTGCTTACACACTAAAATTAGAACTTTCCCACAATTAGCAAAACTTTACACTCAAGGAGCAAAACACCGGCCTAGATTTGCACAACTGTAAGCACATTGTCAACTTCACACTTTTTGCAAAACATTACACACAGTGATTTGCAAAACACTAAACACACTTGTATGCATTTGACACAGAAATTTATCATGATGTCATTTCCTTGCAATTTCAAAGCAAAGGCTTTCAAATGAGCACACCCATGAACCAATTGGTTAAACACAGGCACCAGGTGTGCACACACACTGGTGCTTAATTGTAGACACACCAATCAGGTTAAAGCACTATAAAAAGGCAACAGGTAAGTTCACCTGTCTTCAACAAAAATGGATGGTGTCAGAGGAAGAGGGAGAGTGCGGATGAGAGGGGGAATCCAGAGAGTACCAGGTGGAGGAAGAGGCCAAGGAAGAGGAAGAGGAAGAGGGAGAGGGAGAGGGAGAGGGAGAGGAAGAGGAAGAGGGAGAGGAAGACCTGGAGGAGGGGTAGGACATGCACAAAGAAGAAGACAACCAAATCTGTGTAATGAAATTCGTGCTACAATTGTGGACCATGTAATAAACCACGGACTAACACTGAGGGAGGCTGGATTGAGAGTACAGCCTAACCTAAGCAGGTACACAGTGGCATCAATAGTTCGGACATTTCGTCAAGAGCACAGGTGAGAAACTTCTCTTCAGTCAACAGAAAATCCATTGCTTACTGCATGTACTATATCAACAGTACTGTATATGTACTCTATATTTTGGTACTGTATATATTCCTGTGTATCATTTTACAGTAAGCTGTGTATTTTGTTTGGCCAACATAGGATTGAACGTCGTGAACACCAAGGAGGAAGGGGCCCCATATTCACACAGGAGCAAGAGAGAGAGATCATAAACCTCGTTTTGGCCAATAATGCAATCAGACTTCGAGAAATTCAAGCCCATATTGTCAATGATCACCTAATTTTCAATAATGTCCAACAGGTCTCTCTGTCAACAATAGCCCGTATCCTTAAAAAACACCAAGTTGTGATGAAACAACTGTATAAAGTGCCATTTGAAAGAAATTCAGACAGGGTGAAAGTCCTGCGGCGTGAATATGTGGTGGTACGTTTTGTTCACTGACTGTAGTATTGTGTACTGCACACATAACCTTTTTACTGTACATGTAATTTTACTGTATAGCAGACCTACAGTATACTGATCTACACAATGTGATCTTTTGCTGTATTTCAGAGAGTTTTGCAAATGGATGCGGAGGAAGTCCCACATGAGTTTATTTACATTGATGAGGCTGGATTTAACCTGACAACAGTACGAAGAAGGGGAAGAAACATCATCGGCCACAGGGCTATTGTCAATGTACCAGGGCAACGTGGGGGTAACATTACCCTTTGTGCTGCCATTACACAGAATGGGGTCCTCCACCGCCATGCCAACTTGGGTCCTTACAACACTGAACTCATTCTTACATTTTTAGACAGATTACACAATATCATCACAGCAGCAAACCAAAGGGACCAGATGCAATACATTGTCATCTGGGACAATGTAGCTTTCCATCGTTCTGCTCTGGTCCAAAACTGGTTTCAACAACACCCACAATTCACAGTTCAATACCTTCCACCATACTCCCCCTTCCTGAACCCCATCGAGGAGTTCTTCTCAACATGGCGGTGGAAGGTTTATGATCTCCGGCCCTATGTCCAGATGCCCCTCATTCAAGCTATGGAGGAAGCATGTGATCAAATTGAACCAGCATCCATACAAGGGTGGATTCGTCACTCAAAAAGATTCTTCCCACGTTGCCTTGCAAATGAAAATATAGCCTGTGATGTTGACGAAGCCCTGTGGCCAGATCCAGCTAGGCGGAGAGATGTTTAGTTTTTTTTTTTTTAGTTTTTTTTTCGGTACTGAACTGGATATGTAATTTGTTACAGTATTACTGTAAGCTTAGAGTACAATGGTATGTTCAGTAATAATATATGAAAACTGGAAAATGTTTTATGAATATTTGTTCAGTATTGACTGACTTGAGTACATGAAAATAAATTATTTTCATCAGTCTGCACAATTGGTGTCATGTGGTGTTGGTGAATTTATTTTTACACTTTCTGTGTAAATGCTAAAAGTGTTTTAGGTTGAGCACAGGGGTGTTAAACTGATTCAAACAGAGTCAGACCATATGATGGTTGTGTTTATGTTATGACAACAAAATAAGGTTTTTATAAGACATTGTATAGTTTTGACAAAAGTGTTTCATTTTGCAAATGATCTGAGGTGTTGTGCTACTTTGGTGTAGTGTTGTGCTAATTGTGTGAAGGGTTTTGAAAAACCGGGCCCTGTTTTCAAAATTGTGCTTAAGCAATTGAAAAAAACTGTAATAGTCTTACTAAGCTAAAGGCAACACTCAAAAGTAAGAACTTGTCGTGCATGTGTGAAAATAATTACAATTTTGTCTTATACTGCTATTAAATTATCTGTGCAGCATAATTAATAGTCAATTTGTTTATTGATTGACAGCACAACTTAAGAGGTTTAGTGTGGTGTCCACATGTGAAAGACTATTATATTCAGAACTCAGGGCAGAAAACCAAACCAGCAGCCTGCCGCCAGACAACCGTGAAGCAGTGGGATTGTTGAGGAGGACTCGGCTATAAGCCATATGTAAAGATAAACAAAAGTGAAGCTTAAACAGGGGAAGCAATTCCAAGCACATTTGTCCATGACTATCATGCTCTAGCAAGCTTGTAAAGTTTACAATGCCTCAGCAGTTTAATCTGAGTATGATGGCACTATGACACAGCTACGAAGAGTATATTCTTGCCACTTTTATAGAAACTATAGGGATAATGTTTAGGGAGAGCGAGAGGAGAATCAGGACAAAACACAATCAGGATTCGATTCCCAGATGAGCAACACGTTTGACTCAACACGTTTAGAGCATGTGATTATTTCGGTCTCAAACTGTCTGTAGCACATCAGGAACGTGCACATACACACAATTTTTTATAAAATAGCTTTTTCAAGCTTTTTCATCAAAACTTGTTACGTTCTCCAATGATATCCATAGTGAAAGAGAAGTGCACTCAATTGAACTGAGTGCGCACTTGTAGTGTACCTTGAATATAATATTAATGAAATAAAAGGCCAGTTAAGTGTACTGTACTTAAAAAGATTACATTTTCATGACTGTTTCTTAACCCAATTAAGTAAAATTTGAAAGAGTCCACTTTTTAATAATGTCAAATTAAAAGTTTTACTTAAAGTACATTTTAAGTTATGTTTTAATAATCTTTTGTTGTGCTTTAAAGTACACTTGTGTTGACTAACATGCTAAAGCACGTGAAAAGTATGTGATTATAAATATAAAAGTGTGTTATTCAGTATTACATTAAACATTCATATATTTTAAGTTTATTTATTTTTCACAGGTGATTATGCTTTGATGGTAAAAACAGGAAAACCAAGGAACATGACCCTTACAAAAAAAATATGGAATGAATGGTACCGCGATAATAGAAAATGGATAATAGAAAAAGAGTAATCAAATGTTTCACATTGATTTTTTTTCACATATACTAATCAACATGTGCTAAGAAAAGCCCTTAAATGAAAAATGAAATTCATAACCATGATGAATACGGATGTATCAGGATATTTATGTACTAGTACTACTACTACTACTACTACTACTTCTACTACCCTACTCGTATTGTCATGAAACCTTTTTGGTGGATACTGCTTTTTGTCATGTTTCTTTTTGATGAAGAGCTCATTCAGGAGGACCAGGTGTTTATTCTAAAAGAGACTTTGTGAGCTCAAGAGAGAAAAATCTAAATAATGTAGATGAGTTTCCATTCCTAGTCACACAAGATCTAGTTCACAAAGTGACCGGTAGAGGATTCAACCATTGCTGTAGAGCACATTTATTTGAATTTGACAAAGAAGCTTTCACATCCTCACCTGCATATAGTACATTACATGATGTGGGAGGCACTGGAGGCTGAATTAGATGCGACACAGGCTGCTGAAAGTGGAAAAAAATGAAATGCACGGCTCGAGCACACAAACCTGCTGCTGCTCTCCTTGAATGCAAATAGCACACTTCATGATGATTTTCACTTACTGAAGGGATGTGTGTTGTTTTTGAGTGTCTACTGAGACACTTCTGAAATATTACAGAGCGTTTGTTCCCCCCGACCTTGAGATTGGTGTGACCTTGTTAGTCGTTCTGGACCAAGCAAACGGCCTCTGTTGGTCCATTGCTCCCCATGGAGCTTGAACACACACACACACACACACACACACACACACACACACACACGTGTCTACACACTTCCATTCGTGCGCACTCATGCATTCTTATGGTCGCTGTGTTTTCTTTGACAATGTTTGCGGAGTTGGAAATAGCTTTAATAATTTACAAAGTTAATTTCCTATCCGTACTCGGACCAGCGCAGTTCAAACACGAACGCGTGTGACAAGAAATCCCCCGAGCTGTGCGGTGAATGAGCTGTATGGAGAGAGAAATGAGTGTGTGTGAGTTTAGCTGGAGGCTTCACAGACTCTGCTGTATTGACTATACGGCTGCTCTGGGTAATGAGATTCCAATGTAAACGCTTGCGGATGGGATGAGACTGGAAGCTCATTAAGTGTGGGATAAAACCAACCTATTCCATCCAATATCAGTAACTATCATGTAAGAGGTAAAATAACACTACAAATTGCATGTCACAACATAACACTCGAGTGAGGAACGCCTACAGGTCCAGCTTCATTAACATTTCTCCACTGATCCTCATTGGATACTTGGAGTGCCAGTGTTTTCAGTATTCTGGTAAGCCCTATTTTTTAAAGAAAATGCTAAAAATTAGATGATAGTTAGCCCTGTTCTTTTCATATAACCATTTTCTATCAATTTAACCAACTCAGGCTCACTGGGAAAAAAACGTGCCTGAGATGACACTTCTGTCGACATTTCAAGTGAAGTTTCATTGCTTCTAGCACGTTTTGCAACCCTACCCAACCTGATGGTGTTAACAAAAGCAAGCGTGAGATAATTTTTATTTTTTTTGCTGAATCAACCAAGCTATTTTAGCATGCTAGCTTTTATCGTGACTAGTGTTTCATGGTACTTGTACCTGAGCGCTCCACATCATAAGTGCTGGGCTGTATCAGGTGAGCTACCAAGCAAGTTTACCATGTCAGAAAAGCCATACATTTTATGTGATGCAAATTATATTAATTATGTGCTACGGTAAAAGTGTTTTGAAGTCATGAGAGTATTGTGCAACGAACTATGCCAATTTTTTTTTTTTTTTTTTTATCAGTTATCTGCCCCAGTAATCATAGTTTGTCTGAAAAGGAAAAAAAGTTGTTGGCGTGTTACTGCCACTAGTGTTAATTTCAGCTGGAGACTGCAGTGAATTGTATATGTACAAGTATGTTGTTGTTGTCTTTAGTTTAGCAAAAAAATTTAGATACAGTACATGCACGTTTTTGCAATGAGAATGCAGTGGGATCATTAAATATTTTTTTAAATTAATTTATCATGCATCACAAACCATATATAAATTCAATACGGTTTATTCTTATCCTTACATTTCTACAGTGCATTCACCATGCTACTGTTAAATTTCTTTAGTTACTAGACACACTACAGTGACCTGAATAGAATGTAAATTAAATGTTAAGTTAGCAGCATTAATTTATTCTTACTGATAATACACGTTCATTTGGGAATAAGAAATGACATATAGTTTAACCCATAGCTTGAAATTCTAAAGATGTTTTTAAAGATCTGAAATTTAATTTTAAAAAATTTGCAGTTCTTCTTGTTTTTTTAATGTCTATTCATGACTTCCTTGTCTGCCACAATGCAATATCTTTTTATCTCTTCATTAACAATATTTAATTGCAATTAATCGGCATTAACTCAATCAAACTTTAATTTATTAACAGCCCACTTATGACTGCTTTGAGAATGAGACCAAGTGGGTAATGCACTTGTTCCGTTTGAATATAACTCAGGTCATTTTTCAGTCCCACTTTGCCCTTTTCTCCCAAGTGTTACCTGTCTACTCTTAAACCCCTGGCAAAATAAATAAATAAATAGTGCAAATGCCAAAAACTGCTCTGTGAAGCAAAATGTCAAAAAACTGTGGGGTTCGAATAAATTGAAAAAATCAGTTGGAGCCAGAGCGAAGTGGTTAACATACATGCTCTGAGTCTGATACATACATTGGATCTGGCTTGTGACAATTCTTGATCCCATTCCCCCTCTTTTTCCATGTCCTTTCCAACTTATTGAATCTCTCTCTTTAGCCCTATTCGGACGGGATTCGTTTTACAAGGGTAGATGGAGTAATGTCATTTTACCACAGGACGTCTGTAATAATAATGGCCAATTTGCACGGGATAAGAAATCTCAGCAAAACTAGCAGAAGTGGGAGGGGTAACTCGATTTACGCAACGCTGTCACCTTCCTGTCGTCATGTGCGTATTACGTTGCTTCCTGATATCACGTGCGCAAACACATATAGGGCCCTATTTTATTGATCTACAGTAAGCGCATGGTCTAAAGCACACGGCGCAAGTTCAGTTAGGGCGTGTCCGAATCCACTTTTGCTAGTTTAACAAAAAAAAATATTTGTGCGCAGTCTATTTGGCGAAGTCTATTTCTGTTGCCTCAAAATAGCAATGCGCCAGAACACACCTCGAACACACACTAGACTGTGTTGACAATCTCAATATTGCTGGAGTTCCGGTTCAACCTTCCACCACTATTAAAAACCTGGGTATAATCTTTGATTCCTCCCTTTCCTTTCTTCCTCACATCTCCTCGCTCACTAAATCTGCCTTCTTTCACCTTCGCAATATTGCACGCTTACGTCCATTTCTTACCATCAGTGATGCTGAGACCCTAGTTCATGCTTTCATCAGTTCGCGGCTTGACTACTGCAATTCTATTTTCTATGGCCTACCAAATTCATCATTAAATAAAATTCAATATATCCAGAACTCTGCTGCCAGAGTCCTCACTTACACTAAGAAATCTTCCCACATTACTCCCATCTTACGCAGTCTACATTGGTTACCCATCCGCTATCGCATTCAGTACAAGATACTCTTTATTACAATCAAAGCTCTCCATGGTCTTGCCCCAAACTATATCTCTGACCTCATCCATACATACACACCTGTCCGCACACTTAGATCATCCGATACCGGTCTGTTGACAATCCCACGGCACAAACTATCATCATTTGGTGGAAGGGCTTTTTGCACCGCTGCGCCAACTCTCTGGAATTCAATTCCACAACAAATCCGCAATCTCTCATCACTACAAGACTTCAAAACCCACATTAAAACACATCTTTTTGTCACTTGTTTCCCTGACCCCTGAATGTTCTGATTCTATACAGGTATGTACTATACCTCTACTATGTTATCCTTCACAGTTTATATGTATCGTCTCTATGTCATGTTTCTATGTTATGTGTATTTGTAATTATTGTAAAGCGACCTTGAGTCCTCAGAAAGGCGCTATATAAAATAAACATATTATTATTATTATTCTGATTGGATTATGTTGGTAATTGGCACTAACCTAACGCTACAAGAAGTTTCGTGCCAATAACAAGTGCTTTCGATCTTCCTTTTGGTCTGAATGGAATACGAAAAACACTTATTTTACCACAGACTTGTTCCACCGATTAAACAGGAAATTACATAATATTTACGTACATATTTACAGTGGGTCTATTCGCACGGGATTAGTATAACCTGAGGTAATTTTCCGGACCTTTTTACAGAAGGTAAAAGTCGCTGTAATCTTTGCTGACATTGGGCCTCATTCATGAAAATGAGCAGGACCTTTATGAAAACTCTCCTCACAAACACTTTGTATACCACATATTCGATAGTTAAACGTGTGAAATGAATTCCAAACATTCGAAAATAGGGCGCGCATGCACGCTCAATCATAATTAGCATAATCTCCGCCCATGAGTTACAACTACACAAATTACGTGTCCAGTAATGCTTTGGAATCTTCTCGACTTCCTTCTCAGGTTTGGCTCCAGTATATTGCATAAATGCTAAAGAGACTAATTGGCCAGATGCCTAGCGATAAATATTCAATTATCATGTGTCCACCAAAGCATTTTTAGCCAGCTAAAAAAATGCCTGATGCTCTTCTAAAAACGGCCAGTTGGTGGCGCTTGAAAGCGATTTACAAGCGCAGCCTTTTTATTGCTGAGATACTGTGGTTGCAATGATACAGATTATCCATGGCAGTAATGTGATACTAGTATCTAATTTTGAAGAATATTACTGAATATAAAAATGCAGTAAATAGCAATATTAACTTTGTTAGCTTAACTTTCAGTCGTTGTACAAGTAGGATGATTGGTCGTTGTAGAATTTGTCCCGCCCCTCCTCCACTGTGATTGGACAGCTGGGTAAAAAGTGACAGTGATGAGTGCTGCCTATTACCCAAAGTTAAACAGTAAAAAAAAAAAAAGAAAAAAAAAAAAGAAAAAGAGGTCAAATCGACTCGTGAAATAATATTATGGTACATAGTGCATCAAAATGCAATGTCAGCAGTTTGCCTAAATTAGAACATGTTTGAACAAGTTCAAATGTTTTGAGTACCACTTTCACGTGGAAAGCAGGTGTAAATTTCAGTCGTACCAACTAACATTTTGAAAATCCAAAAATGTACGTCAGAGCGGCTTTACGAACGATTTACACAAAAAATCGTTCTGCTCATGTTTCATGAATGAGGCCCATTGTCCATAATGATTACTGAGATGGCACATTCGGACTGGACTAAAATCACTGTGAATCTCGGGTAACAATTACTTTACCCCACCTCTCCATGTAAAACTAATCCCATCCAAATCGGGCTTTTAATGTATACTAAAGTCACAAGCTGCAAAATATGATTACAAAATATGAAAACATGTTTTAAAAAAGACAAGGCTAATAGAAATAATGCCTAAATATACATAGAAGCAGCAAGATGAATACATATTGTGTGGATGCACTCTCTTAAAATGTGACTGACACAGACAAAGAGAGGCAAGAAAACATCACCTTCACCATGAAATGAACTACGCCAAAGATCTAAATTCAAGCCAATATTTGTGGGCTTGAGAGTAACAGGGGAGTATTTAAAGTTTCAGCTCAGCAAATCTTCCACAGTGACCTTGGAGAAAGTCAGCCCATCTGAGGGAAAAAAGCGATATTAGTAATAATAGAGAAATTAATAAGATGGCAGGGCAGCCTGAGGGCTGGGCAGAGGAGTCTTTTGGGTGGGAGGGGGTTGGCTAAGAAAGGGAATTGGGGGAGGAGGAGGGGTTTGGGACATTGTAAGCGCGTGATTTCCTCAGCAGCGGTGCGACAGCCTGCGCCGCCACACGTCAAGGAGGAGCAAATCAAAGCGAGCGCTTTTGATGAATATAAAACAGAGAGTCCTGCTGAGAAGCACTCTTGCTCTAATCACACAGCCGCGGCCACAGCGCCAGCCCCTGCCGCAATCCCCCCAGCCCTGAGCCAAATTAAAGGATGGGGGGTGCAAGGAGAGGAGGACGGACAACGCAGACAATAGTAACAAAGGCTTGCTGCAGAATAATAATAAACATCCTGCTCCTCCAGAAGTCTGAAGCTTAATGTCGAGTGGTAGAATGGAGGAATATGTGGGGCCCGGTTGGGGGGCAGCGACAACGTGAAAAGCTTTTTGCCCGCAAACAATTGACAGAAACCCCCCTAAAGTTTATTCAATGATGGTTCATCAAAAAAAATTATATTCATTGTATAATGTCACAGCTTCCATGAATGGAAATGCAAACAGATTTCTAACAGGTTTCTCCACACAGTATAATGAGACTGCACACACACAAAATGCACACACAGAAAGACTCTTCTCAGTTCTAGTACCGTACTGAGTTCTCTTTTGCATCTTACCGTGCTTGAATGAACAAAACACAAATGAGTGTTTTTCACTGAGTTCAAAAGCAAAGTCTAAAATTAACTAAAAAGTCTTAAATGAAAGTAAAGAGTTGGGAGAAAATAGGATGTGTGTCAGTTCCGCAACACATGAACCAGGTCTTAAAGAGACAGCAGCCTAATATTCCTGCTGCAGTCCGTGTCATTAACGTTGATCAAAGAACAAAAGAAAAAGTAGCTTTAATAAGGATATAAGGTTGCGAGTTCGATTCTCAATACCAGTAGAAAATGACAGAAGTGCCCTTGAGCAAGGCACCTAACCCCAAATACAGCTAAATGTGACATTTATTATAATGGATTTATGTGAAGAATGTTTCAAGTTCACTTAAATTAAAAGTTCACATTTTTTAAAAGCCTATTAAATGTTAAAAATATAATTACTCACTTCATCGCCAGAAATTGAGAAAAAAATCTTGATTTATCATGATTCATTATTATTATAATTTTTTTTGAATAATTAGTCTTTTTTTTTTTTTTATCGATTGATAGCACAAATGTGTATTGTGAAATGTGGCCTCTGAACTTGAGTAGCCCTGGTGTAAACAGACAAAGTAGACGTGAATGTTTCGGAAAAGCATTCGAGGGCCGTTTAGGGGTCTACCACAGCATTATCTCGGGATATATAACGTGCCCCGGCGCTTTAAAAGACAGGGTCAAAGGCACAACAGCTCTTCACTGGTGAGTGTGTAGCTCAGCTCCCGTGTCTCAGGGCAAGCGTGCCTGTTAGCATCTCTTTAGCTTCACCTTTAGAAGAGTACTTCAGATTGTCGCACAACAAGTCTAGGAGCACTTGACTCTTCAACTCTGTATTGACCTTCGTATGGAATCCAGCGACAGAGCCCCGCTAGCATTACAAAGCTTCAAACCCAAGACTGCAGCCCTCCAAGGCGCTGGCCTCATGCAACTCCCAGGGCAGCACTTGTCTCAGAATTGGGAGGCTGCTCCCACCCAGGCCCTGAAAGTGACACATGCGTGGTTGTCACCAGTGTGTCACCTCCTGCGCACTGAAGTATGAGGCAATTTCCTGCGAGCAGCGTGTAGCTGAGGAAGCGAGAGGGAGAGGGACCGGCCGCACCCCTGCTCCAGCGTTCTCTTTGATACTGTCAGAGAAGAGTAATGGCTTTCTGTTGCTGCTGCTACTACCAAACTAATGTTGTGTGACTTTGGCTCTCCTTTGCAATGCGTTTCCGCTACAGTGAGGGCAAGAATGATGGGTAGGAAAGAGGAGAAGAGCAAAGTAGGGAGATAGAAGGCAAGGGTAAGGATCCTGACAGCCCCTGGGGTAGATGGGAAATACCCAAAGAGTGGGCAGTAAGAGCAAGTGGTTTGACACAGATAACCTTCCCCTTCTACTTACCTTGCCCATTGGCACCACATGAATAAAACTGCATCCTTTACAAACTGGCACAGTTTCTCTAAATATAGAAATGGTTCACTCAAAATTAAAAATTATTTCTATAAAGTCTGTATTTATAATAAATAAAGCACCAGAGAAGTAGCCTATACAAATCGAGAGCTATATTCCAGAGTTCACCAATGTGATTGATTTGTGTGACAAAACTACCCATATTTAAGCTCTAATTAGGATCAATGGTGTGACTTTTTTTTGTCCAGATCTATTAATTAATATGCAGACTCTCATGACTGCGTTGGTTAAAAGCCTCTTAAAATATCTGATAATTTGATTTTCTTAGGCAATGTTAGTTCAGGATGCAAAATGTCATGTGGTGTGACTTCCGAAAAACGAAATTATATTTATTACAAATCAATTCATGATATTTGTAAATACACTTTTTGACATAGTAAAATATATTTTAAAAATAAATATGTTACTACTTTTTATCTGATGGTTACTCCACATGACATTTTTAGAGTCATTAAATTAAAACTTTTCTTGAAAATGGTATAAAAGTTTTTTAAAACCACATGGAGTCAAACTGAATCCAAAAAGTACACTTCCAAGAACTTGGCACATGTTTTAAATGACATTTTTCTTGATCGGGGACACTTTCATTTGTCTTTGACTTGTGTGCCGCCTGACATTTCACCTCTGCCAAACAAATCCAGAAACCACTCTATTCCACAATGAACAGAAAGAGACACTCTCAAGCTTTTAAAAACAGCCAAATCAATCACCTACACTGTCTCAAACCACCTTAAGACCCTTGATATTTGATTTTACTTGAGGGTCACAAACCTCAAACGAAAAAAAAAAAATCTCTCGTCTCCAGACGTCACCTAATAACATGAAACAACATGCATAATTACATCCTGAATCACTGCATCCAACCATACCAAATCCAATAACCGACTGAAGAAAAATCACTTTTTTTCCTCCTAGAACAATTTTCATGTTAGACAAAAACAAAATGAACTTCGTCACTGTCTATCTATTCGCTCCACATCTGACCTCTTTCCCATTTCTCTGTCATGGATTTAATTGCCATCTAATCCTATCCAGAAATTATAAGATCATTATACCAAATTAGTGCCTGATTAAAATTGCACAATATTACAATTCATTAGAGTTATCTGATTCCCAGTGTCTCTGGGCTTTCAGCCAGATGCATGAAGATGTCAGTGGACGGAGGAGGGACAGTGGTTCCATTCAGCTCCTGCTTCAGCTTCACCAGAACCACTGCTCCTCCAATCACTCAATAGGGTTGGGGGTTTTCATAAATGTCAAGTCAAGTCAAGTTTATTTGTATAGCGCTTTTCACAATACAGATTGTATCAAAGCAGCTTCACAGTATTAAATTAAAATAATGCAACAAAGTTTGTTTCAAGAGGAATTTTATTGATTGATAAAATTAAATTAAATATCCCCAAAATATCCCCAACTGAGCAAGCCAAAGGCAACAATGGCAAGGAACCGAAAAACTCCATCAAGTGACCTAATGGTGTCCTAAAACTCCATCAGGTGACCTAATGGAGAAAAAAAACCTTGGGAGAACCCAGGCTCAGTCGGGGGCCAGTTCTCCTCTGGCATTTATGAGCTAGAGGCCGGATTGTAGTTTGAACTGTAGGATTATATGAATGCCTGGCTGAAGAGATGCGACTTTAATCTATTAAATGTGCACTTGAAACAAAGAAAAATGAACTGATCTGGGGCCTCATGTATAAAACTCTCTGTAGATTTCATCCTAATAGTGTGCGTATCCACAAAAAGTACATTTTGCGTACGCACAAAAGTGAGTACTGCACAAAAATCCCTTCATAAAACCCAGTCAACGGAAGATTGTGCGTACATGTGTCTCCACCTTGCCTCCTTCCCGAAATAGCCATATATGAGAGTCTGATGCCATTTTTGTTTATTGTAAACTGTTTTGATCTCCGTTTTTGGATAGGGAGTTAGGTTTGTATATTGTATTTTCCTTTTCTTTCTTGTTTTAGTTAGGGTTAGGGTTAGGGTTTAGGAAAGAGGAAGTTTTGTTTGTTATTTTGGCCCAGTCAGCTCCTGAATCAAAAGTCTCAAACGAAGTCAATACATGTATTCTTTATCATTGTAATATTTAATGTTGCACTCTTTCCCATAGACGGGGCGTAACAAGCTTACAATGCCTAGTTTTACTATGCATAACAGCATCTGCATATCATTTACATTTATGCATTGGGCAGACGCTTTTATCCAAAGCGACTTACATTGCATTTCAAGGTACACATTTACATTCTTATCACTTCTTGCTTTCCCTGGCTGGGAGTCAAACCCATGACCTTGGCGTTGCAAGCGGCAACGCTCTACTGTTTGAGCTACAGGAAAGAAATATAATTGATATGCATATTCCCACCCCCATGACAACATATTTAAAGTCCCCGTGCACTGGAAGTTGCAAACTACTTTTCTCCAGTGTTGTGACGTATTTCCAAGTGAAACGGAATATTGAATAGAGGGCGGGGTTTTACTTTAGCGGTCCTCCTCTCCATCTCTCGCTCATAGCAGACTAACGGTTTGAGGGGAGTGGTTAAGCGTTTTCAACCCAAGCCGTCAAACTGACGTCATCAGAGAAGGAACGCCATTCCAGACCGGAAGTAACTTTTCAGATTTTGATTAAAGATTACCACGGCAAACAATTTTTTTCTGTGTATTAACTTGCACGGATTAATTATTCACCACAAGACTAGTAATATGCGCTAACAAAGAAAATAGGGTCAATTTTGATTTCATGATGACTTTAACGGTATAAGACATTAGGGAAACATGAGATACAGACTATGTGCCATCACATTACATTGCTAAAAATCATTGAGTATCCTTGCCTTGCTTTAGAATAAATAAATCAAAAACTTTATAAATTACATTTCAGAGAAGAGTTATTCTGAATCTTTCAGATTCAGGCCAAATAGTATTTTTTATTGATTCAAACAAATCAAACAAAAAAAACTGTCCATCAAGATTGTACTGAAAATGCAGTGAAATAATACAGGTGAACACCAATCATCGCGTAACTTACTGTATAATGGCTATTCTTACATGAAGCACACTAATCCAATGGTGCATTTACTTTAATTCATGTACTATAATAAACGGATCTCTGTTTTGATCTCTGATTGGATGAACTGCATTTGAAGCGGTTCACAAATCGTATGTACCATTAACATCTATATTAATGTACCAGGTTGTTACAATGCTCCCTAAACAACATACAGCCAGGATAATGCACTACATGACTTGGTGTAAAATTGTTTTATTGCCTTGTATTATATATGACTGCACAATCAGTTGACATGAGAGCACAAAAGAGCTCGGGTTCACATACACTCTCCATCAAGATTTCGCTGAAAATGCTAATTACCAATACTGTATGAACACAGATAATCTTGTTTAGTATTTAAAATAATTAAAACCATTAGGATATTCATTTAACTCCAACACCTTTTTAACACGTTTGATTTGTAATAGGAACCATGCTCACATAAGGTTAAGTGTGAGTGAGGTGTGGACACACACACTCGTAAACAAACGCTTACTTATAACATTCAGCATGTCGCTGTAGCTCTCAGCCAGTTCTAGTCTCAGCTGAACTATAGTCTCGTCTGAACCCTGTACCTGAACAGAGAAGAAACAAACTTAGTTTAGTTTATCCCTCTGAAGGACAAGGTTATCAAATGTAGTGTCTACAATACTAGTTGTTCCAAGTGGAATTACAACCTTGCAAGCACCCCTTTCGCTCCTCTACCAATTCAAACATCACAACCAGGTAAAAGTAGGCTACTTTCCATGACTGGTCCACCATCTTAGGAATACTTTTAGATGTGTTGCTATGTGTCATAAGTAAACAATTAAGTCGAGAGTTAACACGAGCGCCTCTCTTATAATAAACCCATTCAACATGCACTGATGCATCAGAACTGTTTAAGGCTGTCTACACTGAAGACATCAAAGTTAACATTATAAACTGATACATTTGTCTTTCTGAACGGAAGAGTCCATTGCAGAGCGTATATATCCACAATTCCCTGTTCGCTTTGACATGTCAATGACCAATGAAGGTCTAAATGCAGCAAATTGTTGCTTGAACTTCTGTAACAGAAGCTGAATGTCTTTTCCAATGTAACGAATAAGTCATGGGCCCACTGCAGCTAAACACCCTCTGGCTCCGCCTACTAGAGTAGCCATGCCCCCAAACCATCAGTATGGTTGAGCTGGAAAGAGATTGGCAGATCTGAGAGACGCACTCAATGTTTTCATGGTGCTCAGGCAACATAGTGTTTACACTTTAGGGGAGATAAACCCATGAATGGCATACTAACAGTAGTCAATGACCTAAACTAGGCTAATCTTTTAATTTTAACATATATATATATATATATATATTTTAAAAAAACTTTAAACAAGTTAAACCGTAAAGTTCTTGAAAGCTGTTTGAAAAGATCTTAAAAACGTAAAAATGTGACGACACCAGCATTTCCCACTAGCATTTTGAGGGCTGTTGAACGGATTCTTAATCACCTCTGATTGGCCATTGTGTTGACGTGCTCAACATATACAGTATGTCTCTGATTGGCTACAATGATCAACGCTTCAAAAACATGTTGTCTTTGACGCTCTTCATCGCGTGCTTACACAGATACACACAGGAGCGTTTGAAAGTTGCGTCAATCAGCAGATCTGACAATCAGCGGGATATATTTGGAATCTGCTGATAGACACCTTCTTTTAAACGCTCCCGTGTGTATCTATGTAAGCGCTCGGTGAACATTGAGTGCTCCTTCACTCAGGGAAGTGGACTATATGAAGAACATTTATAAGGCTAAGAAAATTTGAGTAAGATTGAGTAAGTCAGTAAGATTTTTCTTTTAAAGGGGTGGTTGATTATGATTTCACTTTTCTAACTAGTTAGTGTGTAATGTTGCTGTTTGAGCATAAACAACATCTGCAAAGTTACAACGCTCAAAGTTCAAAGCAAAGGGAGATATTTTCTTTTAAAGAAATTGCTTTTTAAGGACTACAACAAACGGCTGGTAGAGACTATACGACATTCCTCCCGGGTTAGTGACATCACAAACCCTAAAATTTGCATAAACCCCGCCCCAGGGAACACGATTAACAGATTATCAAGACAGAATATGCTAATCAATGACTAGAAGATAACTACACATAAGCTACATAAATTCATCAACTAACCATTCAGGAACATTTGCATTTAAATTATGTCACTTCTTCGTGAGTCTCTCCATCATTGTCTGACTCCGATTCGAACATAAAAGGCTAAACGTTTTTGAAATTTTCAGTGCGTGTCTGTGTGAGATAAAAGGACACAAGCTGTGGAAGCTCCGCCCTCTGTGCCGGGAGCAGCAACTCATTTGCATTTGCATGGACACAAAAACGGTGCGTTTTTGCTCACCCTCGAAAAGTGACAATTTTAACATGCTATATAAAAACATGGGGTATTTTGAGCGAAAACTTCACATACACACTCTGGGGACATCAAAGACTTATAAAAAAGATATAGTTCATAAATGTTGTTCATTAAAGAATACAGAAAAATATATCAAAAACATTGTCTACTTGATGATGGGATCTTATTTGGAATGTGGGAGAGTTTGAACTGCCTGCAATATACATATGACCAAATTTTTTCATTTCCATTCATTGCGATGGCATGCAATCTTCATTTTCCCTCTGAAAACGCTTGCATAGAATTCATGATTCATTGGTAAGTTCATGCATACACTGCCATTCAAAAGTTAGGGGTCAGAAATAAATTTTTCAATTCAGCAATGACACATTCATTTGATCAAATATGACAGTAAACACAAAAGATAATGTTACAAAAGATAGCCGTTTTAATAAATGCTGTTTCTTTTCATCAAAGAATCATGGAAAATATTAACATTGATAATATGAAATGTTTCTTGAGCACATATTAGAATGATTTCTGAAGGATCATGTGAAAATTCAGTTTTGCCATCCCAGATCCATTTAAAAATGTATGAAAATAGAAAATAGCTATTTTAAACTAATAATATTTATATTTTTACAGTTTTTTAATAAATGGTGAGCATTACCAATCCCAAACTTTTGAGTTTTAGGGAAGGCACAATGAGTATATGGGATTAAAATATGAGAAATCCACTGTAGTGTGTCTTCTACCTGCTCTTGAAGCTCTTTGACTCTGGTCTCCAGCTGAAGCAGCTGTTGAAGCTGCTGGAGCTCATGCTGTTCTTTCAGAGACATCTCCTGGTGTAGCTCAGTGATGACATCCTGCAGTTCCAGGATCAGAGCCTCTCGCTCCTCCACCTACAACACAAGACCGCTGCCATGTCAATAGACTGTTGTCCATGATAGTTATGTGTTGAGTTGGATGATTATTTGTGATGATATTAAATATTAAGAATGTCAAAACAAACACCTGGCCACTGTTTCAATGTAGTGACTGCTGCAGGGACATGTTCAGCCTAACAAGCATGTATACATGATAAGTACGAGAGTCACCAACAAATGTCCAAACAGTGTCCATGTCATGCCATCTTGCTAGCGCAGGTAATCAGATTTTGTGTGTTCACAATGACAGATGTCATAAAACTACCCACCATAATAAAACTATGTTTTTTTAAAATTAATTTGTTTATTTATTTATTTTACGGTTTACGACTGTAAAAAAACAGGAAAATGGAGGAGGAAAATCATAGACAGACCAGATTTGAACCTGCATGAGCTTTATGTTTTGTTAACATGCACTACATACTGTGCCATGGTTCTGACAAGCCTAAGAAAAAAAGCACAAAATAATGTGATTAAGAAAGAAATTAAAAACCAATTAAATATTCTACATATCTGCTACAATAATGTACAGTATGAATGGGTCATTTGGGGCCTTTTCTCATTACTGATATAATTAAAGTTTGTAATTAAGGGAGAACCTTTAATTATACACTGTTGGTCAAAAGTTTGGAAGAATTAAGTTTTTTTTTAAATGTATTTGAAAGAAGTCTCTTATTACTCTTATGCATTTATTTGATCAGAAATACAGGGAAAAGAATAATATTGTGAAATATGATTACACTTTAAAATAACTGTTTTCTATTTTAATATATTGTAAAATGTAATTTACTCATTTCAGCAACATTACTCCAGTATTCAGTGTCATATGCGCTGCATCTGAAATTGCGTACTATATTTGAATTAAAATATTTAAAAAATATGTTCTATATAGGATGAATATAGAATATATGGTAGTATGAATTAAATTCGGACAAACTACATCCGCTATGTTGTTACTGTCACGTGACCTAACATCATCAGTCCACTGTTTTTCGAATACTGCGTATTCAAACATACTAATCTTTTGGCGTACTGTTTTTCGCATAATCTTTTGGATGCATGATGATCTTTCCGAAATCATTCTAATTTGCTGATTTGGTGCTCACTTGTTATCAATTGTTATTAATGAAAACATGTTTTGCTACTTAATATTTATGTGGAAACATGATAATTCCTTTCAGGATAGAAAGAATGAATAGAATGAGATTAAAAGAACACCATTTATTTGAAATATAATTTTTTTGTATCATTATAAATGTCTTTACTGTCACTTTTGATCAATTTAATGCACCCTTGTTGAAAAAAACAAAACATATTAATTTGTTTTTTAACCCCAGACTTTTTAATAGTAGTGTATCATGGTTTACACAAAAATATCAAGCAACAAAAACATTGATGTTTTCAACATTGATAATAATAAGAAATGTTTCTTGAGCAGCAAATCAGCAGATTAGAATCATTTCTGAAGGATCACGTGACACTGAAGACTGGAGCTTTAAATCAAAGGAATAAACTACATTTAAAATATATTCAGATGGAAACCAGTTATTTAAATTGTAATAATATTTCACAACAGAGTGGTGCAGAAATGACGTCAGAAGCCGGAAGACTAATTCGCCGCTGGCTCCTTGGAGATTTTCAAATATGGGGTTTTTCAATTTATGAATAAAATCAAGCCTGTGGTAAACATATATTTACGATACTTTGACGTTTTTGTTCTACAACGTAAACTGCACACACTCATACCCAAAGTAGTTATGTTTATTTTTGAAAACGTTTGTTTCTAATAAGTAACTAGATAAGAATTTCTGTCAGGACCACTATCGCCAAATACGATTGACAATAAGCATACAGTTAGGATTTGCGGTATGGTTCTGTTCTGGGCAAGCCTGGCATGGATAAGAGCAGGGAGAGCAGCAATAACCCCAACTTAGGGTAAACAGAACAGAACCAACATAAATGTATTGCAGATATCATTAATTCATTTTAATGTACAGCATAATCAGAGAAATTTAGTCTGATTCAGGGGGAATCAGAATGCCAAATCCTGACTGACGAGAGGAGGAGCTGGGGATGGAGGAGGGAATTGGAAACGCGATAGCTGCTGATAATACTGATGGAGCTTATACTGTATACAGTGATAGACATCTTATTCCTATAGACGTGGATCAGCTGAGAGTCAGCTGATGCGAGTTGACTAACGTGACCTGCCAGATCTGACGCTACGCTTAATGTTTGGGGAGTGAGTGTGCGGTTTACGTTGTAGAACAAAATATCAAAATATGCTTAGAGTATGCAAATATTTATTTTACTCATAAATTCGAAAAACCACATAGGAAAATCTCAAAGGAACCAGTGGTCAGGGCTCCCACACATTGGCTAATTTCAAATTCAAGGACCTTTCAAGGACTTTCCAGGTCCAATACCCTCAAATTCAAGGACTTAATGTGGGGACACATTTCAAGTGAGAGCAAGGTTACATCGTGTTACCTTGTAAGACACATTGTTACAGTTTTTATGTGTCAAACACAAATATGCTTTTCATATGACAGAGATCTGATATTCTATTAGTCGTATTTCTGTCTTGCATAAAACTGAAGAATATTCAGCCTATTTTCCACTTAACGTAACGTGTAAATGTGCGTAACTAACGTAAATCAAGCAAGCTAGTATGCATAGGCCACCAAGTGTTGGCGAAATAACACATTAGCCAAATAATACAGATTTTTTTCCATAAAAAACTTCTTGCACAAAATAAATTCAAGCCCTTTCAATGACAAGTATCTATGTGTGTTTATTTTCAAAAACTTTCCAGGGCCTTGACTCTTTTTTTTTTCCCAGATTCACAAACTTTCAAGGATTTCAAGGACCCGTGGGAACCCTGAGTGGTGAATTACTCATTCCTAGTTCTGACGTCATCCCTGCACCACTCTATATTATTGTTTTTACTGTATTTTTTATCCAATAAATGCAGCCTTTGGTGAGCTTAAGAGACTTCTTTCAATTATTCCAGACTTTTAACCGGTATAATGTACACGACAGAGATGGTCCAAAGGAAGAATAGATATAAAAACCCAGTTCATCCTTCCGATTCTAAAAACTGTCAACGAGGGACATATGAAGAGCTCCACGTATGAAGTGTACGTATCAATATGAGAGATACTGCACCCTTCTGTGATATTTTACATATCAATCGTGTGGAATTGCTTGGCAGAAAGAGTGTGTCATGGTGGTGCTTGTAACTGAACCCCAGGGATTGTATGAATCCATTTTCTACTGCTAAATTGGCCTATGCAATTGTGGTTTACAATATGGGATACAGTGAGAGGTGCAGAAGAAGTGAGATGACACAATAGGATTCGCCTTGGAAGCAACAATCTCACTGTGAACTACTTGTAGTACCCTGTAAAAAAAAAGTCTAATGAGTGTATGCACTGAAGAGGTCGATCTCAAATCATAGAGAGCATAAGTGGGCACATCAGCGAGGAAAATCTTAGATAACACACATAAAGATGTTTTAATGAACATCTGAAATGTGCACCGATAAATTAGATTGTGACAAAGAAGGGTTAGGAAATCAATTTCTCCAGGCACTGTCTTCCATCAGATTGAACATCTGATGTTGCTATTGCTAAGCGAGTGAACTCATTTGAGAGCAATAAACATAAGGGCTGTTATGTAAACTGTTGAATGATCTAATTAAGATTTAATTGTGTTTAGACTGATGTATGAAATCCACAGCAAGATTGTTATCCATGGCTTATGAAGAAGTGAAGGTTACAGATATTAACTGAAACATGAGCGAAAACTGAAAATGAATTATACATTTTGAAGAATTTCACTGTAACTTATGGCACAATGCTTGAAAATGATGATTTATCATTGTACTTATATTTATTTACAGTGAATATTACTTTTTTTCTGTTTTAAAGACTGTTTCAGCTGGTTTTTGTATGGACCATATAAGGACCAAAAACACTAAGATATTATTCAAAATGTATTTTTTGTGTTTCACAGATGAAAGTAAGTCATACAGGTTTGAACGGGCTGTTGAATTATTAAAAAAAATAATGGGCTCAGCAAAGACCAGGCCTCGGGTGCTTTGATCACAGAAGCCCCTTATACTATTGGGGCCACTTTTCACACATTTTTTTTTTTTTCCTTTGACTGCATAATCAAGGAGAATGTCTATTTTCTTTCTCAACTGCAGCACTGTACACTTTTCTTTGTTTCTGGTACTATGGGCACTGGGGTCTGGACTCCATGGTCCATTTAATAGGGTTATTATGCACTCTTCATTATTTCTAAGCTAACGCTAAGACCATCCATCTTTGAACCACAGGTCTTAGCTGGTGCCCAGCACCTCTGCATTAGGAGATCCTTTGATCCTTCAATTCTTTGAAAAGACAAATCTGGTAGGACTCCTAAATGAACCACTCCAGACTGTAAAATACACCCAACAGCTTAAAAAAATTCTAGATGATCCACTGTATTCTACCCAAAGGAGAATGGTAAAGTGTATGCAACTTAATTAACCACAACACGCCATAAACACACAACTTCAATAGCATATTGAGGAAAAGGATTAAAAGGAGACAAACATCCGTATCTTGAGGAAATCAGGCCTTTCAGAATAAATGGCAGTGTTTCATCTAGTAATTTTTTTTTTTTTTTTTGTAAAAGGTCCTTTGTTATCTCCAGACACCCAGAAAAGCCTCCTACTGACTCTATAGCTTTTGAGGTTCAGATCTCGGCATTAGCATGCTAATTGCAACTTTGTCTGCGGAGCAGAAAAGAAAAAAATAAATGGAGGGAGAGAAAAAAAGAAAAGAAGCGAAGCGCTTTGTCCGGCTAGGGCCATGGGATTTCTTTTTAATCGGCTGTTACAAATAGCCTTTTTTGTACAGAATTGCATTATGTCCTATTTATCTCACCTCCAACAAGGCGAGAGTATGGACAAATCACAATAAATAAAAGTTCACAACATGATACACCCACCTTTGATGAATGTAAAGTGACCATGAAATTTATGTTTAGAGATTATAAGCTTTTTGTTAAAGTGATTTTATTTATTTAACTGATTTTGTAATATAGTAAAATATGTGACCCGTGTTGGCAAAATGAGTCGCAATGAGCTTATTAAAAATAAATAAATAATAATTATCGATAGAGTCAGCAAAGTCAATTTTGAGAAAAATAGAGTTAAAGTTTTCTGAAGGTTCCAAAACAAAATCATCTAGACTTAAAATCTTAAAAATAACACTTAAAATAAATAATAAAATCCCTAGTAATAACACCAAATTTGGCACACACCAAGTCAAAACCAAATATCTCTATGAAAAATATTTATTCAACTTTTTTTTCCATGATACCACAATTGTTTGATTATCATGAATGAAACAGACAGCCTATATATTCAGACCTACTGTACCGCACGGATCTTATAAAATGTTACACATCAGATGTTTTTCCCCAACAGTTAAACGTTCACGTAAGACATAACAGATAATGTTTGCCAAGACAGATATTTTGAAATACAGTAATTCTGTGTATGTGTGTATATCGGGATCGAGTAAGAGTAAGTAAGCGCGAGTAGATCGTTTTTCCATGGACAAAGGAAAGCTACTCCTCTCAGAAAACGTACAAATAAAGATACTTTTAGATGTTTAGGCGAGGGCTTAATGAACACATTTTTGTGAAAACCTCAAAATAGCCCAAAATCGTATTTTTTCACTTGTTTGGGCTGTAGCTCTAAATTATCCTGTGCACATTCCGACTCCTTTTACCAGGACGGATCACATATTATATTAATAGAGTAATACACTGTAGATCATTGGCCTACCTGCAGGCCCCTTGTAGTGACCAAGAAAATTTGTTAATATATAAATAGAAGCAACTGATATGCACAAAATCCTTTTGGAAGTAGGTTCATTCGGGGGCCATCTTGATAACGTTACCCTTTTTTTGTGTGTATTTAAAATAGGTCATTTATGTAGAAGAAATGTGAAATTATTTTTGAATTTGGAGCTTTCTAGACTCATGTGGATGAAAGACAACAACTCCCAGAATGCACTTGCTTCGCTGCCCTAGGAGGCCACTCCCATGCCACGCCTACCGGTAAGAGAGCGCAGTTGAAAACAACAAGGCTAGGCTACTAGTGAGACTCTATGACGAGTTTGCCCGGGATTTCGAGATCGCCCAAAATGTCCGGTATTCGGCTTTTGAGTTCTACAGTCGGCATTTATTATGTTTACTGTGGCGAGCAGGACAAGGCTGAGGGGCGCGGGAGAACGGTGCGAGGCCGGTGGCGTGATTACTGAGACGCACCGGTCTCATATCTCTCACGGAGGAGCAGGAATTTTCTTCGCAATGTTAAAACGCACATCGACCGATCACTTGTTTAGCGTTCGCGTAAACACTACATTCAGATTCAACAATCGGAATGAATTCAGTTAGACTGAAACAAAAGGTGTGCATGTAAATAATGAATGGCGACTGCAGAAAGCAAAAACCGAATCCCGGACATTTTGGACGATCTCAACGGCCGGACATGTCCGGGAAAAAGAGGATGGTAACCCCTACTACTCAGCTTTCTCCACAGAACAAGAGCCTGCTAGCTTAGCTTCCAAAGAAAGACGGCTGATACTATGTGTACATTCTGTGAGTGAGATCCCACCCTCTATGGGCGGGTTGAAAACATGCAGAACAGCCCCTCCTACTTGCTGTAGTCTTTAGCCTCTGGCCAAAAAATCCTCAGATGACGCAAAATGACGATTTTTGCGTCATCGGAGGATTTTTTCCAGACAAAAAAAATACATAAATCTCTCGTCTCAGGGGGATATGAGGGTGGAAAGCACGGTAATTCGAAAATACTACAGGTTTTCTACTAATACAAAGCTTAATGCTAAATCCTGAAGTATCCCTTTAAGAATTCAATTTATTTGAAAGTGGAAAGACCAAAATCTACAAAACTGTTTGCTAAGTTTTTGTTTCAATAACATGTCAAATCACCATTAAAAATCATTGGCATAGCTGGCTCTTTAGCTATAATCAGGCCAAAGTGTGTATTTTTCAAGTTAGTCCAGGTCTAGGGCAAGGATAGGCAACGTTGGTTCCAGAGTTTAGCTCCAACCCTGAAATGGCTGGCGTGTGTGCGTGTCTGTTAAGTCCACAAGACCCCACAGGTGTCTCATTTGTCATTTTAGATTTATATGGGTTTCAGAAGGGTGCTAATTAATTGTAATATATATTTTTATAATAAAAGTAGCCCTACTAAAGATACTAAAGAAATCGCACAGTGGATGCCTGTCTTTAGTAATCCTGAAGACACTGAATAGCTTGTTCAGGTGTGTTTGATTAGGGTTGGAGCTAAACTCTCCAGGACAGTGGCACACCAGGACAATGCCTATTCCTGCAACTAGGGTGACTGTAATTTTACTAAGATCTTTTCAGGATCAAAATATTTAGTTTGACCCAAAACTTACCATAAACTACCTCTTAAATCAGAAGTGAAATGTTTGCTAGATATCAAATTTTGATGTCTCAACCCCAGCCCTAAAATGAACCCTAGCCAAACCCTCTGACTGGTTGATAGGAGAGTTGTTCTAAGACCATCTACATAAAATGACTTGTCACCTCCTTGGCTAAAACATTCAGAAACTCCTCACGTGCCAGCTTAGCCCCTCTGAGTAAACCCAGAACTAAAGAGGCCTTATCTGTGAGTATATCATCTCTTTTCACTCCTATGCTACAATCTCAGAAACGGCACACACAACATTGGGCTTTATGTCAATGAGCCATATTTGCCTGCACTGCCTCCTCCACCTCACTCTCCGCACAAATGCCAGAGGTCACTCTTTTCATTCAGGCAGAAATCAAAATGATAATGGCAGCTTGTTAAAAATTCTATTTGGATGTGCACATAGGCTACATCAAAAGGTGCTGACATGGAGTGGTTTGGGGTGCAGAGGGTTGTTAGCGATGTGGCTTACTGATAGCGCACATCAAAGCTATAGAGAGAGAGGGAAATATGGGGTGGGGGTGGGGTAGGACACAATGACCATGTTCTGGGGCTGTTACAGTCAGCAAATGAAAATATACCAGGCACAATTTTACCGTTAATGCTTTGACATTGAAACACAAGCTATTTACCATAAAAAAAAATAAAAAAACTCTCTGACTCCATCAGATCCATCTAAATCAAGCTGATGCAATGGACGCAGTTTGGGAAATTATAAATGATAGCCAGACAGAAACATGCAGAAAAAGAAATAAAGACAATAATAAAATAAATCCTCTAGTGGACCATTAATAAATGTGAGCAGCACAAGGCCACTTCAGGAGACAATGAGGCAGCAGGGATTTGCTAAAACTGGGACAGTGTCTCCCAGCTTCCATTTTGCATCAGGTGTGGTCAACCTTTGAATGCTGCATCACTAACTATTAACCACCTAGAATGCATTTCAGTGCTTTCCTGGTTTAAAACCATTCCCAGCAAAGTTTTCAACATAGGCCAATTACAAAAACTCTCAACGTCTGATTCGCCATGCCATTCATCTGAAGCAAGCTCAAGAGGACAGTGGATACCAGACCCACGTATGAACCTGGATGAAGCCAAACTAAATATTTACAATATCTAGACCCATATTGCTCGACCTCTAACATATAAAACTTCACTGGGTATGACTTGGTTGGTTTTTCAAAAAGTATTCCAATGAACCTGTGGTAGCTACACTCCTGTAGACTTAATTTCCAACCCTGCTCCAACATACCTCCCTGTTATTGTTCAAGCAGTCCTGAACACCTCGATCAGCTGGATAAAGTGTGTTTGATTAGGAATGGAGCTGAACTCTGCGGGATGGTAGTAGTCCTCCAGGAGTAGGGCTGGCTACCTCCGCTATAAACCAAAAATCTAATTTTAGGATTAAGTTTAGAATTGAGGTTAGAGTTGGGCTAAGGCTTGAGGTTGAGACTTGTGAAACATTCTCATCAATCTATCATTAGGGGTAATTAGCGTATAAGCCTAGAGCAGGGGGGTCCAATCCTGGTTCTGGAGGGACATTTTCTTGTAGAGTTCAGACCCTAATTAAACACACCTGAACCATCTAATCATAAGTCTTCGGGGTTACTAGTAAATTTCAAGCAGTTGTGTTTGAGCAGATTGGAGTTAAACTCTACACGAAAGTGGCCCTCCATGTGCAGGACTGAACACCATTTGTATAGTTTTTTATGCCTTGTGCAAAATCTGACATTCTAACTTTTTCTAAGTGTAATTAATTGATGGTATGGCCATTTGGTCAGATAGAATTGTCCATCCTGAAACACTCTTCTGGCTTTAGTGGTTGGGCTAACAAGAATGTTAGGACTTTTGTTTGCTTGGACCTGTCGTTCTACTTCCAACAGAAGATCCAGAAACAAGTCATACTTTGCAAAATTGTAATCTAGGTCAGTGGTTTCCAGTCCTATTCATGGAGGCACATTTTGGAGGTCTCCCTAATCACGATTCATTCAACTCATCAGCTCAGGAACATGGTTGTGAACAGCTGATTTAGGTAAACATTGAATGGGTTTTGAAAAACCAAGTAAACTTACAGACCTTAAAATGAGCATTAAAGTGAAGTACTGCTGACTTATGGCTTTTACACACCCACAGGGTTTAAGAACATGTTTGTCTTTTCCTCAGAGCATTCTGCACTCCGCATTGTTGCATTATAATTGCATTACACTTTCATAACTGAGATCTGATCCACTTAAGTTATCCACAGCATGATAAAGCCCGGTCAGCACTAGCCTTTCCTGATGGGCGATACAAAATACTACATGCTTCATCCTGGTCTCTCATTTCATTAGCTATTCTTTGAATTTCCAATTAGGCTGAGGGCATCAAGACAGAGCTTTCAGGTCTTTTACCATAGCGGACGTGAGCAGGCCCTGTTCTGCTCCTGTGCACCTTTGTTAGAGGAAGGGCATTGTCCGGGAGGAAAAGCATGCCAAACGTCAGCTGCTGCACCCTCTGAGTATTCCATTAAGAGTAAAAGGAGAGTGCAGATAATGAGAGTCCACATCAGCTGAGCATAACACCTAGACAGAACTGGAAGGAAGAGGCTTTGGTTTGATTTTTTGGTTTATCTCTCTCTCTTTCTTCTCTTTCTTTCTCTATCTGCTCTGATTTGGTTAGTGCTGGTTCCACGCCATAACAATCCTCTGGACAAAAAAAGCCTGCCTCTGATTATTAATAAACCTTAAGGCAGGCATCATTATTTTTTTTAGCTAGGCCTTTTTGTAATGTGCAGACAACACTTTTATACGTTTCCCAGGGGCCCGAGCTCCCCATCTCTCTGTGATCTTATTAGCATCCCATCTTCTCCTGCCTGCTGACCAAACTGCATTGCTATGCATTTCTGTCTCTTTGACCTCTGTGTGGATGGAATTCATTTGGCCTTTTCATCTTCTCCTTCTCTGGGCTGATTTGGCTTAAGCAGGCAGCTGGCCTTGGTAATTTCAGATAAACACTATTTAAAGAAATATGGACAGTGGAAAGAGGATGAGGATAAAAGAGATGGGATATAGTTGTACTTCAAAGAAGACTCATCAGCCGCTTATTACTTTCTGTATGCGGATGTGCCACTGATTTAGTATGTATGCAGGTTTTGAATGTTTTTTTGTTTTTTG
Organism: Leuciscus leuciscus; assembly: GCF_965113295.1. Taxonomy (NCBI): domain Eukaryota; kingdom Metazoa; phylum Chordata; class Actinopteri; order Cypriniformes; family Leuciscidae; genus Leuciscus; species Leuciscus leuciscus. The sequence continues at coordinate 8,208,968 of NC_138726.1, forward strand.
TTTTTTTGCTGTTGGCAATTTTTTAACCTTGACAATAATTATTAAATAATTTCAAATAATACATATTTTATTTTATCAACCAAAAAAAAAAGTAGAAGAAAAAAAAAAGGTAAAGTGAAACAGAACAGCCCTTTTTACTGTTATACACTTCTGGCAAATGCTAGATGTCCTTGGTAGAGTGTTGAGAGCGTCAATATCATTACCAAGACAGATTATCATAAAGAACTATCTTGAGACTTAATTTATTAATAATCTAGAAGTTTATCAGGTTCACACTATTATCATGACAATAGTGTGTCTGAATGGTTTACTGCAGTGCTTGCTTGTAATAAACAAAACATTATCATCCCTTGGTGTGGATGCCAACATAGTTATTGTTGTAGTATATTTCTTGGTGTGAACAGGCCTTTAATCATGGAGAAAAATAATATCTTAACCGATCATGCTAATATACAAGAAAAGTTAGAAAAGAGTATGAACATCTGCAACCACCCAGAACAACAATCTAGAAAGCTCTATTAACCACACAAAAACCACACACGCCTTGTGTCATGCACAAACATCCCCAACCATTTTCACTTTGTTATTTTTGGAATTCTATTTGTTGCTGATAGTGGCGTGGAAATAAAATAAATTCAATAATTCACAACATTTACATGACGCTGCCATTTCCACCACATCTCAAGTTATGCTTTTTGTTTTAATAACAATCTGTGAAGGAAATCACATTTTAAGCAATTTCCTACGATCACTTTATGAACTTTTTGAAGCGTCAAAGTGGTAGTTGCGTAGATGTCTATGGAGGGACAGAAAGCTCTCAGATTGCATCAAAAGGATCTTCATTTGTGTTCCGAAGATGAACGAAAGCCTTAAGGGTTTGGAACGACATGAGTCGTGAGTAATAACAGCATTTTGGGGTGAACTATCCCATTAATGAAAGTCTGGTTCTGGTACAAGGGTAAAACAAAATGTATTCATAAAAGGCATTTGAAAAGTATGGCAAAACTAATTGCTGAAATATCTTAGATTTAATAAAGTGCCTATAGTCTAGAAAAACACATATACAGTACAATGACTACTTAAAGCAATCACAGACCGACAACCACTGAATCACTGAATGTTTTAGAGACAAAACCCAAAGCAGCAGTGAGCAGATTTATTCCAATCCAGTGGACACGTACCATAAGAGCAAGAGAGAAAGTAAAGGATGTTGTGTGCAGCTCTGTAAAGGACTCTGGGCTTGATGAGGTGCAGCAGTTGAATGATATACAGAGGCGAGCTCAGGCGAGAGCTGTCCATTAGTTACAGGGTCCTGTAATGTTGGGACTGCAGTACATTATTTTCAAATGCATCAGTCAGCGTTGTGCAGTACAGATAAATTCGAATGCCTCGGATATGTAATGCATACTCTCACCACTGCTATATTACGTGATGGGTCAGAAGAGCAGCGCAGAAGAGGGGGAAAAAATGTAATTTATTTTTCACTGTGGCCAGTGTTCCTCCCATTAGCTTCAAACGTGAGATAAGTTATAGCTTTTATCAAGCACCTTTAGCCACCAGAGCACGCTGCACACAATGCCGTGGCGCTGAAAATGAGATTTAGAGGTAAAGTGAGCGAGGGAGAGGTCAGTGATGACCCCATGTATGGCCCCTTTGTGTGACATGGCACAAGGACAAACATCATCGTTCTGATGAGTTCAATAAACACCAGTATTACAAAAACTCACAAAATTGTAACTAGATTTTAACATTTTATGAAGAAAATGTGTGTGGTTACAAGGGAGCTCTGGGGGTCATTGACAGATCTGTTTATTTACTAAGAAAAACATAGAAAATGCAATGACCTGAATACACCTATTCTCTTTCATTTAAGGGAAAAAATCAGTAAATCAGAAAAAAAGTCAGATATATCAGGGTTGTCCTGATATAATAAAGTCGGAATCTTTAGAAGAATAAAATTCTTGATTTTTTATTAAACATAACCTTTGATTTTTATTTCTTAAAATGTTTTTTATTTGATCAAAACTTCTTCACTTTTCTATTAATATTTGAAAATGTTAAATCAAGGTCGTGTGGCAACCATCGTGCATTTTTTACAAAGAAAAATATAATTATCACGGCATCATATTTTTATTTTTAAAACTTTTTTTTAAAATAAGGATTAAGATGTGTACATTTACATGAATGCATGGTAAGGAAAATATGTTTTTAGAATATGTTTGTTTTTTTACATATCACATTTTCATTAAATTTAAACTTTTCTTGTGGTATAAAAGTCTTTCCAAACCATATGAAACCAGCATGAATATATATATATATATATATATATATATATATATATATATATATATATATATATATATATATATATATATAAAGAGAGAGAGAGTTCTATAAGTTTCCAAGATCTTCTTAACTTATTTGACCTAGGTGGTTGCTCTCTGACCTAAATCAAATATGACCCAAGTCTATATGATATTCTGGTCCATAGATATAGCTTGGGGCTCTATTTCAGTTTCACTATGAGTTTTTTTCATTATAACTTGTTTCATCATCCAGTAGGTGGAAAGCTGATTGCATTCATATCTATAACTTAAATGGTGCAGGACAAGATTTCCACCATGACTAATCAGAGGTCAGAAAACAGCTCTGGGAATCATTTCATGTTTGGCAGACTTCAAAAGGAGGAGCTAGACACTAAACTGAACCGCTGTCCCCAGGGCTGACAGCTGACATCACCCGATTCCCTGCCAGAGCACATCTCGTATGTGTGTATGTATGGACTGAGGCCAAGGTTATCACAGCATAACCCAGAGGCAACAATTTGACAGTCTATTAGTAAGTATTCAATGACTGATGAAACAGACATGGTCCGCTTTAAGTTAATGATTCATACTCAACAGAGCTCGCTTCTACTCACTTCCCTCTAAACTGAACGCTTGAGAAAAAAAAGAAAAAAAACCTCCTCGTTCAGATCTGTAAAAGATAAGCGGGCCTTTCAATCAAAGCCAGTTCTAGTCATTCTGCATCTTAGAGTCAATTATTGACAACTGACTAATTAGTTGTGCCCTTTTAAGCCTCTCTCTTTGTTTGGAGCTGTTTAAATATGCAAAATCAATAGCAGCTCTAATGCCGCATCTATCAAAGAAATTAAGACTTTCACTCAAATTAACATCAACTTTTCTTATTGCATAATCATTTTAGACTGCGATCTTTATCCTATATGAAGCTATATCTCAAAAATCAATTAATGTTTTATGTGAAAATGTCATTGGTGTTAATCATTGAATATCAAAAATGTGTATTATGGAAAGATGACAAATGTAAAGCAGCAATGTGACGCTTGTATTTATAAATCATTTTACTGAAGATAAGTTAGTAAATATAGGAAGTGGAGGGGAATAGGATCATGATATGACCAGGGTCAGATTAAAACAGGAATTCCAGTGAGCTAACAGCTTTTAAAGTAGAGATTGAACCCGAGGTAGCAACAGATCATTTCTTCTATATTTTAACGTACATTCGAGTGTAACGGATTATCAAAATGTAAAAAAAAATTAATAAATAAGGATGGGGACTTGGGTTCTATGCATTGATTGTTGACTGAATTTTGAGACAAACAGAGGCAGATGAATGTAAGCTATTGTCATTTATCAGTTATGACAAAAAATATGAGGTAAAAAAAAAATATATAAAAAAAAAAATCTTTAATGTTGTGAGCAAGTACACTACCTTTTGTGTACAGCTTTGAGAAAACTAGTACAATGTTGCATTTTATCCTTAGTTTGATTAGCTTTCACAAAGCAACATTTCAAAACAGACCAACATTTGTTAGGCTAATAAATAACCCCGAATATTCTCTTAAAGGTATGGTCACATTAGAGAAATTCTGAAGGCAAGAATGTCCATTGTCTGTAGTGTCGCGATGTACAGTATGTAGCACAGCTCATGCAGAAGTCACTTTCAAACCAAGCAACTTTCTTTTGGTCAACGTGGCGAATCTGGGTGACTGGAACCTGTTGCAAAATCTGCAAAGGGAAATCTTCTGCTCTCACATGAAATTCCAGATCATGTGGATTCCTATTAAGATTGCTGGATTTCGCTCATGCACGCACACACACACAAAAAAAACGCCATAACAGCAATAATAAAGCAGGATGCAGCCTAATGCTGCTTATGCTAACATTAGCACACAAGTGCCCATACATGTATACATACATGATACGGTATTCATTCCTTCAGGCTAAATGAAGGAACATGGACATGTTGGGTCTGAGCATCAGGTCAACTCATTCTCTCACCTCATTTTGGGCCAGCTCTGTTTACCACACATGGGCAGCATAAATGAATTATGGAGGGGCCCACAAGACACTATTAATTACAGATCTGCCAAGCACTGTGAATTATTCAGTCATTTGCTTATGTGGGCGTTTATGGCATGCTATAGTTAACATAACTGCCTAACCAAGCATCAGATACCCTCAGGGGTATCTATGTGTTTCAGGTCCTCCTTACGCTCAGGCAGGTGCAATACGCTGAATAAAGACACATGGGAGCACATGGGTTTTTCCATTTGGCAGATGGAGAGCAGAGGAACGGGATTGAGGTCATATGCAACAACACACAGTAGCATCCAGTCAGTAGTGGCTGTTGTCATGTAAAAAATGGGTCTATTGCAATACTTAGTGAGCTACTTACCTGCATTGACAATCTTGAAACTACACTGAAAAGAAGGTCAAAAAATGATGCTGCCTTATAAGATGCCTTGTTTTAGTTTTTCGCTCACGGAAAAGGCAATCCATTGTGACCAACTCTTTAAAAATGTTCATCCCAAGACAGTGGAAAGAATCAAGAAAAATATAAATTCTAAATGTGTTGTATTCAGGGCTGAATAATAATGATGAAAAACAGTTACAAACTGGACTATTCAACCCAGGCTCATTGGAAAAAAAAGTGCCTGAGGCGACATTTCTGCAAATGATACTACGCTGGTCGTTGTTCATATTGCATCAGTTCAGAAATCAAATGTCCAGTGAGTGTTGCTAAAAGGTTAATGTTCTATTGCGTTAGAAAATAATGTACCACCTACACTAAACCTAACCGAGTGTTAATAAAAGCAAATGTGACATAAAAAGTTAAGTCTTTTATTGTGACTTGTGCTTCACAAGACTCGTACCTGAGTGCTTCGCATCGCAAGTGCAGTGCTGTACCAGGTGAGCTACCGAGCAAGTTTACTTCATCAGAAAAGTAAGACAGACAGTAAACAGTGAGGCAGCTCAGTAAGGTTTGGAACAACAGAGAAAGCTGATTCAAGCTTCATGGAAATTCAATAGTTTGAAACTTACTTTAGCTTTGGTGCTTTGATCTGAGAGAGATTCCTCAGGCTGCTCCAGTACAACATCCCGACTGGATTCCATCATATCTCAGACAACTAGTAGTGGGGAGAGGGAGACAGAGAGATGCCAGATCAGTGTTCAGGTTTAGCTAAATGAAAATGAATACGTCAGCAATAACTCACATAAAGTAGGCTAACTTCAGATCAACCCAGTCCAAGCGGAAAAACGTGCCAATGGCTTAATTTGTCCAAAAAATGTTGCTTCTAGCTGGTTATGTGATGTAAACGTTAATATTAGTTTATAAATCATGTGTTATAGTAAAAGGGGTTTGAGTTCATAAGGCGTGAAAATAAATCTTTATTATTCCATAATCTGCTCCTGTGCTCATAATTTGTGGAAATGAAAAATTAAAGTTGTTGCCGTTTTACTGCCTTTAGTGTTCATTTGAGCTGGAATCTGCAGTGAATTCATTTATGGTGTTTTAGGGTACGTTTACACGACAACGTAATATACATTTGTAATATACATGTGCATGACGTCATCGTCAGATTCGCGTTTCTGTTGTTTACACTGAGACCGTTTTCAAAAACTTGCACTCTGAAACCCGTTTTCAAAAGTTTGCGTTTTTAGGCACGCAAAATGCTGTAGTCGTGTAAATGAACGGCCAAAATGCCAAAAGTTTTCCGTTTTTAGTTGAAAACGGTGTCGTGTAAACAGCAGATGTAGGTAGAGGCACTTGTTTCTGAAACAAATCAATCACATGCAATTAGTATCAGGCTTTACAAGAGACAGCCAAGGTCTCAGTGCTCCTCCAATAACTTTAGTCAACCAACAGCTGACTAATTGATTAGGCTAGTTTGTAGTTTATATTTTAGTAGCAAGTCTTTAATTAGCGTGTTAACAGCTAAACTGTGCGGAAATCTAGGTCAAGTCGCATCCTTAAATGTATCCTCTTTAAAGCACTGCCGCTACAGCCATACACATGCAAATGGATACGTCAACAAGTGCTAAACCCTCCGACTTGATTTTGAGAATATGTAGTTGTGTACATCCCTACATGTGAAGAGCACACTGAACGTCAAATATCAAACACAAAGCAAGTTGCTCCTCTCTATCTACCCGTGAATGGATGATTGTTTACTTGAAGTGTTTTGAGTCACTTATGTGATTACCATGACAGAGAGCAGTCTAGGTCCTTTCAGAGAGCACCAATCTCCATCTTTTCCAAGGGCCACCTCAATTATTCATAGCCTGGTCCTATTTGTGTCTTTGTGCTCTACGAAGCTGTTATTCAGCATGCTAAAACCTTCACAGCTGAAGCTAGATTGCCAGTTTTATGGGAGAGCATCTTCTGAAATAAATGCTAGCCAAGTGACATGCAGCGAGGGGTCAAGGTGCACAGCAAATGTGAAGGAGCGCGCATGGATTTGGCTGTAATCAAGTACCATGCCTCATTCACTCTTATAAAAGAACACATCTCAAGCGGCCAGCCGAACTGTAATGAATGGAAGACGTTGTAAAAGTTCAGACCCGGACATATATGAGTTTAAAGAAATTGTGTGAGACTGACCCTGAATCATTTTCATTAAAAGCATCTTTTTTATATTCATGAATTAATTCAAATGAAAGTGCAGAAAACTTAAAAGGAGTGTCACAGGGGTTCTGATATTTCTGTCATCTTGTAGTTCGACCCATTCACGTATCTGTGACTGAGTAAAGAAGGCGGATAACTACCTTCTTTATTTAAAGGGAGATTGTCAATAAATTGCCATAAGTTGTTCCAAACCCTGTCCAAGCATTTTTTTTTTTTATAAATTTTTTTCATACAATAAAAGTGGATAAAGACCAGGAACATCTATGGTCAGCATTTATCACTTTCATTAAAGGGAAAGAGCAGCTTTGACATTGTGCTAAATATTTCTTTTTGTGTTTTAGGCAACAGAGAGTCCCATTGGTTTGGAATGACAGGGTGAGTAATTTATTACAGAAATTAAGGTAACACTTTACATGAAAGTCTCATTTATAAACATTAAGTTAATAATGCATTGACTAACATGAACTATCAATGAGCAACATATTTTTAAAGCATTTATTAACCTTTGTTAATGTTATTTAATAAGCGTTCATGTTAGTTAACTTTTGTTCCCTCATTTCCCATTTTAAAAGTTTTCCACGGTTTTTCAAGTATGGAGGCGCTTGAAGCATTCTAGCTCTAGGCGGTGGGACTAAAGTCTGTAAAGACTAAGTCTGTGGCAAAACTCAAGTGTTTTCTGCATACCATTCAGAGGTCAAAAGCACTTGTCAGAGGCACGAAACTCCTTTTAGCTTTAGGTAAGTGCCTATTAACAACATAATCTAATCAGAATTAAATTAATATATCATTCGCCTTTGCCTTTGGCTTGCTCAGTTGGGGATATTTTGGGGATATTTAATTTAATTTTATCAATCAATAAATTCCACTTGAAACAAACCTTGTTGTATTATTTTAATTTAATACTGTGAAGCTGCTTTGATACAATCTGTATTGTGAAAAGCGATATACAAATATACTTGACTTGACTTGACTTGGGTTGCACACATAATCACCACTGTGTCAGGGCCTGTGCACTTCCTGCTGTGCCAAGACTGCAATGAAACACAACACTAAACTAAACTAAACTAAAACATTTCCACTTTTGAAAACTAACAAAAGCTACTGATTTTGCATCTCTGCATTATATTAGGTATTTATATATTATACCTCATAAATAAACAAATGTGACTATTAAGTTAAGCCGGGTGCACACTGTACGATTTATAATAGTCCTTTACGACTGTTGCTTGTCAGACTGTACGAACATGATCCCAGCTGTAAGCCATGTCACACTGTGGGATCTCATTTGTCATAATGTCGGATGGTACGGCAGTCAAGATGTGCTAAAAACGGACTCACGCAAGAAGACTCATCCGGTGTTTACATTATCAATCTGTGACATGTTCGGTAACTGTGAGACTGCGGCTAGCAAACAAAAACAATCTTCAGTGTTAATTTTGATCATGGCTAATGGTTAGAGAGTCGGACTTGTAACCCGAAGGTCACAGGTTTGGTTCTCAACACCGGGAGGAAAATGAACAGCGCTCTCTTCCAGCAATACCCACAACTGAGCAAGGCAACGAACCCCCAATCGCTCCCCTGGAACCGCAGCAAATAGCTGCCCACTGCTCCGGGTGTGTGTGTCCACGGTTTGCAATGTGTGTGTTCACTGATCAAAATCACTGATAAATTGAATGGATTAAATGCAGGGGACAAATTCCAAGTATTGGTTACCATACTTGGCCCTCACGTCACTTCAATTTACATAAATTCCCATAATTGATCGTTGTTAAAATTAACAATCAAATAATAGATTCATTGTTAACCTTAACCTCCCGAATATGAAGCAGGGGCGCTACTAAGTTATCATGTTACTCAACAACCAACACAAAATACATAGGAGGCATTTTAAAGCTTAGAAGCTTATATATGACCATATGGCCATAAGTTAACAAGTGCTGCTGACATATTAGAATTGCTAGTTTTTTCATAGCATGAAAAAATAACTGCTTTATTGCTTTATTTCAAAATGTGAACTGTAAAATCATAGTACAGAACAGATAGACTTCATATATAGTTGAAAACGTCTCAACTAGCAGATTACAACAAGCATATTTGTTTCAGTTAGAGACCAAACTATACCAAGTATTAGTATGAAATAAACAGTGTAAACAATATGCATGTGATGCTTTTGTACCACGTTTTGGTTTGTAGCTTCACAAAATAGCATAATAGATCGCATATCTTTATTTAGAGCAGGTGGTCTCGAACGAGTCTAAAAACAACATAAGACGACGCTAAGATAGCAGAGTGAAATGACATGCTGCTTGGCTAAAGCTACAGGACTGCTGGGATCTGATCGCGGCGAGAACATTTTCCAGAGCAATTTGAAAGTTCAACCAATGGAAACTGGATCTTGGGTATGGTAGGTGGGTGTAGTGGGTAGGGACGATGTGTGGAGACCAACTGGAGACTGTTCTACAGCTGGAGTACGCTTGGATTGGTTTGATCACTCAGATTGAGAGGTCTTGATTAAGCAGTAAAATCACTTGTTTGGGGTTTTTTTTTAGACCCTTGGTTAATTATGTTAATAAACAGCTAGCCTACCTAATCCATTGCACGGTTTGAAGACGTTAATACACTCATAATATCTACGGCGCGCTTGCTTAATTTTTCCATGCACCTCAAAACTACGCACTCTAATGATGCCCTCACTTAAACAACCATTAAGTTTGATCGATTAGATTATTATTGACAATTAATCGATCGTCGATTAATCGTTGGCATCCCAAGTGGTGGTTTGTTGTTGTCTCCTATTGGATTTTGATTCAACGGTTGTCGTAAGAGAAGTGACACTGCAGGACTGTGCCTCAAAACTTCGGACACTGCCAGAATTTCGTTGGAGGTAAAATTTGATTGCAATGGTCATTAATCGGCTGTCGGCGAACATTTCAAACTAGCAATCAAAGACTTCAGATGGCCCAGGATTAGAGGCATCTTTTAGGATTCTCTAAATATCTCTGATGGCCAAATCGTGGGCAAAATCAAACAGTGTGAACCTGGTATTACTTAATACTGATAATAAACTGCACAACACACAATTAAGCGGCGTGGCGCTGGCACGGCTGCTCTCATCTTCCCAGACACTGTGTATATATCTTCATTAGTGTGCTCTGATCAGAGCAGTCAAGTACACAAGCTACACAGAAGTAAGGATTAGAGATGCTTTTTACACAAAGACAATCAAGGCCACACACTCGACTTCTCCGTTAAAAGATAAATGAATTTGAAAGTGTGTTAGTACAGTACACATTAAAATTGGCTCGCCAAAAGTGAGTCCATTTTAACATTAAAGAGAGTCAATTAATATTAAAAAAACCACACAATTGTTAATTATTTATTTATTAGTTTATTTATTTCGAGGATAACTATTTCCATGAAACTGTAATCTAAAAATATCGGATTAAAAGCATTACCGTGCGGTGATTTTATAAAGCATGTTAATCTTTCTGCTAGAAGAGGTTTGATTGAATGGCTTCATTAGTATGCAAGCAATTAATGAACTGTCTGCTTTGCAAAATTAAGACAATGGCTTCACGGCAATGTAAAAAAAAAACAAAAAAAAACGAACTGTAATTACTGAACAATTATACACGATCCCAATATAGCGCTAATTTTCACTAGCACATAGGGGCATTTTTTGTTGTGTATGCAAGTGTATTGTTCTCATATAGTATGGTTTAAGGATTACGTTGCACACCAGTGCATAAAAATTACTTCAAAAAGATGTTAACCTGACACACTATTGTGATCTATCATGAAGAATGTTTCCATCTTATTGTAGAAATTATGAATGTTTACACTAGCAAAATTAATGTTTATTTTCTAATAATTTTTTCTATTCAAAAACTATTGTATGCAATAATAAAAAAAAACATTTTTGTAGAATAGAATTCTTTTTATTATATTAGCTAATTCCACAGAATTCTGCATAACAGATCTTCAAGCACAGATGACTTATTCTCAAGCACAGATAGAGAACAAATCATTTAACCATTGACAGACAACATTTTATTTCACTTCATTTAACTTAATTCTTATTCCAATGTCTCTCCTCTTGGTTGCCATCTTAAGGGAAGAGTTTAGCATCCTTGTGAACTGCTGACTCATGTTAGAGTTAAATGAACAAGCATTTTTATTCATTCAAATTGTATGTCTTTCTCTTCTTGACTTTAAGAAATGTCAGTGTTTATTTTTAAGAAAAAAAAAAACAAATATCATTTGAGGTATTTAAATTCTTTAATCCCTTTTCTTAGCCAAACTACATTAAAACTTGTCTTTCTTTGGTTTAACAAAATGAAGATACATATACATATGCTTACAAAAGCATCATGTGAAACAGAAAATGCTTGATAATTGTGAGGATGTAACAGTCACACTATTTTTGTTCTGTATAAATCCCGCTTTACAGTTTAGAAATGTCCTGTATTCATTAAAATGCCATTCGTGTTTTTTTAACAAATGTTCTTTAAAGAAAAAAAAAGACAAATGTAAAAAGTAAAAGAAATATAGGCTACATCTTCTCATAAACCATTAATTCAAGAAACGGCTGTAAAAAAAAAAAAAAACATTTTCTCCACGAATCTCATCAGTATGCAAGCGAATAATGAAACGTCTGCTCTGCATAATTAAGATGAAGGCTTAACGGCGATGTAAAGAAAAAAAAGAAAAGGAATTGCTATTACAAAAAAAAAAAAAAAAAAAAAATCTCCCAATTACATCACGCTAATATTCATCACCCAAACGAACTCATATCTTAAAGCAAAAATTTCCAGGCGAATGAAATGAATGTGGATAATGATCTCGTCGCTTTAATTAACAATGGCTCTCAGAATCTCAGAGCAGGAGACCTGCCGAGACAGAGCGCCACAGCCATCAGATCGATCTGAAACCAAGGACAAGAGTTCCAGCCCCGTACACTCAGGCTCCGAAAATCCTCTCATACCCATCCAGATGCCCACGCACTGCTCCGAGCAGTTGCCAGACTGCCACACGACCTCTGGATCATCAGTCTTAGCAGTCATGTAGTGTACAATGGGCTCTGAAAGCAGTTAAGCACACACTTGGCTGTATAATTCTGTGGAAATATTACAAAAGGGATTGAGAACATCCCCAGGGCAAAGAGTTATCCTGGAAAGCGAGCACAGCGTCATGCCAACTTCATACCCAATCCAAAGGAAGTAGTTCCAGACACAACAAACGGGCAAAATCCTGAAGTTGTCCTGAAGAATCCCAACTTGACAGTAGATGAGAAAAAACATCTGAAGTTCGTTCGCTTTGAAAGGAGGCCTTGCGATGAACAACATAGAAAAACGATTATCACTTCTCCAGTCAACTGTACCAAAAACAAAATACAGACAATTTTTTCCTCCTACCACACACCCTCCCTCTTCTTGTACAACAGTGTGTCACGATCAAGTATGCAAAACAGGCCAGTGATTGCGAGGAGCCAAACACAAAAGGTAATAATGAATGGAATTAGCGAGATTGCAGACAGCAGGGAATGCCCGACGACAACGACGGCGATGGTCCCGCTCTCAGCATCGCTGTGCTGGCCAAGGCAGCATTGGCATTCCTGGGTGCCGGAGGAGCCCGTGCTCTCACATACTTACGTACTCATGCATTTACATTTCCTCATGAAGCTTCTCTCTACGTCCCTCTCTCTCTCCCTCTCTCTAGCTAAGCTGCAGTACGCAGCCAACATCACGAATGACTCCGCAGACACTCCTGTGGGGAAAGAAGCAAAGCTGGCAGCTCCTCAGAGGGGCACACGCCCAGCCAAGTGGGCAGGACGGCACCCAATAGTGTGGGGGGACGGTGGGGAACTTCCAACTTCCCCCTAAATGAGGCTTGTTGACATTTGCATTTCCCTTTCTTTTTGTGTCGTGCTAACATGCTCAATTGTTTTAGAATAGTGCCTTCTGCTACCGCCCTTTTGAAAAGCAATTTATTGTGCCAGTTTCCCCATATCTGCCATCCCCACGTCCCCTCCCCTGTCTCCTAGCCACCAGCTGCCAAGCTTTCTCACTCTTTGATGGTACATAGCCTGTGAGAATGCACTTTGTGCTTGTTTTCCGTGCTTGTCATCTTTGCTAGTTTGGGAAGTAGAACAGAGAGAACGAAAAATAAAAAATAAAAAATAAATCTTTTCTCTGTAACTTATGGGAACACTCCGAGACTGATGCAGGCACTCATAAATTATATGCTTCATTTGCATATTCATGGCATAAGACATTATGCAAATAACATGCGATTTGCATAATGGATTCCTCTTGTTGCCTCAGAAGCCTTGTGCTCCTTTTTATTTAATAATGAAAAAAAGCTTAAAGATGAGAAAGTGGGAAGAATGTTGCATCGATCTTTGCCTGAGTCGAGTCGTGTGTGCCAGTGTCCCAAAACACATGCTGCTTCCCAGAAAAATTTAAGGAAATACTTGCCATGAAATACTGACAGATAAAGCCAATTCAAAACTTGATCTTCTAGGGTTACATTTTCTAATTAAATGGTGTGGTTGAGTATTATGTGCAAAAATAAGACAAGTTAATGCGCTAACATGCACATCCATCTTAATGAGTAAGTGAAATTATGCATGCGAGTATAATGCCATAGACTAATTAATTACAGAGGGGAGACTGAGTTGAGGGGGAAATCACATGATTAAAAAATTCAAAACAGCCTTGTGTTTTTAGCATCGTCAGCTCCAAATAGAGCAACGCACACACACAAAAAAGCGAAGATGTAAGTCGTGCAATATTTCATAATTACGCTTCTGATAATTGATTAATCAAAAAATGACGACACTATTAATTCAGTGGTAAATTGCAGAAACGTTTCTAGTGGTGCTCACATAAGACGGAAGATAATTAAGTGCAGATGAAAAGTTCAGAACGGCGATTAAAATAAATGGCGCACTCGTCTAGTGTTGTTACTGATCAGATGGTTATGGAAAATAGCTTGAATTTGATCAAAAATTAAGACCAAAAAATATATATATCTTTCCTGTCTCCCTGGAAACTTGAGTGGATGAGGAAAAGAGAGTATATAAGCATGATTGAGAGGGGAAAAAAGGTGGGAGGTGGTTACGAGGAGGACTTTGATTATTTATAACAAAATGCCATGCAACATTCTCCGCAGGGATCAGATGGCAAACGTCAACTGCGATCAGCTATAGTCCAATAAGGAGCATCCTTTCCAGCGTACAGAGGAGCAGGGAAACTGCTCACCTCAGATGCTGGGCTGCGGGGCTTTGAGCACCTCCATGGAGTGAAGGGCAAAGTAGACAAGCGGGCGATGCCAGTGTACTGGTGCAGTGGGGCGGGCAGCGGGGTAGCCAGCCTACGACAGATGTTGCGAGTAATTCATCAGCTCTTAGAATCAATTAACCCGTATGTTAATTAATGTCAGGCTTATGGAACAAAGTTGGGGGGGGGGGATGTGCTGGCAGAGCTGAAAGCGATGGAGGGGAGGGTGCGAAAAGACAAGAAGAGGATAGGGGATGGGCGAGCGCGAGAAACAAGCTGCGAATGCGGATTGTGGCAGGGAAAAGCTGGCACGGTGCCATCCACTCAGTGGCAGCACCAAGGCGGACTGGCGTTCGCTGTGGGGGGGGAGGCGGGTAGACACGAAAAATACATGAAGACCCATGCCATTTGGTTCATTTTGGCAAGAGAGAACGGTCATTTTTAAGCTGCGTGTTTACAACTAATATTAAAAGTAGGATTGCTGGTGGGGGTTCTTGAGAACAAGGCTAAACCTTAACTCAAAGCAAACAGGAAAAGGAGGGGAATACCATCTGCTGCTAGTGATTACGGAACATCGGTGATGTTCAGAGCGGAATTTAAGAATGGGAAGAAGTCGATAATGCCAGCCTGGCATCGGAGTGGGAAAGACAACACAAGCGGCGTAAACTTGCATGCCATCGTAATGGACACCAATGGCAGTCGAGAATACCGCACTAACCCACGGGAAAGGTACAAAGTGTATCCACACTTTTATGGACAAAATGGCAATGGTGGCGCTGTCCACCGAAAGGCATTGGAGGCGGGGCAAGAGGAAGCGCCTCCCTCTCTCTTCCTTGCTTTCTTCTCTCCTACTGCGCATTTCCCTGTGCCAAGCAGGCAGTCTGCCAGCCAGGCAGCATATGCCATGCCAACTTCCTTGCTGGCAACCATACTGCAGACGGGTGGATACATGTGGCACATTTCAACATTTACAGAACCGCGGCGATGTGCTTCCTGGAGATGCTAAGGTGATTTTGTTAAACACGATGCCAGGATCTTTGCAGTGGCATCTGTTGCGGAATGATGGACAAGGTGAACATGTACGTACCCGATGCGGCTCGGTTGGCAAAGATAACTGGAATCAAGAACAAACAAAGACAACGGTGGTGCTTTTGTTGACTAATTAAACAGAAAAGTTTGCGCAGCTAATTAGCGTGACGGATTCAATAAGGCAACGAGGTGGCTGTAAATGAAAACAAATTGGCGCAAGAAAAACAAGACAAAATAAAACTAAAGCAGCAAGCTGTTATACAAAAAGGGGAGGTGTTTGTGTTTTTTGTGCCAACCCCGCACCCCCCTTTAGTATTTAATTTTGCTCTATTTAAACCACCACTTCTTGTCAACCGCCTGCCAACCAATGCAGTGAAGAATGTCTACCACGGGCATTGCGGCGTCAGATGCTGCCAATCTACCAATCGACTTTCAACACGAGAGGACCTGGGGGACGGTGCCAATGGCAGAACAGCAGCTGTTTAGAAAAGCTAAAAAAGGGGCAAGAAAGAGAATCAGCAAACATGAGGATGCATACTAATGAGCCAGCACATAAAATTATAATCAACTAGCCAGATGGGGTTTAATTAATGCATTTTCTCTTAATGACGTGCTAATCGTTTTAATTCGTTCAACGAAGAAAAGAAGAAAAAAAATCCCCCGCTTTGTGGACTTTTTCAGGTGTGGCTCGATATCGACTTTTTAAAAAGCAAAATAAGAAGAGGAAATACAAGAAGTATGAAACTCCACTTCAGCAGCAAGCAAAGCTATGCCAAAGAGGGAAGGAGGAGGCAGGCATTTGCGATTTATCTACATTCACAGCAATCACCAGGGAGATGAATGGCTAAGACTGTAGATTCTTTACGCCATCAACCCGTATGGGAGACAAGAGACAAGGGGGGTGCCACCCACAACAGCCAAGCAGGAACCTGATGGAGGGGGCACATAATCACACTATCAGACTCTTTGGGGAGGCGGTAACCTCCAGACCAGCCTGCCTGTAACTCTGCCAAATGGGGCAGGGGGGCTGTGGGAACGTTTTCCGCAGCCCCCACTTTTTTTTGCATGCCCCCTATTTGCCACCCAATCAAGAAATGGGCAAACTCCTCCCGTTCGTTTTGTTTATGTTTTAGATATATAATCGACCACAGAAGTAGTAGACCTTTCTGAGAGCTGGTACCTGCAGGGTTCGGAGGAGGAACGTCGCCCTGGTTCCGCAAAGACGATGGGCATCGGGCACACAGCCAACTACGGGCGGCGGTGCAACCAGCGAGAACGGATGATTTGCCCAAGTTCGTTTTCACTGATTAAAATGCACAGCGAAAATTAAATCGGCAATTAGCGTGGGGGAAGGAGGCTCATCAGCGTGCGCTAATTACGAGTGGATACTCCAAACTTTTACTTCCAGTTCTCATGCCTCTCGATTTTTGTTGGACAAAGGGGCACGGTTGTGGAATATGAATAATTGAAGAAGTCATCCAAAGGGAGGGATTATAAGATCTTTGTGCTTTCCTACACTGCCTTGGCACAACCACCAAGATGACAGAACCAAGGCTGCCACCAGGAAGGATAGGCTGGGCAATGGTGGCATCTTTTGGGGCATCGTCAGCGCGATCGATTAAGCATTTGTCGCACATGCGATTAGTGCTTTAATTCATAATTCTTGTTGTGTGTGTATTTTTTTTTAATTGTCGCCGCGGAACACGTGTGGATATAATCGTTTGGAGCTAATGAGGTTTGGATGATCTGTCTTTTATTTTAATTCCACAGGGGAAGTTAATTGCGTCTCGTCCTCATTATACAAATGGATTACAAAAAAAAAAGGAGGAAAAAAACTGGCTGGCAGAAACAAGGAGGGAGAGGGGGGAGAGGGAGAGGCAGAAGGAAAAGAAAGGGAGAATATTTTCCTTCTTTGTGAGCCAACATACACATAATACCACATGCAAACAAGCAGAGAAAAGCAACTGCAATGCTTTGCTATGCTAGTCTCTCCCAAGTCCTCCCCAGGAAAACCCAGCATGTCTCTCCTCTCTCCCTGCTCACTGCAGCCAAATCCTTCAAATGCCAAGGACCTCTGCTTTCCCTGGATGTGGATATTACAAAACATGGGCGAGACAAACGCTGCATGGGATTAAATTTCTGCCGATTGGATATTACCGTCATTATTAAAATGGTTAGTTTTCTGCTGTTATTAGTGTTGAGCTTTGTTATAGAGGTGGCGTTTGCGGGCGAAGCGAAATGGAGAGGAGACAACAAGAGAGCCTATGGCAGGGCACCTGCTAATGTCCTCAGCGCTTAATCATCGTACAGCAGAATGGTTTTATGCATATTTCATTTGCATATCATTAAATCGCTAAGGCACACTGGCAACTGGCAGCGGAGAACAGGGAGTGGGGAAATGAGGAGCACAAAGTGTTAAAAAAAAGAAAGCGACTCATTATGCGATGGCAATCTTCAAAGCTGTGTGCCTGCTTTCCGGCATCCTGCCAATTCATTTTAATTCAACGTTAATTAAAAAAAAAAAAAAGAGGAGGAGGGGCTCGCTCAGCCTGTCATATGCGGATTAATTGAGCGTCTTCCAAGGAACAAGAGTACTGTTTATGTGCTGGGTGAATGCGGATACGTCTGTTTGTAATCATCGGAATTATATATTTGTTTTTGTTTTTTTACGAAAGAAGGCCAAAACATGCCACTTTTACACAGAAAGGAAATACTTGTACTTATAATGTGTAATGTTATCTTGTACATTGCTATTTAAAGGCACACTTTTTAATATCATGTTTATTAAGGAGCCCTGGGGCATTTTGTTGCTATTGTGAAACATCAAATATGTTGGATACAGAAGTGGGAATGTGAGAAGTTGGCACCGGGCACCAACGAGATCAGGAAGCGGGGGACTGGCAACTCGGGGTTGGGAGGAAAGCGTGGGAATTGCTGGGGGCATTCTGTCACAAGCTTTCGTCTTGTATGAAACAAATCCAACACTTGCTCACATCTGCCCCCTCTGCCAACCACCCATCAAGCAAACTATGCGCATAATTAGTATGCTTGCCGAGACTATGATTGCCTGTATTAAATCACTGGGCAAAATTGATCCTTTTGTTTCTCGTTAAATGTGCTCGCTGTCATTATGTCTGGCACAATGTCCTGTGGAAAGAATAGATAAAACAGCTGCTTTACACATATGCACATTTACACAAACACGTGAATGTAAACAAACGTATACACACTTAAATAAGACGAAGAGGCTGTCAATGCAAGAAAACGAAAGCATGATTCGGCATGGTTTATGAACCTTGGTAGGCACTTTTTCAACAACAACAAAAAATCTATAGGCTAAGTCATATAAAGAGTAAATACATTTATACATTTTGAAAAATAGAGCCAAACAGAAGCCATAACTATAAAAAATATTTATTTTATTTTTATACAATTTATTTTCATGTGGCACAGGATAAAAAAAAAAAAAAGTATATTAAAAAATATTTACATCCATATTTAGATTACATTACATTCTGTTCTTCGTTAAACTAGCTTATGTAATAGCAAACGGCATAAAAAGTGCCCGTCCTGCCCACGTCTCACCTGCTAAGTGCCCTTGGGTGGTTCTTAGCATATGCAAATGCTGAGAGGATGCAGAATGGCGCAATTAACCATGTTTATGAAAGCTTTAATGAAAGCTGTGGGGCAAAGGGGCGGCAGCCTGGCAGAAAGAGCCCGCTTGCAGCGGGTATTTGCTTGGCGCTTTTGAGCCATGATACATGCAGATGTCGCTGTAGTTCTTCCAAAAGCTTGCACGAACGAAAGGGGGGTGGGGGGGTGGTAACGAGGACCTCGTTTGGAATCACACACACAATTCTACCATATGTTTTTAGAGACGCGCATGTGTGTCGGAATGGGGGAAAGGCATGGCCGTGGGGGCAAGTGAAGTTAAGATGGGGTGAGGGGGAAGTTAAACTGGAGATCTTTGCATGGAACAATGTGGATGAAAATAACATTATTCAAGCAACGCCTAAGTAAAGTACAACTGACACAGTGTCTGTGTTCTGCTGTGCATGTCACATGGAGCAGACATTATGCAAAGTGCCCTCATTAATATGCATAAGCAGCCTCTTTATTATGCAGACCTGCACTAAAGCAATATTGTTTGGAGCTGCAGCTATGCTCTTGTTACAGTAGGCGAACGTAATCTTTCTCAGAGCAAACAGACTCCCATTTTTTTTCCTCTCTGACCTCTTTCAAAATGTTTAATTATCTGCTGCTCTGATTAAAAAAGAAAAACACAAGAAATTCAAGAAATTCAAGTGCAAGCAGGCACAGTGTTTATGCTCCAGACGTCTCCCATTCAAAGTGCCTCTATATTATGACAGCTAGCAAAAGCAGAGTGGCATACCAACCATCTCAAGCAATATCATATCCGTTTTAGATGTAGATCCTGACAAATAACATCAAATTGGTTCTTGGGACAGTGTAATAAATTAGGCAACAAAACAGTGCAGAGTGGGAAACAAATGCCATTTTGCAAAGTCCAGTGCTCAATTTGTGATCATCTCATTGGGTCGTGCCCATCAGTAACGTAGGCCATGGTCAGGTTCCCATCTTTTTTAGACTGAACCGACACTGAAGGGTCATACTAACTAACTCAAGTGCTTCCGAAATGGCAGCGTGAGCCAGAGGCAGGATTGCTGGGAGCAGGTAACTGGGTTTTGCCACCAACCAATGGCAAAACCCAGTTACCTGCTCCCAACAATACTGCCTCTGGCTCACGCTGCCCTTTCGGAAGCTCTTGACCTTGTCAGGCACAGTAGTGCTATGTTCTCCTTATCTACAGAGTTGACAGATCTCTCAGCAAGAGACCATTTAGCATTCCCTGTGAGGTTAAAACAGACTAATATATAAATTATATTGGACATTTATGATTTTAAGCGGGTTTGGAAGGGGATTAGCAACACCAACTTAAGCAACATGTTGCATCAGTCAAGCATGAACTCAAAAGTCCTCTGAAATCAGCACTGCCATTGTGTTTGCTTTTACATTGTACTTTTAATTAATAGTTTGTTTGTTTTATTATTCATTCATTTTGAAATGATTCTAGAAGTAGTGCAGTTTGAATGCCCAAGCTTGTGCTGTTATTCATCAAGACATACGGTTTTTACTACATACACACATTGCTCTCACAAATAGGAAAGCTGAGACAATACAGGGTGGAGGAGACACAGACCACCTGTAGAAATATGAATGAGAGAAATCATAACACTCAATATGGCAGAATTGTTTCTTTCAGTTAATAGAGCCAATTGCCTTTTTCATTGAGATATTGCTGTTTGTTTACTCTAGAATGCGATTCATTATGATTTCACGCATTCATTAACTGGGCCAGCCTGGAAAAATAATCATTTTTAGTGTGGTTTGAGTTAAAGAAATAAGTATGATACCTCCCTAGTCAAATACCATTGCTGATTTAAAAGATGTTACCGAAACTTAAAGGGATAGTTCACCCAAAAATGGTGTGGAATGGTTTCCAACATTATTCAAAATATCTTCTTTTGTGTTCAGCAGAAGAAAGAAATTCATGCCGGTTTAGAACAACTTGAGGGTGAGTAAATGATGGCAGAATTTTCATGTTTGGGTGAACTATCCATTTCATTTTGACAGACAGTTCTGGAGATAGTCTGTCGCCACTAGGAGCTGAACTTGTATCGGCCTGTGATTGTTATAATAGGAAAAGGGACATTGGTTGCAGTGTCTATTCTGTTGCATAGAGCACTGCAAGCTTAATACTGTATGTGTTATTTTAGGCTAGGCCCAGAACATTAATTTATGGGTTACTGAAGATATTAAAAGCAGTAAAGGTTGTCTGGTCACATGATATAAGTAGGCAGGCACAGGCATCCATGTCTTTGGCTGGATATATTGTTACATTCAGAGACACTTCTGCTAAATCCAGGCCCAAATCCACTTAAATCCAGCTGTCCAAAAATACAGCCAATCAATGGTTTTGTGTCGCCAACCTCTGCGCGCTGACACTATTAAGAGAGCACACACAGCCTGTGTTAATGTTAAAATGCCATAATGCACAGCATCATCAGGCAGGCTAAAAATACCGGCACGTAGTTGTATTAAAGAGGAGTGGCTTTTCTCCTAAAAAAAATAAATAAAAAAAATAGAGTAAAGCATGTGCAGTTTGATCAATGCTTTCCTCTCGCCACATAACTGTGGCTGTATTTTTCTTAAGTGACCTTAAAACACTGCCCTTTTCAACGTCCTCTCCCCCTTTTGTTCGACACAGTTAATGAGGGAGCTGAGTGGGGAGGTTTGAGCCAGACCAAGCAGGGACACTGTAAGCCAACCTACAAGCTTCCTGGATGCTGATGCTTTCACCTCCTGGCCTCTCACATTTCCAGACAGAGGCTGCAGGGATAGCACTTCCAGCCGCAGAAATCCGCAGTCCTTCTGCAGTACCAGCAGAGCAGTAACATCTCTTTAACTGCTTCCCAGGCACCAGCCTGCACAAGTGCGCATTAATTGGGTCCCGGTAATTTTATCAGATTAGTATTAATACACCGTTGCTAAGGCCGCAGAGGTCACCTGCACTAACTGTACAGATTGAACTTATATGAAGGTTAACTGTCAATCATTCCATGCAGGGCCAAGGGCTGTTATTGGCAGTCGTAGAACTGGTTTATAGAGGATTGATGGGAACTATGCCTACATAGGTAGACTTTCTAAGGAAACATGCTAACAAAAGTACATCCTCATAAGTGACTGATTTGGAACGCTCTAAATACGCAGTCACTTCAGTGTAGAACTCACATTGGTTCTAATACGATAGAATGCTAACATGACAATGCAATACACAACAAATGCATAGCACAAACAAATACTGGCTAAAATATTGTATTTCAGTATGACAAAACTATTCTTAATGATAAATGTGGTTTTAAATGAAAAATATGGGTAACACTTTATAACTTTCATTAATAAAATGCTTAGTGGATATTTTCAAATAGCTAGAAATATGAGATAATGTGCTTTTTAATGTATTAATGAACTTATTAAACATTACATAGTGATTCAGATATCATTATTTAATGTTAATAGATACTTACAAATGTCATTAAACTTCATGTGATCACGCACTTGCTAAGCTATAAATGATTTGAACAATGTTATACATTAATCAAAAGCTTATTCGTTAGTGTACATCTGAATGCTAACAAATGTCATTAAACTTCAGTTCATATATTAATGCACTTTCTTACATTTACAAATGTTGTGAAAAAAAACGAATTAGTAATTTTAAGCACCTCACATACTATTCATGTTAACACATTATTAACTCATAACATCATAATATTTCTAGCTATGTGAATATATGTGAACTATTGATAAATCCTAAATGAGAACTCAAAGCTTCATGAAATTAGGTGAGCACATGCAACATGATTTTAAAGCATGCAGACTCTTATGGAGGTCGGACCATAGGTGGCGCTATAACTGTTAAAATGCAGACTTTTATGAAGATCGGACCATAGGTGGCGCTATAACTGAAAAACCATGTATTTGCTTAGTAAATTGACTGTATTGGCTGTAAATGGTCTTTTCCATCTATGATCTAAGTGGTTACATGCTTGCTAAATAAAACATAATACCCTTTTACGCATGTGCTTAAAGGCCTTAAAGCGCTTGAATCCCATTAATTGCTGCTTGCAGCTATATTTATTATATAATGCTTGTTAATGATTAAATAATTAAAGTTATTATAAAGTGTTACCAAAATGAGTATATTCACTGTGTAGTTTACCTTTTGCTTCTCTCTGCCATTTGGGTTTTTTTCTTTTCACTGAGCCAATTGTACTGGATTCTGATATTGCCTCGTCTGTTATAGGCAGCCTTACAGTTAAGCCAAAATGAGGCATCATAGAAGGCTGCATAATGTTACAGCATACCTTCTGGAACAGCCTTTTTTAAATGAGCACCTACTGTATATGATGCCCTAAAATGCTATATAGAAAGGCAGCTTATTAGATTTAGGAACCCAGCAGTGGAATTTAAATACGACGGCTATAAGAATGCTAAAAACGCAAGTCAGGAAAATACGTCATCTGTGCTGCATTATCTATAAAATTGCAGCTCCCACATGAGCAGGCTGTTCATTTTGTAGCCTGAATATGCAGTGCATTTGACATTCACGTTGGTATGCGAGAACTGTCTTGATGAATTAGTTAAATTGACATTGCTAAGCAGGTGCTGTTAGGAGCTTTTTGGCTGAGGTTTGGCAGAGCTGTCACAGGTGCATTAAGACTGAAAACACGCCATCATAGCTTGGTGCAGTGGCCAGGAGCACTAGACAAGATCCAAAATCCAATAACAGAGGAACATGTTGTGATTTGAAAGATGGTGTGCCACTGTCCTCAACTAGTTTAACCACCAAGACTCAACATTTACAACAGTATTGTCCTGATTCTGAAGAAGCTGTATAGCAAAGACTTAACTTAATAACATTTTTTTTTTTTTTAATTAACTTAAACACAAAATATCCCGTTTAACATTTTAACCTTTTGGTTTGTGCTATTGAATGTTTGCCGACTACTTGCAGCCTTTTGTGATCATTGAGTCTTGTTCACTATAAGTGAAGAACGCAATTTATAATCTTATTTCAAACAAATGTTAAACATATATACACAAATACATATACATATATACACACATATATATATACATATATATATATATATATATGGTAAACTTGAACTGTGTACTGTAAGTGTGTGTGCAGAAACATCAATCTGTGACTCTCATCAAGAAGAGGGGAGGGCAGAAGTTTGTCTGTAATGTGAATGTGTGGGTGCAGTGTGCATGAGTGTATGTCTTCGCATCTGCAGGTTTGCATGTCGTCCCGCAGGGCCTGAACTGAGCAGCTGGCAGGGGAGTCATTACATACGCACCTCTGACAGCTCATGCTCTCATTACAGCAGGAGGATGCCTGTAGTCAACACACACTCTATCTCTCTCTCTCTGTCTCTCTCTCTCTTTCTCTCTCTATTGGGGCCATACTCCTTATGCTGGCAGACATCTTCCTTTTCCCCAAACACAGCTCAAAACCCTTCTTTTCCACGGGACATGTGGCATGATTGGGTAGCTTGGCTTGGTTCACAGTAGACTGTAGTCACCATAAGCTGTGAGTAAATCAAAGGACTCAACCTGCTTCACTTTGCTGCAGAGAAGGCTAAGGACAGCACTTATCAGAATATAATCTGGTCCAGGGTGCGATCTTGAACACAAACTCCTGCTGCCTCTGAGCTCTACATTACATGGTGTTGTGTTTGCCTGTAGCTCTGTTCCAAAACCTAGGGAGCTGCCTGTTTCAAAAGAAAGGCACCATTAAGACGTTTTCGCCATATAAAGCAGCATTACATCTAGACAATCCCAAAATGCATTGTGACTTCAAGATTGTGGTGTCAAGAACATTTTTAAATTACATATTTTTTCATAAAATACATGTATGTTTATCGGGAAAAAACAGTTTGACGTTAGCATGTTGCTAAGCTAACATGATACAGTAATAATCCTAGTATTAAATTATAGCGGAATAACAATGGACTGTCTCACTTAATTGTATTTGTTTGACTTTTTAAAGCTGCAGTGCATAACTTTTTGTGTGTTCAAAATTTACAAAAAAAAATTATAATGGGCAAGTACATCATGAAACCATTTTCCAAACCGTGTTTTTGTCTTATCCTAAATCACCACAGTACACCTATAATAAGTGTTTATATTCAGACTATTTTAGACTGGTTCGGGTCATACCACTGCGAAGTACCCCAGTACCTGTGTGACTTGTCATAGACATAAACAGAGAGAAGTAGCTCCGGCTACAATGCAAGACGCATGCAGTTCTGTTTATTAACCACTAGAGCGCCAAAAGTTACGGACTGCAGTTTTAAGATTAAGAGACCAAGACCAAGTCTAATCTATTTGAATGAGAAAGTCCTAAAAAGTGTGGAAAAATCCAACATAAACCTTAGAATTCTGTGTTGGACCAGGCTGGTTTATGCTGGTTAGAGCTAGTATAGTTCTGGTCTAGCTGACGGACCAGCATAGTCATGCTGTTCCAAGCAAAACTGAGCAGGTGAAAAACATAAATTATGCTAGTGACTGCTTATCATACTTTTAAATATTAAAGCAAAATCAGCAACAAAATCTGGCATGAATTGTCCCATAAATGTTGTTTCCAATGCTCAAATAGCATTAAAAAAAGTGTATATTTCAGCTGAAATAGCAATGCACATGTGCAGCCCTAAGCACTCGTCTCAGGACACTGACTGATTCACTGCATCTGGTGTTAGAAGCTCTGGTTGCCATCGAAACAATGACTTTACCAAATGGCGATTGGCTCTTTTATTTAGAAGGTGGGACATATTCCACCAAATTGAGAATCTCCCATTCATAGTAATATGAGCACTTGGTGTAAGTCTAGGTATAAGCCAAGCTCTGTTAAAGTTTTTGCTAGTTCAATTGTGAGTTCAGTCTCTTGTGCTTTTTTGCATTTAGTGCTATTTGTGTAGTGTGTACATTTACACAGAGCACTTAAAAAAAGTTGTTTGCTTAGAAGGCAACTGCACAATTAGGCTGTTGATAGGAAGGCAGCCCGCTTGGTTTTGGAGCATAGCTTGCATAATCACAGTTTCATGTTACAAACACAACATGAGAATAAGCAGGCTAATCTTTCATACAGCTAAAACTGCCAAAAAAATGCTCAGCCAGGAATTGCTTTGCCTCATCTCTATCGCATTTGACTTGTGCTTTTCAAACTGACACCTGCGTGTGTGCCAGGCTCCTACAAACACAGCCAGTGCATGTGGGGTGATGGGTAATCGCCGGACTGATCTAATAAAGCCGAAGTGTCCTGCTGAATCACTCAGTCCTAGCCCAGCGCCTGTCACCCCTCCAAATTACGTGTTCTGTCAGGAGATCGGCATCCAAGTCTCGGACCCCACCAAATTAGATCGGGCTGCACGCCTGACAAGAGAAAGGCCAAGAAGACTCTTTCCAAACACATGAGTGGAGGTTCTGGCAGATGACCTCTGACTGTTGCAAAAATGTTTCTGCTATGTCCACATGTTCACTTAAAGGGCAATGACAGACTTAATTGGATCAGAGCAAATGCATCTTGCAGCTTTTTTGGCAACTTCGGGGATTCCTGTCAGAGGTACCTCTCAAATGTGGTAGCCAATTTCAACATGGGAACCCCGAGATGTACAGGCCGCCATCTGTAGCTGCTTAAATACAAAACGCAGGAGACCCACTTAAGCCCAGCTCGAATCACAAGTAAAACCTCAACGTAAATAAAACTAACATGTACTCTGCAGAGCTGTCCCCTTTCCAAGCCAAATCTTTATAGAGCTGACATGGTTCACAATTGAGAGTCATTCATTAAAGCGAGGGGAGGGGGGGACATTAGATCCACACAGCTGTGGCCTTGGATGTAGAAGCCATTTCTAACGTGTGAAAAGACTTAGAAAACATCTGCATGCTATGATGAAGTGTATGAAAGGCGGGTTGTTTTTTTAGAGCAGCTGTACCTGTTTATGTGTGAGCTGAGAGTGTGAGTGTTTGTTGACTGCGGGTGTCAGACCTACAGAGGGCTTTATGCTTTGCTTCTCAGGAGGAGACGGTTGTAAGAGTGTTAATACATCACCTGACGCTGAGGACTATGTCAGTACATGCATTTTTATTAGTATTGATATGTACTAGTGCTTTGCTAGATCTGTCTCTTACCTTGGCTGAAGATTTTGTAGTGGATAGGCTATGTAATATAAGCAGATAATTCTGCCTTGAATCCAGTCTCTCCTAAAGTTCCTTCGGGAGGCATAAAAGTAGGGTTGAAAAAAATAAGTATTTTAAGGCTTTCAAGATTATGGACATATGGACATTGCTGAGCGCTAAAGGGAGTTGAGCAAACTTTTCCTTCTGCACTTTGGCCAAAAGAATTAACAGTGTTTTCAAAGTGATCGCCGAGCATTACTGCTATCACAGCGAGAACAAAAAGAGGAAATGTGTCTTTTATAGCGTACACTGCTTTTATGCCTTGCACTCTCTGCAATTTTATGGTTTGGCTTTTGTGTCCCTGTTCTGAGGAAATGGTTCATTAAATAGGAATGCCCATTTTTTCCTTTTATTTTTTTAATGTGGTGCACAGGGATATTAACCAATCTGTAGCAAGAGTGAAAAGCCAGACTTCCTCCTGGCTGAAGCTCGCTGGTCATGCTGGCTTCATTAGGATTCCAGCAGAGTGAGCAAGCAGGCGTTAGAGCTGGAATATCTAGACAAGGAAGAAGGCAGAGCACATAAGGGAGAAGTGGCAAGACTAGATCTTTAAATTCCAGCTAGTTTTGCATAGATTCTTGCTGATCCAAGTTGGTCATTAAAGTAATTTGCTGGTCTGGATGGTTGATCAGCTAGACTACCAGATTGTGGAGCTGAGGTCTACTAGCAAACCACCTTGGATCAAACGTTTTGTTCTGTCTTTGATTAAAAATAGCAGAAACTGGAATACTAATCTTTAACTTCCAGTGTTCTACAATCGCTTTGATTATAAAGGGTCCATAAATCATAAGCGGATGGCATAAGTGCCACAGATTCACTCTGGGATAGCACAGCACTTGATTTGTTAATAGTGTACATAATGGCGGCCATTTTCACAAGCCACATTAAATCATAGAGTGCTGGCCCCTTTGTGAGCATTAAAGCTAAAGATTGGCTCAATGATACAGAACTCCACTCTTTTTTTTTTCTTTCCTCCAATACTTGAGACTAAATTGGATTTTCTACAGTGTTTTCTAATTTGAAACATCCATCATTTATTATTAAAGAAAGGAAGGAGCGTAAAAAGTAAGGAAAGAAGAAAATATCCTTTCTTCATTTATTTCTTTATGTCCATGCACTCTTGCAAATATTGTACCTTTAGCTGTACAACAGCTTGTCAGTGGAGCAATACCCTTAAAAAGTAACTGTGTACCTTATCTACCCCTTAAAGGTGCATATTAGTACCTTACAGTAGGAATATGTGCCCTTAAGTTACTACTATGAACCTTTAAAAAGGGGTAAAAAAGTGGTATAAAGGTACAAAGATGTCCCATTGAGGGTACTGCCCTAGTGACAAGCTGTTGTAAAAGGTTTTGTGTGTGTGTGTGTGCGTGCGTGTGTGTGTGTGTGTGTGTGTGTGTGTGTGTGTGTGTGTGTGTGTGTGTGTGTGTGTGTGTGTGTGTGTGTGTGTGTGTGTGTGTGTGTGTGTGTGTGTGTGTGTGTGTGTGTGTGTGTGTGTGTGTGTGTAATGGCGCTTTTCCACTACACAGTACCAGCTCGCCTCGGCTCGCCTCGCCTCGCCTCGACTCGGCTCTGTTTGGTTTTCCACTGTGTAAAAGTTGTACCTGTACCTGCTTCCAGGTACTTTTTTTCGTACCACCTCCGGCGAGGTTCTAAGCGAGCTGAGGCGAGCCGAGGCGATACTAAAATGTGACGTGAAAACAAGGCAGACTGCTGATTGGTCAGAGAGAATCGTCACTATTCACTGCGTCATCATTGCACGCGCCAGACGGAGTATCCTGAATAAAAAACAGCAAAAACAAAAACAAAAACATCCAAAAACAGCATACACTCGATTTCCTCCATTGTCCTGTGTGTGTGGGTAGCGGGTGTATCTTGCGCGTCTCGCGTAAAAGATTAAGTCACGGCAGTTTCCTGCAGCGTCGCTATGACGACCAGGTACTATTGTGGAGGTACTATCTGCAATGGAAAACGGAGCGAAAAGCGAGCCGAGCCGAGACGAGACGAGTCGAGTCGAGTTGAGCTGGTACTGGTAATGGAAAAGCGCCATAAGATAGAAATAAAGTCTAAAGAAAGAAATTAAAGTAAGGAGAGGAGGAAAAGTAAGGGAATAAGAATGGAAGGAATGAAGAAAGAAAAGAAAAAAAGGAACTAGAGTAAGAAGGGAGGAAGGAAAGGAAGGAATTGATGAGGAAAGGGAAGTGAAAAAAGCAAAGAAGGAATAAAATAAAGCCCTTTTCTTCTTCCCCTTACCCACCTCAGTCCACTCTATGCGATCCCACCCATGTGACAGGAAATTAACAAGAAACAGAAATACATGTAGCTAGGCATTTAAGTGGGATTGCAAGTGTGTGGCGTCAACAAATAGGCTTCACACAGGGAGTGGTGGCAGCAAACAGCTCCAAGTCGGTGCCTCCCAAAAAGTCCAGCGTATTTCAGTCAAGTCAAAGGAGAGTCGCCGCGTGTCCTTTAATAATCCTGTAGCGTATTATCAGGACGCCACAGCTAAGTGTTGCAATTAGGCTGCCCTTTATCATGCAAATCAATTTGACAGCACAACAATCATTCTGTTCCGCCGGCTCTCGGTCTTCGGCACGCTTTCTCTGCTCCCTGGCTCACTCTGGCATTTGCGGTGGTTGGCCACATTTGCATTATTTATCATATCAGTGTGAATATGGGGCCGCTGTGCGGCAGAGCTGACGCTGATTAGTGTGGCATTACATATGTTAAGCACAAGGAGACGGATTCCCTTTACTAACGCTCCACTGCACCGCTTTCAGCCCCTGAAAATAAAACAGGGCTCTTATTAATATCCCAGAGGCTCTGACACCAAACATAGCAGGGAGGGTAGAGAGGAGGACGCAGCGAGGTGCCGGGACACTCGCTGCTCGGCGTATGCAAATAGAGGCACTCGGCCAAACACACACACACCAAACAGGCATTAGCATGAAGTGGCTTGGCGGCACGAGGCCATTTGTCATGCACGTGTGTGTGAGTGAGAGCGTGTATATGTGGACAATGAGGCTCTCCAACTCCGTGTGGAAGCTTATTATAGGCTTTTTCTGGAGACAGGTGGCGCTGTAGCCTCGCCACTTTTATTCACATCGAACAATACAACAACGTCTGGCTTTGTCTGCCTCTGCTTAGATCTTTAATGTTTCTCCTGCCCTTTGTTGCTACATTATGACGCATTTGTTGCGTTGCTGGTCGGTTATTGGAAAATATAGGAGGAGTCAGTGTGGATGTGATGGATGGATGTGGCTTAATTATCATTAAAAAGTCATTTACATGACAAATAGGGACTAGCTTTGCCCATTACAGTTGTTAAAGCAGATTCTGGGTTGCTTCTCTGTAAACAAGCAAGTTTATGTTGGATCTTGACTTATGACTGGCACCAGGTTACAAGAATGCTCCAGGTTTAATACGAATTATGGTCTATTGAGTGGCATGCTTACAATTGCTATAGGAAACCATTTTAACTATGGAAGCTTGTTTCCGTCACGGAATAAAACAATTTAAATGGTAATTGTGACTTTTTTTTTTCTCACAATTGTGAATTTAAATCTCGAAATTCTGATTTCTTTTCTCAGAACTGTGAAATATAAACTTGCAACTGCGAGTTACAAAGTCCAATTCTGAGAAAAAAATTTAATAAAAATCAGAATTGCGAGTTTATTTCTGACAATTCTGACTTTCTAACTCGCAATTGCCACTATATCACACAATTCTGACTTTATAATACCTAGCAATTCTGACTTTCTAACTCGCAATTGCCACTATATCACACAATTCTGACTTTCTAACTCGCAATTGCAAGTTTATAATCACACAAAAAAGTCAGAATTGTGAGATAAAAAGTTGCAATTACATTTTTTTTTTTTATATAATTCAGTGGCGGAAACAAGCTCCCTCCTCAGTTTGCAAAAGAAATCTGCCAACCTTGTATCAAGTTGAGGTTACCAGGTCTATTAGCTTAACATGGTTATTGGGTTGTCTAGTAGTGTAGTCTGATTCACTCGCATGAGCCGGATCTTTTAATAAACGCTTTGAAAGGATTAATGAACTCACAAGCTAATCGCTCTGAGTCAGCCCTTATTGAATGAACTAAATCCATCAGAATGATTACAGAATCAACATCTGACTAACTTAATGAACTGCAAGTCTTCATTACTTTCAGTGATGTACGCCAAGAAATGAGATGTATTTACAGTATACTATTTGTGTTGTTTCTGTGGTAAATAACATGCCACAGATGCTGAAACTTGTACTGAATGCCAAACATTCCTTTTACACACCAACAAAAAGCTTATTAATTTTTAATAGTATTATTAAAAATACCATATAAAATAAGACATTCAAAACTGAAACAGCTGTTCAGCTAAAAGCATAGAGTAATAGAACACATGTTCAGGGCATAAAAGCTGTATGATCATGGTAACAATGGTCTGAACCCAGTTTGATGTCTTTATATCACCCCATATTACACCTCTATCCACTAATCTCTGCTATATTTTACAATAAATACAAAATAACATTAAAGCTCATTAAAACGTGCAGTAGCTTGTGTGAAAATTGTAGATATGAACATGTTACATTTAAATAGTTTAAAGTCTTTCAGATAGGAGTGGGCATAGAAAGAAAACAAGCTAGCAGAATTATAACTATACGTGATCTTTTTACTTGAGGTGGTCAAGTAAATGAAATCTGTCAGAGGTAATATCAGAGGAGAAACGAAGATTAAAAAGAGAGAGGGAGGAAAAGAAGCGGGGCTGAATCGCTGCAGGACACAGTGCTCTGCTCCTTTAAACTGAAATCTCAATCTCACAAAGTTTGTTCCTTAAAAGGAAATCAGAGGGTTTCACTGAGACATTGCCTTTAAAATCATGAATAAACATCAGACTGCCTTGCCACGCATACATCATACATCACAGGCCGACGCTACCTAATGGAGGAGGACTCATCACCCTCCAAAACATGAAAAGCCAGCGAAATTACCAAGCCCACCAGCCACTCACTTCTAAAATGGACCGCTGAGGGAGGGGAAGGGGTTGAAGGAGTATTCCTTCACTAAAATGGCTCCCTGAGATAACCATCTCTCTACGCCATTCGCCGCCAATGTGGAGATAAATAAAAGAATAGTGATGATGACATTTCTGAAAATAATTAGAACACAATGTGGTTTCCTCTAGTACCCCACCATCCTTCTCCTTGACCGCCCTCACTATGATCTGCTTCCTGTGTGTGGCTGTTTTCCTGCTCATGTTGATTCCGCTGCATATTAGGTGGCGCTTGTTATTCCAGACTGGCCATTTAATATGAGCGAGCACTTTATTCTGAGCACGGTAGGGAACGAAATTGCGTTTAATCATAATGTGGGTCTGTTGCGAGTAGGTAACCGTGGCTGTGGCTGAAATGTTGTCTCTGAATAAAGACAAATAAAAATGGGCGCTTTGTTCACAATGGCGCAAAATGAAATGGACAAGTGGTGGACGCTCGGCTTCGGGGGCTTTAAAGAAGAACGACGCAGTCAGACAAAGAAAGACAACATTCCAAATTTAAAATACTTGAATATACATTGAATTGAAAAACCAATATGCAGCCAGGAAAATAATCCACCCAAATTGAACAAAAAATAAATAAAATAAAAAATGTACATGGTTATTATTAGCTCATTTAAATGTTAAAAACTAATATTTTAGTGTAAAAAAGAAATCTGCAAACCCAACACCATGATGCTAGTGTGATGTGGGTGGTTACTGTGTGCTCCAGCTGGTTAATCGGTGGTTGCTAACTTGCCAAAATCAAAATGATACCGAAATTTTGGCAACTGGATTTATTCTGGATATATCTCCAATGTCCATGGACCCGTACAGCAGCTTGTTTCGTGGTCGCAGTGTCAAAACTTTTGTCATTCATCTCCATCTCCTTGTTGACTTGTCTCTCATTGGCTATTGCAAAAGTACAGACGTAATCATAATCATCCCGATTTAAAATCCTAAGTATCAATATCAAACATGTATGAAATTATCAGGGCAGCCCCCGATGTGTCTGTGAGCAGACTGGGAGGTTTAAGATTTGATCTAACGCCTCACATTGCCAGATAATTTGGGCCGAACCTCGTAACCGACCAAGGTCCGGGACAAGATTTTTTCTCAGATTGTCCGGACGGGTAAATCGGGGATAAATTCCTAAAACTCCTGTAGTCTGAGCCCAGCTTAAGTGTGTGCAATAGTGATGTTTGCCTCAGTCAGCACCACTAATGAAGAAACGGTACCACATAATAATATCTTAACTTAACATTATATCAATATTTCATTATAGGTTTGCAGAACACTAAAAAAATATGAGTGATCCATACATAATTTAAAAGCATAAAAAAACAGAGCGCAATTAAAAACCCAACCATGAGCAACATTTCTTCTTCCTCAAAGCATTTGCGTCTCTGTAAAAGGCCTTAGGCTAGTTTATGTAGAAATATATACACTGTGAATCTCCGGGAATCTATTAACAGAT
Organism: Leuciscus leuciscus; assembly: GCF_965113295.1. NCBI lineage: Eukaryota > Metazoa > Chordata > Actinopteri > Cypriniformes > Leuciscidae > Leuciscus > Leuciscus leuciscus. The sequence continues at coordinate 8,242,549 of NC_138726.1, forward strand.
GTTAATTGATGTATGCAGAGGTATGAGTAAGTGTGTGTGTCTCTGTGTGTGTGTGTGTGTGTGTGTGTGTGTGTGTGTGTGTGTGTGTGTGTGTGTGTGTGTGTGTGTGTGTGTGTGTGTGTGTGTGTGTGTGTGTGTGTGTGTGTGTGTGTGTGTGTGTGTGAGAGTGAGAGAGTACAAAGATGTATCCTACACCGAGCTAGGCATGAGAACAGGCTTGTGAAGCAGAGTGCAGTAATTTCTTTGATCATTTTTAATGGCAGTACTTTCATGTGGGTGTGTTGTGCTCTCTCTCACATACACACACACACAATCGTACACACTGAACCCTGCAGGTGTCATTTTACACCCCCAGCTCTGGGATTAGTATGCGGCAGGCAATAAAAGGCAGTGCCATTGCATTGCACTGCGCACATCTCTACAAACCAGCATCAATACCTTTTCAAAAGGATGTATCAGTTCACTGGCAAACGAGGGGGGAGACAGGGAGACAGACAGACAGGAAAGAATGAGAACTGAATAATACACAAAACAGCAGGAACTTAAAAGTTAGTGTGATATAAATAAAAAGAATATATGAGACAATCACAAGACTGAAGTGGCAAGTTTGTTGGAAATTTTGATGGAATAATATTCCAAAAAGCCTGAGGATGGTAATATGTTTTGTTTTTTTACTATAACAATGTTGTAGTTAAGGCTGGGTATCGAGTTCGATACATTTTAGGCACCGACTGAATTTATCAAAAAATGTCTTGTTGTTCAGTACCAAATTTCAATACCTAAGGGGTTAATATCGTCAACGTCAGTGAGCCAATTAATAAACTTAGGAGCAGAAAGTTGCTTCATTTTCAACCGCAAGAAGAACAAATTAACCTAAACTCCGCGTATAGGATACTTGCCTCACAAATAGAAATAGGCATATAGAAAGCTTGAAATGTCTTTAAATGAACCAATTCGAATCGAAAACAAATACTCACTGATTATGTAATCCAAATGAAAGGTGCATTTCTCTCTATAGCCGCGTGCAAGCGTTCACTGATATACAGCGGAGATGACGAGTCAGCAACGTCAACTTCATCTTTGCAGCCAACACTGACTCAGAAAAAACATCATTTATTAATAAACAATTAAAATGTCTCCTTGCTATTTTTTCCAGACACATTTATAATCATTAAAATAATTCCAGTGCTTTGCGGCAAGCTTTATGCGTGAGCTTGAGCGCAAGGCATATATTCTGCCCCCCAGTGGCCTATATGAGTCATTGAGTCTGTAGAAAAAGTCAACAAACTAAAAAAATTAATAAAAAAAAAACGTTTTTTTAGGTAATATGTAATGTGAACTTATAAACAGATTTCATAAAATTGGTACCGAAAAAAAGTATTTTTCTGGAACCGGTATTGAAGTCAATGTATCGGTATCGATATCGAAATGTTTTGAACGATACCCAGCCCTAGTTGTAGTGTTATTTGATTACGTAAAAAAAAAAAAAAAAAAAATGTTCTTGTCATATGTAATAAATCTCATTGCAGGTGAATGTTTACTAAAATGAATCTTGAATTTGTACAGGAATACAGGAACATTCACCTAAACAAAAAAGTTCAGTCAAGATTTACTCATCATCATGTTTTTTGAAATCCATATGGCTTCCTTTCTTCTGTTGAACACAATAGGAGCAAAAAGAATAGTTCCCCCAAAAATGAAAACGCTGTCATCCTTTCACTGTATTAAGGTTTGCTTCCCACAGATGAAAGAAAGTCATGCAGGTTTGGAACGATATGAAGTTGAGTAAATAACAACAGATTTTTTGGGGGGGGGGGATTTTTGAGTGAACACGGAACAAAAATATATGGGAATATACTGCAAAATATAATGCAATATATTACATAATACATTTCCATATATGGGAAACTAGTGCTTATATTTTTCAATATACTGCAATATATGCACTGGCCATGTATGGCTAGCCTATATTGATACATAAAAAAATATTCAGAAATGAAGACAAATAGCAATACATGTAATATTCATAATAAAGTTTTAACCTATATTGTGTCTCTAATGCACATACATGTTCACACACATATACTGTACACACATTCACAGAATGAGTTACAGCAGATTTCTAGTTCCCAGCATGCTTTGCTTCTGACTGTTAAAGGAGAGAAAATGTTAAAATTAAGTGTTATTTCATGTGCTTTGCTCAATATTAATATAGGGGAGCTCTGTTAGTGTTTAATATTCTATTATTTTGGAATTTAAAAGGTTTTCTGGAATGAGTTTTTGGGGTTACCATTGTGCTGAAGAGTAGAGCCTGTGGTTAGGTTGACGATTGGCCTGAGACCATTAAAACCATTTTACTATATTTCAAAGGTAATGGCTGTGCCCTCTTCAGTACAGTGATAGTCTCTTTAGCAGGTGTGCTAGATCTATTGTTAACTAGCTTAAAAAAATGAAACATTTATAAAGTAAATAATTATAAAATATAAGAACTATATTACATTATATACTGTATTTCTGTGTGTTTATATTGCATGAGTAAATATATGTTCAATATATTTATACACATACAGTACCATATCTATATATTATGAAGTGTATTACTGAATATAAATTACATACATTTTGATATATTAGTCAATAAATATATATTCACATATTTTTCAATATATGAAAAGTGGCAATTCCTTATGTATAATGTCAATATATTGTAATATGTTAACACAATATGTGACCCTGGGCCACAAAACGAAATTGAGATTTATACATCACATGAAAGCTGCATAAATAAGCTTTCCATTGATGTATGGTTTGTTAGGATAGGACAATATTTGGCCGAGATACATCTTTTGGCCGAGATACAAAATATGGACTCTGAGGGTGCAAAAAATCGAAACATTGAGAAAATCACCTTTAAAGTTGTACATTTATATTCGCGATTGTGCTGCATTCACTCACAAAAATAAATGTTGTATATATTTACGGTAAGAAATTTACTAAATATCTTCTTGGAACATGATCTTTACTTTATCTTTATGATTTTTGGCATAAAAGAAAATTCGATCATTTTGACCCATACAATGTATTGTTGGCTTTTGCCACAAATATACCCATGCGACATGTGACTGGTTTTGTCATCCAGGGTCACATATATTATTCTGTATATTTTCAAATATACCGTTAAATCATTTACAGGGAAATACATTTTCTATGCTTAAAGGATCCCTCTAACAGCAAACTATAGCAGCCTTGAAAATGGCCTCCCAGCCTGCTTACTGAACAGATTTTGCAGGAAGCCTCATTTACTGGATAACACAGTTTGAGTTTCCACGTTACAAGAGACCATACTGTGAATTGTGACGGAGAATCCCAGTGCAGTCTTTCTCCCAGCAGCCCACTGCATGTAATCCTGCTGAACATGTAAAGCAGCAACTAAAGCGTCTGTAAAGCCCGTTTCATTCATTATTAAGAACAATCTATAGGTTTCTCTCCTGTTTGACCATCCACCTCATCTACCTCTGGTCTGTACCCTCTGAAAGTTTCATATGCCGTCTTCATGTATGTCCTTCCATACACTAGTGGTCGACCGATATATGGTATAATTTGGCACTTTTAAAATATCAGCATTGGCCGATATGTTTTTCTGATTGGCCGATGTGTTGGAAGCGGGACTTTTATTTTGACGGCGCTGGACTTTTATTTTGACGGTCGGCGCTGAGAATACCAGAGAGAACGGCTCACACAGCGTACAATGGTACAAATGTTAAAGATTTGTTTTCTAATTTATTACAATTTTATAAAATATTGATTAAAATAAATATAAAGTATATAATAAAAATAGCGGCTTTATATCGGCCATCGGGCATCCTGCTCTCTTAAGATATCGGCCATCAAAAAACCAATATCGGTCGACCACTACCATACACACACACACATGCACACTGTGGTAATGGAAACGGGTCTATTTCACCTCTAGAATACAAAATGTGCGTATAAAACAACATTATAATAATGTTCAGGTACTTTCTCATGAACTCTGTTGTGTGATTTAAAAGTCTACAGTCTGTTAGAGAGAGTGATGATTGGTCCCCTCTCAATTGGTTTGAGAAGCTTAAAGGGATAGTGCATCCAAAAATGAAATTTCTGTCACCATTTACTCACCATCCTTAAAAACCTTTCCATATTCTTTATTCTGCGGATATTCCATATTCTTTATTCAGATCACAAACTAAGATATTCTGAAAAACATGTTTTTGTCTATACAATAAAGTCACTGGACCCCAATGGACAAAATCAGTTGAAATATTCCTCATAATATAGTTTGTGTGTGTGTGTGTGCGTGTGTGTGTGTGTCTGTGTGTTTACAGTAGCTTATTTGCTAAATTGAAGCAATTCATTCATTATTAAGAACAATCTATAGGTTTCTCTCCTGTTTGACCATCCACCTCATCTACCTCTGGTCTGTACCCTCTGAAAGTTTCATATGCCGTCTTCATGTATGTCCTTCTAGTGGTCGACCGATATATCGGCCGATATTTGGCACTTTTAAAATATCGGCAACGGCCGATCAGTTTTTCTGATTGGCCGATGTGTTGGAAGCGGGACTTTTATTTTGACGGTGCTCTGGACTTTTATTTTGACGGTCGGCGCTGAGAACACCAGAGAGAACGGCTCACACACAGCGCTCACTCACATTCTCCGTCTTCATTAGTTTACGATCTCTGTGTCAGTCATATCTAATAGCAGTAGAGGGTTGTGAAAAGACAACGCCTTCCCCCCAGACCGCCACTCCGGGCTGCCCAGTTTGGTTTAGGGAAGCCGCAGGAATGCACTGGCCGGCGCATGTTTTTGATGAGACTGATCCACCCCTTCCGCTATTTCTTATTCATACTACCTTCTTTTCCACACACCATCCCTGTGGTATTCCCGTTTTGGCAAACCCCATCTCTCCATCACCTTACAAAAGCCCTCAGAAAACCCCTCCCCCTATAATGGAGCCAAAAAGACTCGGGCTCGTCCGGTAAAGAATAAAAAAATAAATTAGCAATTAGTGAATATTCCTCCCGCAAAGGGTAGATTTAGTTTATGGTGACCCCTCCACCCCAAGTCCTACATCCATATCCCCCCTGTGTGTGCTACACAGGGTTTTTTTTTCATGGAGAGTTACCTGATTCTATGCTGTCTGTTGAGCTGGTACCTGTTATTAAGGATAAAGTGGGGAAGCTGAATAGCTCAGATAACTATAGGCCAATAGCGTTGGCCAGTGTTATGTCAAAAGTGTTGGAGACAGTTATTTTGTGTAGACTTGAGAGGTACGTCCTGTCTACGGATAATCAATTTGGTTTTAAACGAAAGCATGGTACTGATTTATGTATTTTTGCACTAAAGGAAATTTTAGATAGATATAATAAACAAAATTCCACAATGTTCTTGTGCTTCATTGATGCCTCTAAAGCATTTGACCGTGTTAATCATCAAAAATTGTTTTTAAAATTGATTAAAAGTGGGGTTCCAGGCTATTTGATTAGAATCTTGGTCTATTGGTATTCTCATCAGACAATGAGAGTTAAATGGGGGAGTGTAACAACGGCTCCTTTTAAAGTGACCAATGGGGTTCGACAGGGTGGAATTTTGTCTCCTTTTCTTTTTAATGTGTATATGAATGATTTGTCTATGATTTTAAATGTTTGTGGTACAGGCTGTAGGGTTGGTGACTCACTAATTAATCATCTTATGTACGCTGATGACTTGGTCATTTTTAGCCCATGTAGTGCTGGTATACAACAGCTTTTGAGACTATGCACACAGTATGGAGTAGATTTTGATATAAAGTATAATCCAAAAAAGAGTAAAATTATGACTATAAGAAGTAGAGAAGATAAATATTCACATTTCCCTGATTTTTATCTATCTGGTACTGTACTTGATGTATGCACAGATATTACATATCTTGGACATATTATTGCAAATGACCTGTCTGATGACAAGGATATTTATAGGCAGCGTCGTAAGCTGTATGTGCAGGCGAACATGTTGTGTCGTAAGTTTAGTATGTGCTCTGTCCCTGTGAAGATTTCACTCTTTAGAACATACTGTACACCGTTGTACACTGCCTATCTGTGGTGCCGTTACAAGCAAGATAGCATTAGAAAGCTCACAGTAGCTTATAATGACAGCATGAGGCTGCTGCTAAGAGTTCCACGAGACTCCAGTGCAAGCCATATGTTTGTTAGTGCCGGGGTACCTACCTGTGCTGCAGTCTTGCGTAACTTAATGTTTAGATTTATGGGTAGGGTGTCTGAGTCAAAAAATGACCTAATTGCTGTGTTAACTAACCCTAGACGAAGTTCTGTAAGATTGTCGTCCAGACTGTGGAACCATTGGGGTACATGTCTGTATGTCAGACACTGAACACTGTGTGTTTTACTATGTATGTGTTTTTGTGTATGTGTTTTTTAATATGTATGTGTTTTGTATTGAATTATGGATCCCTCTGGGTCTGGAAATAAAAGTTTCTCTCTCTCTAATACTTTGTTAGACAGAACTGGTAAACAAAGAAAGTAAATGGTATGCGAAAAAGTAAAGTGTTGCTTTTATATTATTTGTTAAAGAAAAGGCAAACAATTAGGCTAAAATACTTTCTCATTTACTGTCAACATTCAGCAAATGCGCATCTACGTCATTTAAACAAATCTCTGAATATCTAATAAACATTTAATTTCACAAACCTTGCAGATTTAATGGAATCCAGCTGTGATATCTTGTGAAGTGTGCATTTGTAGCCTGATAAACGTGTTACTGCGAGTGACGGTCGGTCCGTGCGAAGTGAGTGAACGCGAACAGAAGATCAGCTTTAGGAGTCGCGATCGAAAAACTTTAAATCCTTCATTTTAAAATATGCTGTGCTATATCCAGTTTCCCACTGTGTCATATTCATATTGTTTTCACTGTGTGCTGTATAATATTAGCGTTACCTTGTCTTTATTTGAAAAAATATGATTACCAGTGCGCACAATATTACCAGATTACCGAGTGCCCTGTTACAGTGTTTACTTCCTTTTTATTAACATATTCATATACAATTACTTTATTTGTGAAAAATACTGTAATAGGATTGCAGATTCAAGAAGTTGCCATCTAAAGTATAAGCATGTTTATTTTAAAGATTTGTTTTCTAATTTATTTAAAATGTATAAAATATTGATTAAAATAAATATAAAGTATATAATAAAAATAGCGGCTTTATATCAGCCATTGGGCATCCTGCTCTCTAAGATATCGGCCATCAAAAAACCAATATCGGTCGACCACTACCATACACACACACATGCACACTGTGGTAATGGAAACGGGTCTATTTCACCTCTAGAATACAAAATGTGTGTATAAAACAACATTATAATAATGTTCAGGTACTTTCTCATGAACTCTGTTGTGTGATTTAAAAGTCTGCAGTCTGTTAGAGAGAGTGATGATTGGTCCCCTTATGTACTCTTTGAGAAGCTTAAAGGGATAGTTCATCCAAAAATGACATTTCTGTCACCATTTACTCACCCTCCTTAAAAACCTTTCCATATTCTTTATTCTGTGGATCACAAACTAAGATATTCTGAAAAACATGTTTGTGTCTATACAATTAAGTCACTGGACCCCAATGGACAAAATCAGTTGAAATATTCCTCATAATATAGTATTATATTATGTGTGTGTGTGTGTGTGTGTGTGTGTGTGTGTGTGTGTGTGTGTGTGTGTGTGTGTGTGTGTGTGTGTGTGTGTGTGTGTGTGTCAGGGCTCCAGACTAACTTTTTTCACCTCCGTCCTGGAACCGTCCTGAAAAACGATTTGAACCGTCCTAAAGTGAATGTCAACCGTCCCAAAATAAACATGTTGTTTCTGTACTTTGTTATTATCATCTATAGTTGTTAGTTACATAATAAAAACACCATTAAAATGTTTATGATATTATTATATTTATTTAGCTCCATTCAAAGTAGTTATCTGTAAACAGGTAAAAAAACTGATTTAATAAAAAATAACAGGAGTTAAATGCTTTTTTGTATTCATGCAGAACAAATATGTGCAGTTCATGCAGATAAATTCATGCAGATAAAAATACATACAGCTCAAAACGTTTTTGAGTTGGTTGGATTAAAAAATAACAAATAAATACTGGTGACTACATATCTCAAAAATATCATCATTCTTTATTCTTTCAAGCAGACATATTTATTTGTATGAATTAAATATAATGAATCATTATTAAAGCTATTAACGAGTAGTGAATGCTTTTCTCTTTTTCTTTTGTTGCTTGATCAATATTAAGGACACAGACCGCATTAGGTTTATCACTGTCTGTCACTTTAAGACATCGGATCATGTCCAATGACGTGCGCTGATGCACATCCGATACACTCAAAACTGTTTAAAACATAACCAACATAGTTTACGTGAATACTCTCCAAAACGGACATTTCGACATAATATTGTGTGTATTTGTCCACTCAGACACGAAAGAGAGCTCAGTTCAGTACTCGCGCGCTGTATGGGTGTCTTTGTGCATGGCTGCACGCTTCGGGTCGGGTGTGTGCACACAGAAAACCGTACCGAATAGAGCTCTTTTTTTGCGTCGTCACTCTTATTCGGGTCTATATGTCTGCTCTACTCATTCTCCCAGACGTTTAAGTTTTTTAACGTTTTATGAGACATGCATGTCAGCCCGTGTGCCGCTGGGTAGATCAGCACGTTACAGTAAATGTGCGCATCAAACGCAGGACATCAGTTCTGACTGGATCGCTTCCCAAATCGTCACTATCTAACATTTTTGTCTAGGTTTTATTCGTTGACGAAAATGTCAATAGATTTTCGTCATGGTTTTTGTCATTCAAAACTAGTTTTATTTAGTTATCGTCTCGTTTTTGTCTGTGAAAATAAGCCATGTGATAGATGTACCGCGAAACAAGTCTCCGGGTGAGTAACCGGCCAGTGATAGTAACTATAGTAACAGCATGAGAAGACACGCTCCGTTGTAGTCAGCGCTTGGTCGGTTAATTTTGGCATTTTCTAAGTAAGTTACCCTAATAGGCTAGAAATAAATGAACACGCATACAAAAATGTCTTTCGTCCTGTAGGCGTCCTGGAGAATATTTCTGTTCGTCCTAAACACATTTTCTATCGTCCCCAGGACGATAGGACGCCGTTAGTCTCGAGCCCTGGTGTGTGTGTGTGTGTGTTTACAGTAGCTTATTTGCTAAATTGAAGCAATTTTTATCTAAACTCAATTTCTGCATTTTGTTTCTTTTATAAATATTTTAAGCTTAATGAAGACTTCTGACCCTAGTGCTGTGAAAATCTTACCACTTGATCTAACAGCTTTGGTCAAACTATCATCCAAAATTTCGATGAATATTAATAGGCCTTTTGCCAGAACAGTATCGATTAACTTCTGTGTGTGAAGAAGGCTGATGCTGAGTAGAGCAAGCCCACCAACGGTTCTGTTTGAGCCTGTCAAAGGAAGTAGGGAGTTCAAGGTGTGATGTGGCCTCTTTAGACTGGTGTATGTGGGTGTGTGTATGTTTTTAAGGATCTGTAGCAGGACTAAGAGACCATCTACAGGGAGAAAGGACAGAGGCGAAGAGAGGGTCCCCGCCGTGGATTTAGTGTTTGACAGTGGCAACCTGCTGAATGCTGCTGCAGAGCTCACACGAGGAGGACTGATGGGCCTGACAGCACTCATCCCTCCATAGAGCGGGCCTGCAGTGCTCCTAATCTGTCATACACACACACACACCATTCAAACATGCACCAGACTTCAACTCACATCCCTCCTGTATTCATCAGAGTTTTAGCCAAAACAAATTAACAAGGCAAAGTAGCACTCAATACACACATATAAAACTGACAATCAGGCCAATCGCTCAAACAACTTATCCATCATCCTTCAGAGTGTAAATGTGTGTGCATCATGTGTCGAGGCGACTCCTGGGTAAAAGCAGGACTCTTTAATGTTGCCTTGTGAGGTGAATGCGCTACAGATGTATGGGCTGATGTGAACGAGGCTGGGGTGTTTAGCGGGCCAAAACTCAGAGAGCACAGCTGGTGAGCAGCTGGGGCCAGTTGTGCCGGAGACCGATGGCAGGGGTGCCCATCGCTCACTGTAACCAGAGAGTTTGGGAACAGATTAATAGATGCTCAGAGGTTAAGTAAACATAATCTGATAGAACTCTGGCTGCATTTAAGGCTGTTGGCTTTGCTTTGCTGGCTCTTTCATCACTGTAACGCCTCTCAACCCCAGTGCTCTTAACGCTCCTAATATTTGGAAAAGGATTTAAGGACAGGGGCCTGGCACAGTAACCAACATCATGCTCTCTTCCAAAATATTCCACTTGAGGGTCTTAAGTCAGGCCTGTTTATCTAACCTAAGCTATGTCTTATCTAATAACACAGTAGCAATGCTGATGATATCATCCACCCTGAACATACTACACTCAATCAAACTTTTTCCAGTGGCATCTATGAAATGCTTTGCCATTGACCACCTGTATAACTTTCTTATTTTGAAAGAGTGCTGTTACTGTTTTGCCCACACAATGAATGTAAGTGGGGTCCAAAACAACATTAACTAATATTGTATGGACAATAAAACACTGAAGACAAATTCTAAATATACTCTTGTCTTTCCACAAAAGAAAGAAAGTCATACAGGTTTGGAATAACATGAGGGTAAGTAAACGATTTAATGAGTGAATAAATTCATTTTTGGGTGAACTATCCTTTTAAGAAACAAAATAAAACCGTCCTCTGTTCCAAAACCTAATAAACTGCACTACTATCTACTGTCTAACTAGGCAGTAGAACTTCAAGTCACTGATTTGGGATATTTTAGTTAGCAACTAGTATCAAGCAAATAGCACTCGTGAAGCGTTTGACCGTACAAAGTGAAACAACTCACAAGTGATACTAATAGACTTAATATTAATTAAAATATTAAAATTTTCAACTTAAAATTTTTACACAAAAAGCCAACAATAAAACAGAAAAAGCAAGCTCTTTGAATAACATTAAACTGTCACAGCCCTGTACTAATACAATCAAACAGAATATTGATATTAGTGCTGGAACTAGCGATTATTTTTTCAATCGATTAATTGATTATTATTTTGTGATTAATCTAATGCTTTTTTTTCTGGTTAATCTATTGTTTATTTTCTGAATAGTTGATTAATACTTTGGTTAATTTATCAATAAATAATAACCATAACTAATCTACCTATGAACTTTTACCTAATGATATTATTTATCACAAAAGATGATGTTTATGCAGTGTAGGTCTAATTAGAAAAGTGTTTAGTATAGTGTATTAACTGTGTGATCAGGCGCTGCCGTTCTCAAGAGGCGGCTTTCTCAGCGCCATCAAAATAAAAGTCCCGTTTCCAAAACATGGGAAACTTATTGGCCTTGATGATATATCGGTCGACCACTACTAAGAACGCGGCACTAAAAGAAGTTCAACTTTTAAAACCTCTTTTCCGTTCCACTGACCTGTGTCTCGTGTTTCTAACAGCAAAAACGCGTTCTGTGTGACACCTGAATTTTGGTGTGTCCTCAAGGATAGCATGAAGATTCCCACTGCTCTGATAAAAGGGCTCACTTTCTTCAGCAAATACTCACATTTCAGAGACGTGCGGTCCACTTTAATTGGCCTTTTCTGTAAAGGTGGACTTTAATTACTTTGTTCCTGGATTAAAGGCCTCAGACTGTTCAGACAAGAGCTGGGTTATAACCTTTACTACTCTCTATCTCTTTTTCTGTTTTTCTTTCTCTCTCACTCTCTGCACACAGTAAGGTCAATGTATTCGGGGGAAAACGGGTCCAGAAAAATTCCCTAGCCTCAAAAGAATCCCCAAATGTGATCTATCACCTTAAAGGTCACTGAAAGACACACAGCACACAGTTGATTAAGTCTTACATACATATGACAGAAATGTTCAATTCAGTCTTCATATCTCTCTATTTCTTTTTACCAATAAAAATGTTGAAGATTATAATATTTTTATCAATATTTTTACAAATAAAATTGTGAATGACTTGAGGGGGAATACATGATGACAGTATTTTCCTTTTTAGGTGAACTATTCCGTTAATTCAATTACCCTCTGGACAAAAACTACCCTTGATTCTGATTTCCCAAGGCCCCCCAAAAATGAATTTACCAGAAAAACATTTGCTCTCTTTGTTTCGCAAGCGTTAACACCCACACCAGTGGAGTAACGGGCTAAACAGAAATGAGAATGAATGGAAGGTCTGTTTGATAAATAGCCATGTTCCCACTGAAATGCATAAAAAGTGTGTATGTGTGTGTGTGTGAGCCCTCGTCCTTCAGATCGGCATTGCACTGCTCAACCTGTGCGGTCAGTACTGAGTGATAGACTAATCGATGTGTGGCCTAATCAGCCAGCTTAACTCTAATACCCAGGACAGGTTCACATTATTATCATATCAGACTCCACATGTTTGGAGGTGACATGGAAAAGGCAAAAAAGATTAAAGTCAATTTTACAGAAGAGCCTTCACAGCTTCTGTTGTTTTGCCCAGTTCAGGAGGACTTTTATCTGATGCCCGACTAAAAAAGTGTGCTGAAAAACACATGCGGCATACCATAATGAACTCGCACTCTCGTTTGCAGTCGGTGCCATGCTGTGTGGAGTAATTCAGAAGCTGGAAGGCAGATGGCCCCAGCTGAGCGTGAAGCTTTTATGTGTTCAGACCCCAAAACCACCTCCACCACTACAGTCTAGCCCGTCCTACCCTTATAGGAGCCCTTATCAAAGTTGTGGAACTCAGGCCAACACTTTTGGAGGACGGGTGGGGTGAGGGGCGCTCACGAATCATCTATAAACACCTTTACACAAACTGTTTACAGGCAGTAAATGATGCATTAAACAGAAAACAGGATGGCTGGCGGATTTAAAGGGGCTGGGTTGGGTTGGGTAGTGCATGTTGGCTTCACACAACTGTCGATCTCTCAAAAGTGGTTGTTGCACACACATTTAAACGCTAGGGTTGGGAACCGAGAATTTTCCATTTTTTTAAAAAGACCAAGATAGGTTCGGTTTTGTTAATGGTTACAGACTGGTATAGCTCATTTGAAAACATGTAGGTTAAGATACACAATTTGTCAGTAGTGTTTTATGAAAATAAATGAATACAAAAAATGCTACCACAGTATTATTATGCAGCTGTAACGCTGAGTTCAAGGAAGACGATGATGAAGGTGATAAAAGGTTTATACTGTAGATACAAGGATAATACAAGTACAAGGATAATAGCCAACGTGCAAAACAGCATGCAAACATAACACGAACAATATCGGACAAAGAACTGAACACAAGCAGGAACTTAAATATAGAGATGATTAACTAAAAGACGAACAGCTGTGATGATAAGTGTTAGTGTCCATAGCAAGCGGCATCCTCCGTCTCTCTCTTGAAACAAACACGGAAGTGACTTAAACTGCGATTCATCGACTGACTGCTAGAGACAGGCTCCAAAACAGAGTAAGTTCCATATACTCCCCATAATAATATGCCCAACTCTACAGCAGAAAAAAAATAAAATAATTTACAGCCTGGCACAAAAAGTGGTTTTGGTCTATAATGCTAATTTTGCCCTTTATGACAACTGTGAGGGGGGTGAATTTTTTTATAACTAATCCGTTTAAATTATATTATGCCTTAAAGGTCTGCATAATTAAGGGCGTGGCCACTTGAGTGACAGCTGGATTGCAGCTGCTGTTACTACTAGCCGTTTGTCTGCTGTCTGCTAGCCGTCACGTCACCTCAGCTAATCTTTGCCCATTTTCGCTTCATCTGGGAGAGACGCGCTGCCAAGATGGCGATGGCCGGCTCCACCCACTTTGGGCTTCAAAAATGCTCTTCAGAAACCTACGGGTGATGTCACGGACACTACGTCCATATTTTTTTACAGTCTATGATCCATGGTGACTGATGAATGGAGGGAAAATACAACAAAATAACACATGTGACAAGTGAAAACCAAAACAAACTGAGGATGACTGTGACAGCACCATACACCTGGATGATGCGACGGCAGCCATGGTGAGCCAGAGCGCCCACCACACACCAGCTTATTAGTGGAGAAGAGACAGAGTGATGAAGCCAATCAGTATGGGGATGATTAGGAGGCCAAGATGATGGATAGAGGCAAATGGGCAAATTTGGCCAGGATGCCAGGGTTAGGCTAAACCATGACTCTTTTTGTAAAGGATTTTTAATGACCAGAGAGTCAGAACCTTGGTTTAACATCTCATCTGATGTGCTTTTTGACAGTGTAGTGTGTCCCCATCACTATACTGGGGCGTTAGGACCCACACAGACCACAGGTAAGCACCCAATGCTGGCCTCACTAACAGCAGCAACCTAGTTTTCCTAGGAGGTCTCCCATCCAGGTACTGACCAGGCTCAACCCTGCTTAGCTTCAGTGGGCAACCAGTCTTGGGCTACAGGGTGATATTACTGCTGGCCATACATACATTACCTCACTATTTTGCGAAGGAATATCATCATGTCTTTTTTCCCCAAATATTTATTCCTTAAAAGTACTTAAAAGAATCATTAATAGAACCCCTAAGGAACGAAAATCATTAAGAGGAATAAGAACCAGAACGTTAATCATTAAAATTCGTCTCGATTCCCATCCCAAATGACCACATCTTGAGCTGTCAAGCAAACAGACAGTGAGGGGCAATGTTGACTCGTTATGTACAACTGCACTCCAAAATGCCAAAGACAACCTGGCACCAATTAAACTCTGGCCCTAAAAAGACATTCCCCTGCAGGCAAATCGGGTGAGCTAGACGTCAACCAAGCTTTTATCACAGAAGCAGCTCTGCACTGTGTCAAAGTGGCAAATATTCACAAAAGGACTGCATTAAAAGGCTGATTTGGTTTTGTAAATTATTGTTGTCTGTAATTGGTCAAACTTATTCAAATCACGTGAAGATGAAATCACTGCAGGCTCTTTAGAGTCAGTGTTTTTGGAAAGGGAGGAGGGGGAAAATGACGCGAGGGAGAGAAAACTTATAGCAAGAGATACAGAGAAAAGCAGTCACTATCAAGAGAACTCTGGCCTTATTGGAACAATCCAGCACAAAAACAGTCATTTAACTTTTCTGTCAAGTGTCATAGTTATAATTCACTGTTTCATGATTACTGTCAGCTCACTTTACAGACCAGTGCTTGTGCTAATGGAAAATTGAAGTGAATAGACTCTCCAAACACAAAGCTTTGATATCTCAATTATATTTCTCATTATATTGCCTGTAGTGGTGGGTGATATACCAGTAGACACGATTAACCGATATAAAATTGTCAACCGGTAGAGATTTTGGACTATCGTCACTCACGTGATGTTGTTGTGCTGCGTAGTCACCAAAGCTTATCATTTGCTTGCGTTTTTTAAGTATTGCCATTTATAAACAAGTGATTTTAAACCGCAACGAAAGATAACTCATTCCGCTATATGTGCGCTTCAGTACTGTACTGAGTTCTTTATGCCGCCTAATTGAGCTTCAATGGTAAAATGCACACGTATACTTATGAGTCAAAATGCCCGTCTTTGCAAGTATCCTCATAAACACAGTGATTTAAATCTTAAGTGAATGTAAACAGTACAGAACATAAAGAAAATGCATGAGTAACAGTATATTGGATCTGTGCATTCGGTCTTAAAGTGACAGCAGCCTAATAAACCTGCTTTTATCTGTGTCATTAATGTTAATCAAACGACAAGAGAAAATCTCTCAATGCTCTTGACTGAATCACTTTTTTCTCTCACTTTTTAATATGACAGTGAAGATATGCAGTGTTTTTTATACATTTGATTACTTTACAATTTATGTAGACTAGTATTTCTTATTTCAAGTGCTTGAAGTTTTTCAGGTCTATTTCTTTGTTCTATTGCAGTTTTCTTTTTTCTTTTTTTTTATGTAGGCTAGTATTAGTTTTTTGGGAGATTGGTGACAAAAATTATGAAATTTCAATGGAAATGTTGATGACATAAAAACCTAAAAACAAAAATAATATATTGTGATATCGTTCTCAAGAAATAAAATGACTCATATCGTGATATAAGATTTTGGTCATATCACCCACCCCTAATTGCATGAGCAAAGCCCAAGGTCTCCAAATTAGCTGGCAGCGTGAAACTATGTAGACTGATTAAAAATACTTCTCACAATTAGGCTACCTTTCAAAACCGAACACATAACATATTGAGTTTTTACAAAAAAAATGAACAAAGCTATTTTTCTGGACAGAAGATGTACAGAACAGTTGATATTCTTGTTAATAATGGCCACAAAAATGTAAGAGAAATCATTTTGAGTGAAAGTGAGGTCATCCACTACTAGGCTTGAAAAGAAATCAATCCTAAAATTGATTAAATGTTGCATCTGGAGACTCTTTGAGCCTTTGAGCCAGGCTAATCAGAAACTCAGCACCGCTAGGACGTGTGAATGCTTGTTGAAACCGCTACGCGTGAAGCTGCTGGGATATGCGAAGCCTTCTCGTCTTGATCTTCCGCTGAAATTTGGAAACAGAATCTGGCCACCGCACTGTCAACACTTCCCGCTGCTTGTTGCGTGTCAATCAATGATGGGTGCAAGGGCGGCTTTTAGAGGGTCCCAAGGGTGACTGCTTAGAGCACGCTCGGTTTAACATGCCAACAGCCGGGTGGGAGTAAACAGAGAGGGATATAAACTGGGGTATTGACTTCATGATCAATTCTATTGATCAGCGAGCTCCCTCTCCTTCAGCAGGCATGCTGAGCCCTCACAAAGTCTCCATCTCGCCCTCTGCTGACTCCAGAGCACAGGCAGACTGGAAACCTGCCCAGATCTGCAGCCGAGACACCTTCCTCTAGGAGGAGACAGAGAGGAGAATCAACCACCATCTACCAGGGAGTCATCTGTCAAAAGTGAGATTCATCTGGTCTACTTGAAACCCACAAATTACATTTTGAAAATACTAAATAAAACAAGCAAGGTCTCTGAGCCATGGGTGGGAACAAATGTAAAACTTCCTAATTAGTCACTAAAAAAACAATGATCAACCAAATCAGAATATTGGGGGGTTAAGTGTCCCCCTTAGTGTTGAAAATGGCCTAGAACATATAAAAGCCAGGTTCAAGTCTGGCTTATGTCACATTGCAATCCCTGGAGTCTGTCTATCCTCTCTAATAAAAGTGCAAAAGGCCATAAATAAATTAAAAACAACCCTGGTATGTTTGAGCGTGGCAAATACACTCTAATCACGATATATTCTTAGTCACTGACAGCATTCTGTGAAAAACGGATGGCGTGAAAAGAAAGAGAGCTTAATTGAAGCCTTTTCTGCCAGCTCCGAGTGTATCCAGCAAGTAGAAATCATCTTCAGCTTTGTGACAGCCGCTGCCACTGATCCAATGGGACAAGCCAGGAGGGGCGGTGTGGGTCATCGTTCTGTCAAATAAGATTCACATATCCACAACGCGGGCTGGCACACCAAATGACCTCCCTGTTTACGAGACTGCTGGTGATAACACACATCATCTCATTAGTCACATACCACCCCTGATCTGCCATGGCACCTCCACTTACAAATGGCAGCTAAGCGCTAAATTTACCCTCGTTACGCTTGCGCTCCAATCACAAAAGGGCTGCTGTCTTTTGGGCTGAAGATTACAATTTGCTATGGACGGACACGCCGGTATCATTGCCGGTCTGTCGGGCTTCAGGTGGAAATAGAGATAAATGCACGGTGCAAGTAGAAGCTACTCACACCCAACGTGCATCTCCACTAGCAAGATTCGCAGACCGAGTGGATGTGACAGGCCTGTCTCATTTACAAACACCACCGAGGGCTGGGTTTCATGCAAAGCAGAGCCCACCAGCAGAGATCTCTCTAAGATGAAGTTTACCTCACTAAGGTGGAGAATAGCTCTGGGTTACAAGCTCAGATGCAGCTGAAATCTCAGGTAGCTTTGAAAGTGAGAGAGCACCACCCGTTATCTCATGACGGCACAGGATCTTCTCGTAATCCTGCCTCCCAGTTGCGAGGAAATTTCTCAAAACAAATCTGCGAGGCACAGGGCTGATAATGCGAACCTAATCAGGAGGAAAAAATATAATCCGCTGGCACCCTTAACTAGTATTTCATATCCTCGTCATCTCTCTTTCAGCTTCCTTTTTTCTCTTTGCCGCTTCCACTTGTGCTAATTCGTATTGGATTTTCATTCGTTCACCTTTCTGCGAGCATCAATTTCAGATGGCATGAGAAAGTAATATTCCAGCAATAAAGCTTGATTTACACCCTTTGCCTGGCTCCCCCTCTTGCTTTTTATACTTGATCATTTAGTGGGGATCGTATAACTGTATATCAGACGCAAATGAAATCAGGTCCCGTGCACATTAAGGCCATGTAGAGTTGCAGCTAACATCCCCAGCGATCCAGCCGCCCGGCTCCCCGGCAAGCCAAGGGCAGAGTCCCATTCATTTTCAGGCCCATTTCCTCCTATGATTAGGCGATCAATCAATCCGAGCCTTCAATCTCATCAGGCAGACGGGATTATCTGCCCATCTCCCCCTCCGTTACTCGCTCTCTCCCTCTCTTGAGCTCTCTCTCACAGAGCGGCACATTAACATCAGATCAAGTATCAGCGAGCGCATGCGGTCTGTAACGTCAAACAGACCACAGACAGACATCTCTTCATCTTTCCCTTCTCCTAATACCCCCACAGCTCCCATAGTGCACTGCATGCAAGCACGAACGGAGAGACGTTTGTGGAGACTGACAAAGAGGCACGTCTTTAAAGCGCTTGTCAAGGTATTAAGCCATAGGCCTACTTCAGGGAGCATCCTTTCAAAATAGATGAATTGCTTCTTAGACCATCACAACACCACTTGTATGTCTCAAAGACAAAGCCCGACCTGTCTCTGTAAATTGTGGCTATAGGCTCATTTGTCCGTGCGGGTTCCTACACGTCTACTAAATCATCCTACCTTTCCTTTGACGTGTCAGAGATTCCATACACTTGCCCGCCCGTGTCTTCCCACAATACACCGGGGAGGACAAACACTATTTATCGGACAAGTCTATATAAAGCTTTCTCAGTGTCAGAGAGGGTAAGAGAATATGCCCTATAAAAGCCCAGCCACTCAGACCCTGTTTTTACAATGATCCGCACTCACTCTTGTTTACACAAGCGTAATAGCAAGTAAACTGCTACTTGTAAACAGCAGAATGCCATTTAATGTGACTGGCTGGGTCATGGTAGTTTCTCTTTACAACAGGACCGATGCCACAGAGGTTTGGGAAGGGCAGACGTAGAGTTCAGAGAAAATGTGCGTTTATTCGGTCCACGTTGAACTTGAGATGTACAGAGAAAACGGATCACAAATGATCCTCTTTATGCCATAGACTTTTGTGTACAGTGAAACTACAGACTATCAGTCAAAACAACATTTCACACATATTGTAAACTTCAAACTTGGTCCAGTATGAGAAAGATTACCAAAAACAGTGGCCCTCTAAAGATCAATATTCAGCAGTTGTCTAAATGTCACTGTATTTGACTTAAAATATTAGAATCAAAATACTATAATAAAAGTGGCATCTGCAAACATATGAAATATTTTGTCAAGTTTACATGGGTGTCCTAGTAGACAGATGTGATTCATTAACTATGAACATGCTCAAATATTTGACAACCAGAAACTAATGAAATCCTAATTTTAAACAGCACTGTTCTTCATTATTTGAGAAAGGTTTTGTACAATAGCTATTTGTAATATGAAGAATAAAGTGTGAGCACTTGCATTCAATTCATGTCTACTCCAGAAGTACCAAAAAGTTATATTTCTATTTAAAATTTTAATTAAGCATTAACTGAAAAAATCCGCTTGCAATATAGATGATATAAATAATATAGAAAGTGGTGATGCAATGTATTTTTTGTTTTTGAAACGCAAGACTTTTATGATATTCATCTTTATGGAGGCTTGAAAGTACTTGTCCCCATTATTTGTAGTAACTGCATTGAAAATGGTCACTACAGTAGATGTGTTTGACAAAAGCAAATGTTGAGCACAGAAAAAAAAATATATTAATGACAGAATTTTCCTTTTGGGGTGAACAATTTCTTTGAGCCCAATTAGTTATCTAGTCATCTAGTTGATGTTGAAAACTGAAAATAATACACAATTTTTCACATCCATATTGCAGTAATAGCTTCAAAAAATTGGATAATCAAAATACAACATAAAATAATTTTCTAATGTAAATTCTAATAATTGAAATTTATAATCACAATTACATTATCAAGGGAAATACTCAACAATTAGGATGTCAAAATCATGCACACCTCTTTCATTCTTGTTAAGAATATTCTCTGACACTTCCAAAAATACAGCTAAAATCTACATTCTTAAAATAAAGTCTTGCTCAAACCTCCAGCGCTCCTTAAAGCATAGAGATGACATTTATTCTTTCCTGAAGCTGGAAGACACTTTGGGGTCCTTTACTCTCTGAAATTTTCATCATCTTTCATCAAAGCTAGGTGCGCATTATCCTCTCCCACAATCCTTAGCAGCAGCCCTGAACCTGTGACATGACACCACCCGCATTCATCAGTCATCAGCGGCCAGAATCATCTAAAAAAACAGCTCCTCTTTTAATTCTGAGAAGGAATCCAATGAATTAGTAATACATTTACATGAGCTGAGAGCAAGTGCGGGTAAAGAAATTACTCTCTTCATGTCGTGGCAAGTACTCTTTTCCTCCCTGACTGGTATGCGCAGATGAAAAGGGGCATCTGAAAGATATTCAATGCGAGGCCACTTAATGGAAAAGTGAGAAAATATAACCCAAAAAGCTTTTTGATGTAAAGAAACTTAATTCTATTAAAAATACAGATCGAACTGTCAGGCTTTCATTATGGTACAATACCTTTTAGCAGTCATGCACTGTTGTAATAAAGTTTCAAAGTACCTCAAAATATCAGATTTCCTGCCGTTCATATCAGACTTAGTCTTCAGACATGAACAGCACAAGGACTTACTGTAAAGCCAATTTGACACTTGGCCTTAAAAGTAATTTAGCCAACATTTAAACAATGTAAAGTTTTGCATGGCCCTATCTCCTATCTTTTATCTCTCCTATCCTTATTGTAACTTTTGGAGCGAAAAAGCAATAAAGCGACCCTGAGTATAAATAGGCACTATAAAAAGTATTAAAAAGGTACAATGGAGTATAAAATGTATTGGAAAAGACTATAAAAAGGTGTAACGTTTTTTCATCTTACTGGCAGACTGTCTCAGATCAGCCAGTAAGCAACAGCCAGACCTGAAATACTTGTGAAAACAGTGCAGACTTTTCACTAGGAATAAGGACTTCTTTTCATCAGTTCTTGTTAAGTTTATTTGCTCAAGAATTTTTTTCTTTATGCATTTAGGCATTTTTTGAGTATGAATGCATTTTTTCATGCTTATAGTCCTAATTAAAGTCACAAGCGTTATTCAGTCAAGAGCAGAGAGTGATTTTCTTCAACTGTTTTTTATTATTTTATTAACATAACAGACAGCAGCAGGTTTATTAGGCTGCTGTCACTTTAAGAGTTAATGCACAGATCCAATATACTGTTACACAATATGCGTTTTCTCTCAACTTTACGTTCCAAAACTGACTGTTTAACTGAATACTCGCCAAGAAGGTCATTTTGGCTTAATTTTATGTGTATGTTACCGTTTAAGTGCAGTAAGCCACTCATTTTGATACTTGCGACTCATAAGCTGTTTAAAAGGCAGCATGGAGGTAAGATCTTACGGATTTATGAATGAGCCGCTCGTTTTAAAATCTTCCCAGTCTACTGACATTTGTTATGACATCCGTTTCAAACATTACAATGCTCAAAGACAGTTCAAAGACAATTTTCTAAAAATGGCTGCGCGTTTGTTTCTCTGGCACATGGGCCTAAGGTCTATACGAGATAAAAAATCAATTCTTGCGACCAGACGCCCATTATCATTTACGAATCACCTCAACACCCTACATCAAGCGGATTGTGCCAAAATCGGGCTTATATCGTGCAATCTGAAACTGGCATAATGTTCCCATCCCCATCTTTGAGCCCCTTGAATCACACTTTGTCAGTCATTAAAACTGAGTACTTAACAACAGCAATTTCAAAGGGCCTATTTTTGCAAATCTTGCCTTAACAGTTGCGGTACATAAAATACGCCGGGAGCAGATAGTCTCCTTCAAAAGTACATGCATTATAGAATACCATTCGTCTGGTCTGGATTATCCATTGTCTCCTTAATGGGGCTGGTCATCTGCGCAGACAAATTCAACATGAAGGTCAGAAGTACAAAGCTCTGTGGCACACAAACTGAAAATTCCCTCGAGCAGCAGTAAAGAAAAGAAAGTGAACCACAGCCTCAGTTGACAGCTAAAGCTCCTCAGATCTCCAATAGGCCCCCTCATTGTCCTAAAAGCCAGTCGCCCCCGCAATAAACGGTTTTAATAACATATCACAATCCCCAAGTGTACTTTGCCTTTGTTTTCCACATGTAACCAGTTCTAATTAGGCAATGTGCTGCAAAACTTACTGAGGTCTGGCTGCCTCTGATCACAATAGCTAGTTGTCTCTTCTACCACAGCTGTAATTAATGAGAAAACCAGCCGACTCTTTCATGAAAAAAAAGGAAGATTTAGGGGGAAAAAGTACTTTATAGAGAGAATATATGGCTTAAAATCTGCCGGATAGACCTTGCCGTTCTCATCATCTGTGACAAAAAGCCAGATCTCTGTCTGTGCTGATGCAACCTGGTTCGTATTAGTAAAGAAATGCACCAAAATCATTGCAAAGAAAACAAATGGCACGGAGATCTACACCAGATGAACCATGACTGATCATCAAAATAAAGTGTAACACTCATATCTCTGTGGAATCAGACAGGATGTGCTTCATTTATATGGGACGGCGGAAAGAAATAAAGCATGTAACATAAAATGGCCCAGGTTTGTCATGTTTCAAATAAATAAATAAATACAACCTGTTTGTAAGATTAACCTAGTAAATATGGTTTATGTCTTTTTTTGGTACATTTATTGCTATTAAATATAAAAGACATTAGATATAAATCTCAATTATAAAAACACTTCTAAAACATTTAATGAACACCCTTTATTTTACATTTACCACCCCACATGTCTATTCTGTAACATTTTACAACAAGGTTCTAGCCTATATGTTAAACTTTGTTCATTTTAGTTAGCCTATACTCTTTTTTTAATCCTGATGTTAGGTTAGTGAATTCATGTTAACTATTATGTTAACTTATTTTGACATATAAGCATAAGCAGCCTTATTGCAAAGTGTTATTTTCTATTCACCTCATGTTCATTTCTGGACTGGAGATTTAAGGTAGACGCCATCCGGCAAACCAACATGATCGAGAGGGAAATTCATTCAATATTAGATATCAATAACATTTATCTGCTTAATAAGGTAATGAGAAGATTGTAAATCTGACACCAATTGCATTAACAAACTCCAGCAATCTGATTAGCAGTAATTCAGTATTATAAAAGAAAATCTACCGCTAATGGAAACATCCCGGCAGTCTCAGTAATAAAATAAACTCTCTGTGAGCTATGCTTCACTTGCAGCTCTTCTTGAATGTGATAATTGCAATTACACCACACATTGAATAAACAAGCAATTAACACTGCTTCTTTAAAAACTTTACAAATTAGTCTTATTATACTTAGAGGGAAAACATGTTTTAAGCCTTTTAAAGGTGTTGTAAATCATTCTCAATAAACTTTGGCCTAAAAACAAACGTGTGTCTAGTAAGCACAAACAGGTAGGCTATTGCATGTTAGAATATTAGACAGACTTTGATTATGTTTATAAAAGAAGAGGTGTGCTACAGATTCTAACCGAACCATCGTGTTTTTCATGTCTAAATGGTTATGAGACGGAATAAACAAATTATTTCATAAAATTAATTAATCTAACGTTACCTGTTGCACATTATAGGCAGTGCTTCATTTCACCCGTGTCTCGTGATTTGATGACTGTTTCACGCTGATTTCATCTTCTTAATGCTGCAGACGTTTGACTTCCAGTATATTCAGTTACAACAGTCAATAAAGACAGAAATCTCTGCGCTGTTACTTGTTCATCATTTCTAAACGCCCGCTCTGCCGTCCCTCTCTCCCGCCTCACCCACTCGTACACATCCTGCTCACAGACTGACAAACAGCGCAGCGAGCCAATGATCATTCAGAACACACCTGTCAAAGATTTGACTACCAATCGCAGTAGGAGCTGCGGCCAGGTGGGCGGAACTCTGCCAGAGAAAGGCGCTGGTCTCCATGGGAACATGCCAAACATGAAGCTACGCGGCTGATGAAAATGTCGTTTGAGGATCTTCATCTCTAGAGAGTAGCGCGAGGCAAAGGTGCCTTGGTAACCTGTAGCCGCTCTTTATAAAACATGAGATTTTGTGTAGGTTTATTTAATTCGGTAATATAACACATGGTGTACTGTAGCTAGACAGAGCTAACAAAAACATGACAAATAAAAAGTCAAGCGAATGCAATATTATGTTTGCGGTAATTAGAGGTAAGCTTAATGTTGTTATCAATAGTGAAAACAACCAATTTGTCCTGACTCCTGATTAAACATGAAATCATAACTCTAACAGCCTATCCACCTTATTCATGACGACCTTACTTACTGCGTTTTGAATTATGTGGCACTTCCGGTTTGGGGAACTTCCATTCAAAAAGGCTGAAACAAATCATTTAAATCATAAGGTTGCCCTACAAATAAAGATGATTGTCAGTTTGACTGGATGAGCTGTCCATTTTCCTTCATAATTTATTTTCAGACATCATGAGAGTAACGTTATACTTGGTATTTTAACGTGACATGTTATAACAATATCTATGGCAAGAGTTCTTTTCAGTCGCTGCTTTCTTTTCCTTGTGATTATTTTCTTTTTTCCATTTGCAATCCGCTGTAAAAGTATGAAAAAGGACAACATATACTGCACATTTGTGGTCTGTTCTGCCAAATTAAATTGACCATATTCCATTAATAATTCACTGGAATGCACAAATAAACCCTCGTTATTCTCCTCAAATCCACACGTCTCTTTCCAGGTTTGTTTTCACAGGTAAATGCAATTTATAATCTGACAAAATGACGGAAATCACTTTGAAATAGTATCACGTAATGCTGAAGTTAATGAACATTTTTGATTAAGGCAACATAAGTTACATAATACATATTACTACAGGGATATTTAACCCGTCCGTTAAAGACTTGCGCTTTTGGGGTTATTTGGTCTTTTGAAATACTTTTAAATTTCCTTTTATACTTTTACACTTTTAAATTTCCTTTTAATGTTCGATGGTTGAAGGGTGAGTAGATTAATGTCATCTCATTGTGACACTTTTTAAACGTATTGCGTTCATAGAGCCAGCCTTTCTCACTTATTGTTTACAGCTTAACGGAAGTTACACCCATAATTCGCGCAAAGCGTCATGGGGCGTAGGAATAAGGTGGATAGGGTCCTTTAAAAAGGCTAAAGCCTGGTTCACACGGCAGGATAATTAGGCCGATTTTAGCGCCGATTCACCCCTTCCTACAATCTTAAGGATGCTCCGATTATCGTAAAATAATCTGATCAGATATTCCTGCCGTGTGTGGTGAGTTAAGACTGCTCTCGTCTGCTCGGAAGGACGTCGGGACCGCTCCGATCTCAAATCGGGGATATTCAACATGTTGGATTTTTTTGGCCCGATTTCTCCTCCTGTGTGGTGTCCCCCGGGGGCAAACAAGCACGCAGCCTGTGGACTATGGCGTGTAGCCAATCAGAAAGCGAGGTGACGAGGCGGCGAGGAAGCACCGGGAAACAAAATCAAAACAGCCGTCACTTCTTTGACCATCGCCTTTTCTTTTGATAAAGTTTTTTTTTTTTCGGTTAAAAACAAACTACAAACTATCGCCACTGCATCCTCTTCGTCAGCCATGATTGTTTACTCTGAAGTCACGTTTGATCTCGAGGGATTTTGCGAGATTTCCCGTCTGACCTGGGAATGCTCGGGAGTCAAATCGGTTCGTGTGTGATGTGTTGATTTTGCCGTGTGGCTGCGCACCACACACTGTACGACCAAAACTGTTAGACCCGTGATTTTTTTTTTAATCGCCGTGTGTGGGGTCTCTCAGATTTGGAAAATCGGCCGACAATTTTAAAATCGTCCCGTGTGAACCAGCCTTAAGTAATAACGACCGATTGCAAAATTGTTGGGATGTTCAATTCAACTCTGCAGATTTTGAGGGAGATCATGGTTTTTAGCTGCTTCATATCAAAATAAACGCATCTAACTTTAATGTAATTGCCAGGGGTGCACATAGGCTAACTGGTCCGCAGGTGCGTGGTATGCACAGTAGAAAACGTGGAGGGAAGCGCTTTTGACTACCAACATTTTTGGGGACAGAGACACGTTTACTTACTGGTGTAGGATTTTTCTCCATCTCTGGTAAGATAGCAATCATAATGATAAGTGTGTTCATTAATTACTAGGGGTACAACAGATCGTAGTTTACCCGTGATCCATACGGACCAGGCCCCACAGTTCAGCACGTGTGTGATTCGCGGATTAACTGCTAAATTTAACCATCATAGAGTGAAAGTTTATCATGGACTTGTTTTGTCTTGTCAATTTACACATTCAAACGATTTTAAACGCGGTAGAAGAGGCGAATATTGCGACTCCCGCGCTGTTATGTGTGAAGCATGCGCACGCAGAGAGAGAGAGAGAGAGAGAGGCGCGTTTCCAGACACCGCTCGAACACCGAATTGATTCCTCTTTCGCGGTTACTTGCGCTTGAACGGACACATACACACAAAATGATGTCAAAATACCCATCTCGGCAGAGTATTCTCTCGGCTATGTCATAAGTGAACAGTTGAGAAAAAAGCGGATGTGTGTCAGTACATTCCAGCCAAGTCTTAAAGTGACAGCAGCCTGATTTTCCTGCTGTTGTCTGTGTCATTAAACTTACTACTACTACTTCTCTTCGTCCCCTATGGGACATAATGCTTCATTGAGCACTCTCCATTGTATTCGGTCCCTGGCAGCATGTCGGGCCTCTCCCCATGACAGGTTCACATGTTCTAGCTCTTGTGTCACAGTTCTGCGCCAGGTAGTTTTGGGCCTCCCACGTTTTCTTTTGCCAGGTGGTGTCCATCTTAGGGCGACTTTTGTGATGCTGTCCTGCTCCATCCTGAACACATGTCCTAGCCATCTCAGGTGTCTGTCTGTAATCTCCTTGGTGATGCTCCGGCTTCCCGTTTTCTTGTACAGTTCATTGTTGGAGATCTTATTAGGCCAAAATATCTGGCATATTCGTCGGAGGCATCCATTATGGAACATGTCAGTTTTGATAACTCGCCAGCTCTCTGAGCCGTACAGCAGAACAGACTTTACATTGCAGTTAGGTGTCATTAAAGTTAATAAAATAAAAACAAAATCATCATCATCATCATCATCTACCATGTTCAAAAGAAAAGGAGATAGTGAGGAGAGCAGTCAGGAGGAAAGTGATGACGACAGCTTGTAGGATAAATGTGTTGCGTAAAGTGTAAGTACCAAGATGCATTTCCAGGTGCTCCCTTGAGAACCAGACCAAGAGTGAAGTGCACCCCTGTTAATTACGTATGCTTGCTAAGTCAAAGCATGGGGACATTTAAATAACTGTCATTAAGAATTCATAGAGGTTTTAGCTCGTTTTAGTATTATTAATATTTTGTTGTAAAAACAACTAAGAGAACCGAACTAAAAGTGAACACATCCTTAAAGACCACAGCTATGAATTTGCAACAGCAAATTATTTTGTTTGAGGTTCACTGAGAAAAGTACACAGTGAATGTATTACGCTAGCTTTTCTCTATTGTCAGTTATAGGTTAGAGCTGAAGGTGAAATGAAGTCATCAGTTTAATCAGAAGATAACGTGCAAACAAAAGCATTCCTTAGGCTCTGCAAGATTTATCTGGGCAATGAAAGTACATGGCCACCGAAGCCTGTGACTCATGAGCGCACTAAGACTTGGCAATGTCTTTGTTACAAACTGAGATTATTAAAAAGATGTCCCGCAGCAACTCATTATACCATCAGCTTAGGCCATTTTTCTCCTAACCCCTTAATTAAATTTGAATCTTATGAAAAATAAAGAAAAATCAACAGCTATCTAACTGCTGGCTAGTCTGACATTGTGCCAGCAGGCAGGTGCCTTGTCCCTGCCGTTCAACCGTCCCTGCATGCTTGCAGCTCATTCTCATCCCCGTCGACCGCCTTGACCATCCAAATCTGTCTTAAGTCTGTCCGTCCGTCCTCCAGTTTTTCTTCCAGTCCGGTCAATTGTGTGTGGCTCATTTATTTCTGCAACATAGATGGATCTGGGAATAAATGGAACTGTGCATTACTTCAAACCGACTACACCCATCCTTTAAAGTCTTTCAAGGCTGTTTTATTGATTTAAAAATTCCTCAGCTTAGTGCTCAAATCTGTCCCATTAACTCTGAATGCTGGTTAGCCGCATACCAATAGTTAATGTTCTCTTTTACAATCAAGACAATGCAATTTTCTATGACATTGTGGTGACAGAATAGCTGCAAAAAAAAATGTCCATTTCTTGAGCGCTTTCATTCTCTTTGTGTTATATCTAATTCCACATACATGAAAGGACATGAAAGTGATTGACTGGTGAATAGCTTAGACAGACACCGAAAACACAATTATATTGTGTGTAAAACCGTGTCTGTCGTCACTAATTATCGGCTTTGTGAATGTCACTGTTTAGAGAAACAGCTCATCCACCGAGAACTGAGAAGTTAAGCAGGATTTTGTCAGAGTGAATCTTTTTTTATTATTATTTCATGTCCCACAACAAAAAGACAGTACGTAAACACATTTTCTCTGCCTTCGTTTCGTAAAACGTTCCGCAAAGCCTGTCATTTGTGTCATTGAAAGATTTCTGTAACTTATGAAAACATTCAGAACTTTTAAGGTCTTAAGGTCCTAAGGTTCTGTCTAAATGGTGCTGGCCCTTTATTTTTCTTCAATCCCTGTGAAATGTGCTTAAAGAAAAAATTTTGAAATGAAAAAAGTTTGATATTTCTGTACTTGCCTTTTCTTTTGAAACATTTAAAAAGAGGGGGAAAAACAAAAAGAGAAATGGGCTTGTAGTTTCCTAAAATGGACTAGAGTCTGGGCTCCATGTTTAAGAGGAAGAGCAGCTGACCTAGGAACTGACATCGCAGTCCTGTTCTCTCAACATCGTGCTCTTAAACAAGGCGCTCCAGTCGACTCTGAAAGACTGTCAGTTAGTTCACTGTAAGTGGCTCTGGATGAAACGCAGCTTCTAAATGGAAAGTGAATAAGTACAATAAAAGCAACCGCTGCCTAAAATTATCTGTGCATGCAACCTAAGTGAATACATAAATTAGTTTTGCTTTGAAAACGTTATTGCAAAAGAATCTCATGTCTGATATAGATACCTGCTCATGTACTGTATTCTGAAGCTTTACAGTTTGTGTTGACAATAGGGAGATCATGACATGTTCAAACTGCTGTGCAGAGGTAAAAAAGCACATTATCTAAACAGTTTGACAAAATTGAGTTTTGTGTGAAATCAGGTCTTTTAGACTATGATCTGTTCTTAGAAAAAGTAATAAAAAAAAACTAATGATATCAAATCAGTCAAAATGAAATCATAAAAGATTCCGTTTTGGCACAGTTGCTGCGTTTTGCATTTTAGGGCAATATATTGTCAGGTTGGTTTGTGTTTTGTTTGTGTTCATGTCTGTTATTTTGAAGATGGTCATGTTTCCCGGTTTCTTGTCATGTGACTTCCTTGCCCTCATGTGATCATGTCTTGTGCTTCCCTTGTCTTATAGAAATGTTTACGTTGATGTTATAGTTCACAGTGAACAAGTATTTGGAGGTCTCCTAAAATAGATTTACATGCATTGAAGGTCATTTCTAAACCAAAATGGTTGCTTACGGTCACCTATTATCAGTACTTATGACAACAATATGACTTTTCTATTAAATAGTAGGAAAAAATGAAATGAACACCATTTGACAGAATGTGGATGGAAATTGGGAGGCAGCAACTCTTGGCAGGTTCTTCTCTGATCTGAGAGAAGTCAGATGAAAATAAGCAGAGATGGAGACAGGAGGAGGTGGGGGAAAGTGAATTATCAATCTGCTTTACATTTGAAGGTGATTAGAATTCTTCATTTCTTTTGTGTGGACCTGGGCAGAGAGAAGAGAAACGCTGTGGGGTGACGGGTTAATTGAAGAATAATACCCTTCAGAATGATGGATTTCGGTGACTTGAGATGTCAGAATCCATTATGGGGAATTTAAATTTGCAATTAAAGAAGGAGGTAGGGTGCAAGATTCTCTCGTTTTAATTTTCCCTCTCCAATCACCCCCACTTTATTAATAATGCTCTGCATTACATGTCCGGCCACCCTATTACGTCTACGTCTACCTCCCTATGTTTGGAGGGAAAATAAGACTTGATTAATATTCTGATGCGTAAGTACAACATTTTCCGCAGAACAGGGACTGAGCAGCTTTAACTAACCCACAAGTCCAGCACAAAGACATTAATTTAGCTTCTGGTTATATTATGATTAGTCTGCTCTTATCTCTCCAGTCTGCAGTTTGAATTTTCTGTCGAGACAAATGTTGTACCAAAGGGCGCTTGATCTCTGACCCCAGTGGAATCTCTTTGGTGCTGAACGTGTGAGAGAGACTGTGGTCAGCAGGAGGGATTCTTGCGGTTGGGTGCGTAGCACATGCCACGGCGGGTTGTGATACAGAGCAATCAGATGAGTCGACTTATGAGGAGTGTGTCTTTGTCAGAGTCTCACCTGTTTTCATGTCTTATCCTCTGCAGAATGTTGAGCACTCAGTATGCTGGCGGGTGGCAACACTTGTGTCTATAAATTCCACATATAAAGAGACGCTTATCTGACCATGTGAAATGGTCAAATCCTGAACAAGTTTATTTTTATTTGCTGTTATTTCACTCATGTCAGTGGTGCTGATGAACACAATAGCAATAGTTCACCTAAAAAACTCATTATGGTCCAAACCTGTATTATTATTTGTTCTTCCTCAAAGGAACACAAAGAAGATTTTAGATAAATGTTTAGGCTGCACTTGCGTCCGTAAAGCTAAAAAAAGGTAAAAATAAACCACATAACCTACATAAGATTACTATATTCCAAGTCGACATAAGAAAAGCTTTGTGTAAGAAATAGACTGATTTAAAGGGGTGGTTGATTATGATTTCCCTTTTCTACCTTTAGTTAGTGTGTAATGTTGCTGTTTGAGCATAAACAACATCTGCAAAGTTACAATGCTCAAAGTTCAAAGCAAAGGGAGATATTTTCTTTTAAAGAAATTGCTTTTTAAGGACTACAACAAACGGCTGGTAGGACACGACATTCCACCCGGATTAGTGACATCACAAACCCTAAAATTTGCATAAACCCCGCCCCCAGGAACGCAATTTATAGATTATCTAGACAGAATATGCTACTCAATGACTAGAAGTTAGCTACACATAAGCTACATAAATTCATCAACTAACCATTCAGAAATGTCCTGTTGCATTCTCCATGTTGTCACTTCTTCTCGAGTCTCTCCATCATTGTCTGACTCCGGTTTGAAAATAAAAGGCTAAAAGTGTTTGAAATTTTCAGTCTTTTTTTGCATGTCTGTGTGAGGTAAAAGGACATGAGCTGTTGAAGCTCCGCCCTCTGTGCCGGGAGCAGCATCATATTATTTGCATTTAAAGGGATCAGACACAAAAACGGTGCGTTTTTGCTCACCCTCAAAAAGTGACAATTTTAACATGCTATATAAAAATATCTGTGGGGTATTTTGAGCTAAAACTTCACATACACACTCTGGGGACATCAGAGACTTATTTTACATCTTTTGAAAAGGGCATTATACCACCCCTTTAATGTTTTATTCTTTCAAAATATTGGGAGAATTTGGAGCAAGATGATGATGATGAAGATGATGATGATGGCAGAATTAAAATTTCTGGGTGAACTATTCCTGTAAGATTCACATAATGTCCTCAAACCTAGGGTACATTAAATATTTCACATACAGTGACATAGTATTATGTTGACCTTTAACAGTCTACAAATCTGAATTACTATATTAAAATAATGTTAGATGCCAAATCAATGAACGTTTACACGACAACGATATGCTTAAAGCGGTGGAGTTTTTCCTTTG
This sequence comes from Leuciscus leuciscus, assembly GCF_965113295.1. NCBI lineage: Eukaryota > Metazoa > Chordata > Actinopteri > Cypriniformes > Leuciscidae > Leuciscus > Leuciscus leuciscus. Next base: position 8,274,949 of record NC_138726.1, read on the forward strand.
AGTTTTCTGCGTACAGATGACACAATTGTCAAAATGATGCCCATCATTTGCCACCAATGGTCTCTACGATCAATTTAGGCTTACGATGCTTTTGGGAAATGCAGCCCTGAACTTTGCCATCTCTGCTGCCTTCTGTGGTCGAAAATAAAGTTGCACATTACTTGCGAAGTTGCTCTTTTACGTTAATTGTGCTTCGGCAAGGCTTTGCGGATGAATCAGATGGTTTGAGGAATAGCTATTAACAGTGATCGCCATATCGCTGTGGATCTTTCACGCTACATCAAGCCTCGCTGATAGCAAGAAGAATTTTCAACAAAACTAATTTCAGAAAATTTGTATCAGAGCAAGTATTATCTGTAGCATTAATTTAAAAAGTATTAAAATTTTGTTTGAAAATTCAAACCGTACAGTTTTTCACTTCCACTAAAATGGATCATGGATTTTTATGACATCACCACAGACTTCACCTTCTCATCACATCTTCTGTCCAATCAAATGCTCTCTAGAAACGAAAGCGTACCACCCCCCTACGCAATATACCACCTGGCCAAAGCAACCGTTGACACTTCACAGAGCAATATGGGTTGGAGATGTCTGTTTGGTTGCCCAAACGTTCAAGTTTTATTCTGTTTTCCAACTGTACGTTGGTTAAGAATGAAATGGATAGAATTTATTCACACCTCTACTACTGAATCCAACGTTTCATCAGCACTTGGATTCGCTTCCATGGTGCTGTCAAGTACGACTTGCTGTCTGTGAGGTAAACTAAACGCTGTAAGCTATTTGAAAGGGGCAGGGGCCATTCAATATGTCCCGCCTTAGCTTCTTGTTTCAGTGAAAATTATGTCAATGCATCATACAAAGCTGTGTGTTCCAAGGCACTTCAGTGGGATTTTACAATTGATAACTCAAACAAGTACCAATCTATCTCTAGCTGGTATGCATAATTTCTGCACCACTATCATCACAAAATGGAATTGCAGAAATAATGACCTTTGCCCAAACACTCCCCTATCTGCCAATGGTCAGTCAAGTAAATAGTCCCGCCCCAAAATCATGTTATTGGTTGAGCCAGTGGTGTTTTTTTTCTAAACAATGTTTTGATGGTGCCAAAAGAGACACCATATTTACATTTATGAGGAAATCGTCCTACAAATGACTTTTACTTATAGAGATAGTATATAAATTATTATAGCACAAAAAAATGACATACTTCAGCTTTAAGAGAGCACACGGGCACAATGACAAATGTGGAAATTATTCATCACTTGTGTGTGTTTTTAATTCAGCTGAGCTGGGGAAAACTCTGATCAGGCACAATATTTGGGTGACTGCACACAAACACGGCAGACAGAAGAGCGGGGCGAGTAAATTCTGCCTGTCTCACGTTTTTTTCGCGAGGAGGCAATCTTCACCGAAGCGCTAATGCAATAGCCAGTGTCAGCTACTTTATCATCACTCGAGGTGACAAATGGGGGACAAGAGCATCTCAAATATTCCAGCAGGCCAGCAGGTACAGGCTCAGATGAGAAATAAGATAGTTACACTTTAGTTTTCTTTATAGGCTGGAGGAAAAGAGGCAGGCCAATCACAGAGAGAGGGCACTAGGCTGGCAGAAGCGGATAACAAAGAGAATTTACAGTATGCGCTGTGTTTTAGCAGCTGGTACCTGCGTGTAACAATGACAGCATAATGAATTGAGACAAATGCATTTTTTATTGCCTCCCCTTTCCCTTAAGCCTAGTTCGCTGCACTTAGCATTCAGCAATCCCCCTCCCCATTCAGACAGCTGGAAACAGAATTCATCCGATTTGTTCTGCTGCAACTCTTTCTCTCTCCCTTCCTCTCTCTCTCGCTCTCTCACGCTCACTGTTGTAATAGGATCTGCAAGAATCATTCAAAGGCTAGATATAATTTACTGCTCTTTGTGCACAACACTCCCATCCCCCCCACGTATCCCCGTCCTCAATCGCACAAGGTGCCCTGCGGATGAACTAATCACACTTGAAATATTATTTCTCCATCTTATTCCCCGGTTTTATGAACAGCTCTGGTTTTATGGTGCAATGGGTTTAACCCATAGCTAGTCGCACCCCTGCTCATGTGAGTGCATGTGTTTGCTGCAGGGCTGGGAGATAATGGAGATAAACTGTCGCAAACATCTTCCTGTTCATCATCTACTACTGGCTACGTCGTGACAGAGATCTGTTCTTAATTTCTGTTGTACCTGCAGCTTAATTTCCCCAGAGATTGTTTTTAATATGTAATGAAAATACAGGCAGCAAAAAGAGAAACAACTTAGTCTTGTTGCCAGGAGCTAGCCATTACCAATAAAAGGAACATTAGGCCTACATGAATAAGGTACACTTTAGCGTCCCATGACTTTTTTTAAGCATTTGAGCCATAAATACCTTTTTGTCATTGTTGTTGGTGTGTGAACTATTAGATATGTTAGTTGACCTAACATAAAATACCTAGTTTAAAACACTACCTGTGATTTTGGCTATGCCCACTTCAGAGGTCTTTACGACTATATCTAACAGAGCTGCACGAGATTAATCATTCAAAAATCGCGATCTCAATTCACACAATCTCATTCCAAAATGCCATTGATTCGGCCATGTCTATTAATGACCCCCTATGGTGAAAATCAAGTTTTTAATGTTGTTCATATGTATATGTGGTGTTTTTAAAGCAGGGCTCATAGTTTCGGGATTTCTTCGCTGTATTCTTGCTTTTTGCTCGCAGGTTTCTCTCTAGAGCTCCCCCCACAGCTTCGGAATAGATATTTGACAACACTGTTGTAAAAACTCGTTGGCGATTCTCAGACACCAGAGGCTAGTAGATCAACGACATCAAAGCAGATGGGACATTCTTTAAAACGTCTTCTTCATTCGGGTTCGAACAGCGTGAGGGAGCGCAATAATGACAGCATTTTAGCAGATTTCTTTTGGCCGTAAAGCAATTGTTTACATCGCGAGACCTGATATCACACGATACTTCCTGACGCTCAAAGACGGCTCAAAGTTGCAAGTGCGGATTTTCCGCTCACGGGCACCAGGGGGGTGCGAAACGACCACCATTCAACCCGAAATAAGTAATAGAACCATTCCAATGACTCCGAAGCTGTTCAGTTAAAGGGATAGTTCACTTTGAAATTAATTTTTGGTATGTTTTAGCTTACCTCAAGGGCATCCAAGATGTAGGTGTCTTTTTTTTCGCAGTAGTTTCAATTTTGATATTTTTAGGTCAAACCGTTCTTGTCTGTCAGTCATATAATGCAGGTCTATGGTCATTATCTCAAAACACAAGCACAGAGTCCAAATTAAAACAATTCCCCGTCGTCCAAATTAAACAATTCCCCATCGTAAGTACACATTGATGGACTAAGACACGAAACGAGCGGTTTGTGTGAGAAAACGAACAGTATTTATATCGTTTTTACCACTTATACACAGCCATGTCCGAGTTATCTGATCTGACGTGTGCGCAGACTGGTGCATAGATATATACACACTAGATGTCGCCTTGTCTACGGCAGTTCATTGGAATGAATGTCTTTAAGGCGACATCTAGTGTATATATCTATGCACCAGTCTGCGTACACGTCAGATCAGATCACTTCGACATGGCTGCGTATAAGAGGTAAAAACGATATAAATACTGTTCGTTTTCTCACACAAACCGCTCGTTTCGTGTCTTAGGCCATCAATGTGTACTTACGATGGGGAATTGTTTAATTTGGACGACGGGGAATTGTTTTAATTTGGACTCTGTGCTTGTGTTTTGAGATAATGACCATAGACCTGCATTATATGACTGACAAGAACGGTTTGACCTAAAAATATCAAAATTGAAACTACTGCGGAAAAAAAGACACCTACATCTTGGATGCTTTTGAGGTAAGCTAAAACATACCAAAAATTTATTTCAAAGTGAACTATCCCTTTAAGGTAAAAAAGTTACTTAGTTCACCTTTAATATCCTTTATGAACAAATTCATAAGTCAACACCATTTCTGAGAAATTTCTCTTTAAAACTGCAGTGAACCAAAGACAATCACAAAAACGCGGTTTAAAATTGCTGATGTTTCTGACATCACAAACTACCTTGTAACCAATCACGTCAACGTGCCAGCGGGCTTTTGCATATCATTAACAGCAAACTAGCTGGGGAGTCTCGAGAGAAGCAAGGCTATCTTAGTATATTTTGCTGTTATGATATAAAAAATCTGGTAGATTTAGCAACGTAGTGGGTGTATGATGTATATTACGATATTATGATGAACTGTATGCCTTTCTCCACTGAGTTGTTCAAAGCGTTTCTGATGAATCAAAGCGTTTCTGAATAACCATATTAATTGCCGTTATGTGTCCGACGTTGTAAAGAGCAATACCATTGTGCAGTGAATCTCTGAGCTGGCCTGAGAGAGTGGAGGCGGGGCTAATTAGCATATTCATGAATTTTGCTTGTAGAGTTACATTCAGCTATTTTAAGGCATGAAGATTTTTTTACACAGCAAAAATCGTTTTAAATGTGTAATTTTGGTGATCAAAGATGAGTTTTAAGGGATGCAATTATTGACTACACAGGGGGACTTTAAAACTTTGACAAAATCTCAGCGGAACATTCAAATCTCCGTTTGCGCTGCCGCTGACTCAGAGAAAGTTTATAGTTTGGAATCGGATACAAACACTGATGTCTACGGTAGCTATCAAAATGACCAAATTACCTTTTAAAAAGTAACTTGGCGCTTCAAATAACGACTATGCTGGTTATATCGTTATGCCACCAGGGGGCGACAAGTGACTGTTAAAAAGTGTGTGTCACTGAATTATTAATTCAAGAGATTCATTCAGAAACCTTGATTCATCCAGTAATGAAAAAGTGAAGTATGAGTGAGTTATTGAATCATTAATTCAAACCGATTTAAAAAAAATTAAGAATTCATTCAAATTAATAAAACAACTTAAATAGACTGCAGCAATTAACATCTTGTAAATTACATGTTATTTTGTTATGTCAGTTCAGAATCGTGGGAGAATCTTGATCTTAATTTGAAACAAAAAAAATTTTGATTCTTAATTGATCCAGAATTGGGCAGCTCTATCTAACAACTGAAAGTGTACAATAATGGCATGATTTTGACAATCTACTGAACTGATTTTCAATTTATTGTTCATTGTTAACTAGCCACTAATGACAAATGAAAAAAGTTTTTTTAGAAGTTATAGGCCCATATTTTGTACTCTATTCATGGAAACACAAACCTACAGGCCTCCACTCACCCGCTTCTCTAGCTGTGATACACACTCCTCATTAACCTTTCAGACTGAGCAGACCCTTGTTAAAGAAAGCAGACACAAACTGGCAAAGGGCCTCAACAGAAACTTCATTCAGTATAGGTGTGGGTGGTATGGTGTATATTACAGTAGCGGTATATACTGCATGTATCACGCAAACCAAAATATATAGTTTGGAACAAATGAAAAACAGCTTCACATTTGTTACACTTAATTTAAAAACGAAACTTGCAAAAAGTTTTTTTTTACACTAATTTACACCCCTTATCCATTTTCATTCATCTTGCTTGGTTTTGGACACGTGCCGTTCTGTGTTTTTACACTACTATACGTTTTTTATACTACTATACGACTCTCACATGTTAATAAAGTAAGTGTAATAAGCCATAAGTATTGCTGCATGGTAGCTATATATACTGTCATACCATCCAGTCTAATTCAATGCTCTAATGATTTCTCATTTGTGTAATAATGTTTTTGCAAGACTGTAACTTCTTTCTGTTCTGCTGCAGTGAATGCATCAGATGTACTGCTTCATTAAGACACGCACTTCCCTGCATTTAGGTTCTTATTTGATTTTTTTATTTGACTACACAGTGAGGAAGAACAGGAGCAAGACGACTCACAGAAAGACAGATTGTGTGCCAGCACTGTTTGCAGGAAAGTGACAGAGATTTGTATGTAATTCTATTGATCAGGCCCCACCCCCATTGATCTCTGGAGTGTCAGCGGTGGTCTGGATTAGGAAGAAAGTCTTTTAACCTGTATGGGGCATTACATCATCAAAGAGCTCCCCAGGCCTCATTGGCCAAATATGGTGCAGGTAACTGGATTTGGGAGGGGAACTGACTCAATTTCAGGAACATCATTTGAAGAAGTAAATGAGCTTTATCCTTTTGATTTCATCTGAGCACACTCAAGTGCTCTTCTCAAGACAGCTACAGATTTTCTTTGGTTCTTGCATTCTTCAAGAGAAAGTTGTATTTTAAGTTCTCCTTATTTGTACATTTCCCAAACATTGGGCATTTTCATTGTTATGGTTTTTATGGTCTTTATGGCTTTCTGACCCCCCAAAATTTTTAGTTAGTTATGTAATCTAATCTAGATGATTCATTTTAGGTAATGTATTCGGACTACTTACTGATTACTTTTTAGATTACTTTTGACCTAACTTGTTTATCACATTGATTTGAATAGGATAGTCTTGTACCATATTGGTATACAAATACAAAGAGAATGAAAATATATTCCATTTGTTATCAACAACATGAAGTGCATTAAGAATTACATTACATCATGGTTTCCCAGAATGGAGTTCGTGAGTTTAACGAAAAGCTATTAAAGGTGCTCTAAGCGATGTTGGGTGACGTGCGTCACTTCTTGTTGACGTTTGAAGTATTGTCAAACAAAACGGAGGCTAGCTCGACCCTCCCTCCTCCTCATCCCGTCCCCTCCCCCTCCCTTCCGTGCTTCCTGAAACCTTTTCCCCCTTCTTTGCTATTTGTTCATCGGAACGTTGTCTATTTGGCCGTGTGTCGGCCATATAAAAATTCAAGAGAATATAATTCTAATGTTAGTCGTTGTCGTTGTCTAGGACATCTCTCCTCTTGCTAACTTCCCTCTTCATGCTTCTCTCTCCTCCACTCCCCACACCCCCCTTCATGTGCACGCGCTCTAACCCCCCCAACCCCCACCCCCAAATCATTCTTGTCGGTTATTGGCTGGAACACTGTTTGTTATGTTTCGTGGTGCAGGTTGGCCCAGTTTGTTTTTGTTGCCGTTTGTGGTCGTTGTTGCTCGTCTACAGAGACCGCGTTTTTTTTTACAGTGTGTTCAGGGGACAGGCAGCTAGCGGATAGTGAGGAGATGTTTGCTGTATGTGCTAAATGTCCTAAAATCCTAAAAATGTAAATAAATAATTTTAAAATAAAAACAATCAAAATGAACAATTTACTTTAAAAAAATGTGTATAAAAAAAAAAAATGTGTATAAAAAAAATATATAACAAATATTTGTTTACCTGCATGTCATGTGACAATTAACCAACATCAGAGAACCGTGAACTTCATTTTATTATTATTATTGACTTAATTTTACTATTGACCTAAATTATTAACTTAAAATCTAAGGGCTTACTTCAAGTAAACATATTAAGGCAAAGAATTTTAGCTGACAAAAAAGTTTGGGAATCCTTGCATTGCATGTAAATATGAAATGAATTTGTAATTTTGAATGTGTTTGAAAGACAAAAGCCTTCCAGATACAAGGTTAAATGGCTCACTGAGTGATAATTCAAATAATTATTGATATGTTTGTTAGGAGCTGATTAGATATGCAATGTTGGGAAAACTTCTTAAAAATGAAATCAATGATCAAATGACAGTGATCAAATGCTGTGGGTCTCAGTTTTCAGTGACGGGCTCATGACTGGTGGCTGGTCTGTGTGTGCAAAACCTGGAAGACCTTCTGAATGTATATAACCAGTAGACTTTTATAGAAATGAAAATTTTAAATATAACAAAGAAGTAGAATCAATGAATTATGAATAATTTACTAGCATTGTGAGACTAACATGTAATCAATAGAAAAGTAACTGTAGTCTGATTACAAGTATTTCAAAATGTACTGTATATAATCTAATTACAAATACTTAATTTCTGGAATCTGATTACTTAATCCAGATTACATGTAATCAGTTACTACCCCAACACTGTTGGCAGGTAAATACAAAATCACACATAATCCTATAAGCAAAGTGGAAAATACAGACGTGCTTAATGTTTTCTTGTTTACTTGCTTTAAGCCTCAAACAAAACTCTTGAATATCTATTATGTGATTGCATGAATCACACACATTTTTAATAATCCATGGAGTTCCTTGGAATTGCATAAACTAACAATCTATGGCAGATTAGAGATGATTTATTATTGAGCTTATCAAGGTCTTTAGCTTTGCTAAAAACTTCAAGGCAGGTGTGTTGGACATGGAGCTAAACTTTGCCCACCAGGAGGAGGATTAGACACCCCAGGTCTAGGGACTTAGGGACACAACTATTGATTTAATTGCCAACTTGATCTCGCTTGTGCTTGTTCACAAGACTGCAGGGTGTCTCTTGTGTCATTGTATGATTCAGAATGGTGCTCACAAGCACTTTTCAGTTGCTATATAGTTTAGACTTCATGGTGTACAGTTGTAATCAAAATGATTCAACCCCCATTGCAAATCAGGTTTACTGGCAAAATGTACAACACCTGTTTTGCAGATTTGTGCTGTTTTGAGTGATTCTATTCAGGGGGTTGAATAATTTTGAGACTGCAGAAGTCATTAAAAGTTGCGTTTTCAGTTGAATTTGGGGAAACCACTTTAAACATTTGTAGTGTTGAGTTTGTTCGTTGCAAACAGCTGAAAGTCTGTAAAATGTTCCAATAAACCTAATTTGCAATGGGGGTTGAATCATTTTGTAATTTAATTCACAACTGTACTACTACCCGACACACATGCGGAGGGACCATAAGGGCTGAGAGCGACATTTGGGACAGAGCACCTTGACTCCTGGAAATACCAGCCAATCTCATTGGAGCTTAAAGTTTTGAGAAAACTCTTTCCAGTTTTGTGTGCAATATCCATGTGATAGTCCATGAATGGTTTGTATTGGTGTGATTTTTCTGAGGTTGAGACAGCCAGGTGCTGGTTTCAATGTGTGCATTATAAACTTGAAAAATTGTACTTGGACTTATTTTTTTTTATTGAGTGTGTTTGCATTGGTGAAGCTTCTATTCAAACACACACAAACAAACAGTGTTTCAGGCTCCAACCATCCATATCAGCCACGTTTCTCATGCCTTTGCTCAGGTATTGACCCACACTGAGACTCAAGACAGAGATTGAAAGCTCTAGATAGAGAAAATGTGGAGATACAGCAAGAGAGAGAGAGAGAGAGAGAGAGAGAGAGAGAGAGAGAGAGAGAGAGAGAGAGAGAGAGAGAGAGAGAGAGAGAGAGAGAGAGAGAGAGAGAGAGAAAGGTTGAGAATGAGGAGGATAGAAAAAGGAGAGAAAAGACATAAGGTAGCTCTCAGCTGTTCACTTGTACTTAAGAAGTGCATTTACTTTCCATTGATTTCCAATGGTTTAGTCAATTTCCTGTCACTTTTCATTGCAAGTACATGGGATCTCAGTTTAGCGGCTTACAGGAAAACAGAAAAAGTCCAGAGGGGAAAGTATAGGAGGGTTTAAGTCGACAAACTGTCTGGCCCAGGATCATTCCTCATTCCTCTCTAGCAGGCATGCGCTGTATAGAAATACTGCATGTCATGTTGACATTTTGATGTGGCATTCATGCTAAAAATAAGCTTTTAGAGCATTCAAAATTGCATTTTATCTCATTCAAATTCAAATTCTTTTAATTTTTTTCTCATAATTGAGAGTTTAAATCTCACAATTCAGACTATAACTCGCATTTGTGAGTTAATATCAAAATTGTCTTTCAATTTCATCTCGTAATTCTGACATTTTTTATCCGAATATGAGATAAACAGCAAATTGCGAAAAAAAAAAAAAAATCTAAGTTAAATGCAGTTATATCTTTTATTTCATGGTGGAAATAAGCTTAAATGTACTTCTCTAAGTCCACACTGTCAAAACAACTAGTAACACAGACATCGGTATAGATTTTAACGTTGCTAAACACACATCAAACAAGACAAACAAGTTGATACAGAAAATGCATCATTAAACCTTAGACCCATAGAAATAATTCAGATTTGTTATTGCTAACAAATCAAACCTGAATTATAAAGTAAAATTATTACACTAAAACAACCAAGCAAAAAATTGACAAGGAAGAAATTTTTCTGAACACATTTAAAATATGCCTGTGTGTTGTCTGTGCGCTGCATTCCTTCCTGTCTTCTCTCAGAAAATAATCTGCTCACATTGAACATTAATCCTCACTTATTTTCTCTCTCTGTGCTGGACCCTTTATTACTTGCAGGTGAGAAAAGCCCAGTCTCGCTCTCAGGCAGACGTGGATTTGGGAGGGGTGTAAGGTGGGAGAAATAGCCTTTGTTTGGCATTGTGCTAGTTTTAGAAAGAAACCGTCAAACTTTGTTCTCTGAAGAGCTGAAAAAAGAGGAAAGAGGGGAAAATGTAACAAAAATACTTGGATATTGGTTGGCTTTTCTCAGGGTAACACAACTTTAATTTTAACCCTTTGTTATCACCTTTTTGCCTCCACTTGTTCATTTTAAATGGTCCTGCGATTTTTAAACGTACAAACATTAGTTTCTCAATTAGTAAGGAAGGATAATGTTACAGTACATTCATAACACCCAGCCAAATGTGTTACAAATGTTACAACTAATTCATAATCTCATTTAAAGGTTACATGTTTGTGTTGTTTTGGGACTGATTTGGACAACCTACAAAATGATTTATGCTTTAATGTACAGTATTGCAAAAAAGTATTTAGACTCCTAAACCACACATACACATTTATATTGTTGCTTTACATTACACAATATAAAACCAAGAGGCATTTATTTTTAAGAAAGAAACAAGCAGAGGTACACAGTTTTCAAATGTTTAATACTAATTAATAAAACAGTAAGTAAATGAACACTTTTATACTTTAGTGGAATTTCTTTAATATATCCTGTTCGTAGTTAATGTGATGAACTACATGTAATTGCTCTGAGAACTGACTTTATATATCCACTAAGTCACAAAGCCATACAGACATTTTTAAGTGTATAAAATATTTTTGGGGCCACAAAAGAAATAACACAGATAATAATGGGTCTTTAAAAAAAAAAAAATTATGGTGATTTAAAAAAAAAAACCGTCTGAATATCATAACAAGGTAACTAGTTCATCAATTTAGATGATGACAGAATAAGGAAGGAAGTTTTTCTGAACAGTATCCCATTCTGTCTTCAACACTGAGTTTCGTCGCTTGCCTGTGATCACTCCCCCAGCACTTCTGTTTTTACAGCCATTTCAACACCATCTTGACTACCCATAATTCAACTTGATTTCTCCCCCAATTCATCCCGCAGAGCACAGATTTTCAGTATGAGAAGTGGCCTTTTCTCACCAGTGATTTAAAAAAGCAATATGGTATCAGAGGCAGTGCAATAATGCTGGGCCGTAACCACCGTATAGACACTGAGGGGGACAATAATTAGAAATCGCCAAATTGTATATATACATAAGATCTGACAGGAAATTACATATACTTTTACAGTAAAATACACTTTTTGGAAATAGAACATGAATGACCAATTTACTGCAAAAATTTACATTTTATTGCGCAGAATGTAGTTTTACACTAAAATAAAGGTGACATCAAAGAACCGAATATAAATCCATTTCATGATTCTCAAAAAGAATCTTGCACTGACAAACAAGCAAGTTTATTATAATGAAATCTTTCATTTATATGTTGCTTGCAAAATAAAGAAAGAAAAAAAAAAGAAAAGAAAAGAAAAAATACACAAAAATATATGTTGTGGTCACAAATTAAAAATTCATTCTCTCGTTTTAAATTATGGCCACAAATTGAGAATTAGTTCCAAAGACTTATTAATTCATTCACTTGTTTTGATTCAGCTAATTATTATTATTATTATCAAATTATTATAACATGGCCACGATTTAGTAAAACGGGGGAACAAATTATTAGGCTATATCATGCACATAATTGACTTAAATCAAAGGAATTTTTCGTTTTAATAAAACACGTTGACATATTAAGTCGTGGAAACGAATTGTTCATTCGTGGCCACGATATCATTTTTTCCCCTGCATGTCATGTGCAGGGCTCCTTACTTTTGAGAGGCTGTCAATGGAGAAATATGCTTCTTAAACCCAAATGGTGTAGTTACAGCATCTACCAGCAGAGGCTAACTAAACTAAATCTTGAGATTCACAATACATCACAGCCTCAAGTAATTTTTTGTGATAATGGTGAACGTGTTTGTCATAGCTGTTACTATATGGTGAATTTTACAATGGCTAGACTTCTATACAGACCAATCAAAATGCAAGACTGGAGCTAGCTGTGATAATAAACAACTCATGCACTCACATTGTGTCTATAGGTCACTGTGACAGTTAGATCATGTTCTGCTGTGTGTGAGTCACTGCGGTGTGAAGTATTCTGATTGCTGTTAATCTGTTTGCTTGTTCAACCATATCTCCATTTAAATGAGAGCAATATTCAGCAATAAAGACACCACAGCTAAGCTCAAGAGGACAGCCAGCAGCTTGTAAATTATACAGCACTAGAATAAAACACTTCTGAATAAGGACTACTTCATTTTGAATCTCATTCAAGTTTGGAATATGACTTTTTTTCACAAAGCGATAGTATCTAAATTCTATAGTTTAAATAGGGCAGTCAATTCTAGGATGTTCACTTATAGTATTGTATTAAAATTAAAATAAAATAGTGTCAAAGAGGTCTATAATATCTGAAGACAGCTACTGTATGCATCATCTAAAGGGCAGTTTCAGGATCACATGGACATACACATTTTGAATTTTGTCATGTTTTTAGGTCATAGTATGTGGGCTATGTACTAGGGCAGTAACACAAAACTTGATTAAAATTATATGAATTTAATAAATTAATAGCATTAGTTTGAACATAAATGCCAATGGACATATAAATCAAACTGAATTTGGCCTCACAGCTGTTGCCGTGGTTGGCATAAACACCATAGTTATTACGATTATTGTTACTGTTCAACAAAAATAATTAAATTAATTGATCTTCTTTAGAATCTAATTTTATTTTAACTTTTATTTTATTTAATTTTTTATTTTTATTTATTTTTTATTTAATTTATTATTTTTTTTTATTCAAATTTTTTTTTTTAATGACCTTAACAATAACCATAGCATCTATTTGGGTGAAAACTACAGTTACAGTAGAACATTTCTGTAAGGGTAGACATTTTTTGTATTTATCAACCTGTCGCCTGATATTTTTGCTATGAAAGTCAGTGATCAATTTTAAGTTCTCGGTTTGAAACCAGCATCAAATTAAATGTATAGTTCATGAAGCTCAGCTATATAGGATGAATATTTTATCTCTTTATTTTTCACTGAATTCCTCATTGGTTCCTGCAAGAAACCGTCAGACTATCGGCTTTGAAGGATGAGAAAGAAATGACAGAGGTCTCTCTGGAAAAAGCAATTATTCTGAGACATGCTGACTCCATTTTGTAATCTACAGATCCACCTTCAATCTTTGAAGGCTTGGGTGGAGGCAGCAGACAAGGTGTCTCCCCTCCCCTGAAGCCCTCCTCTCCCCTGCCTGCTTACACACGGGAATGGAGCACGCTGATTAATGTCACAAAAATAAAACACAATTTTTGCACACAAAATGTCGTGTGTGTGTGTGTGTGTGTGTGTGTGTGTGTGTGTGTGTGTGTGTGTGTGTGTGTGTGTGTGTGTGTGTGTGTTGTGTGCATAGAGAGACACACGGATGTTCTGTTTTTTCCTCACTACTCTCCCACATGTGGAATGGAAGGACATTAGATGCCGGTGCTTGTTTGTGTTCTGGCGACATGTAACAGGGGACTATGGTCTCCATGGCAACAGCAAAGGCTCAATACATCATACCTCGTTACAGTAGTCAAGCGGGGACGTTTGGTCAAAAATTTTAAATCGAGGGAAAAATTTGATGGATTGCTCAGTATTTGTTACAGAAAACTGATTGCGCTGCATTTTACCATTTTTTCAATTATTTCAGATTGTTACTAGGTTACTTAAAAGGGAACTGAAACGAACGCAATATAATTCGATAACATGTTGGTTATTAAAATTGTAAACAAATTAATTCAAAAATAATATTAAAAACAAAACATATATGTGAAGTTTTTCCCAATACTGAAATTTACATTTGTTGTCAGAGCGCAGCAGTGTTCGATGACGTCACTGGCATGGTACCACTGTAGGCTACTAACCTTATGTCAAGCTACTCTACTTCTACTCTGACTGAACTGACTGATTTTGACAGTATCAGAGAACTGTACAAGTTAACACTAAAAACAGCATTTAAATAAGAAATTGAATCATCAAATGAAATAATAAAACTGCATATTCTTCACTGTATGAATGAAACGTATACTGATTCTTATATAGACTGCTGTCACTTTAAGAACTACAGTAATGCAGGGATCTAGATTCTAGAATACACGATTTCTTACAGATGTTTACATTAACATAAGACAAAACCAACTGTTTATGTGAACCTTGTGTTTTTGACACTTTAAATGCAATAAGACGATAAAGAGAATTTAGTTTTGTACGCGCTGTGACGGCTGTGTGTGCATTGCTTTTAGGCGTGTGCGCTCGTCAAATTTGAACTAGCAAGGCCGTCTCTTCACCGCGTCTCTCATACACAGTTTGAAAGCGGCTGAAACATCACGATAACAACTAAGATGTGGGTGGAACTTGTTTACAGGACCTGCCGTGGTCACATTTATGCCACAGTCATTTTGCAAACAGGTTATTTGGTCCTTGATGGCATCGGAGCAGTTATATTCGCTTGTTGGACAGATCACAATTTTTGAACATGCTCTTGAGATGCCATTTTGCTGGAGCTGTCAAGGTAACCTACCATGCCAGTGACGTCACGGACCGTTGAAGCTCAAGATGGCTGCGCCCTAGTAACAAAACAACAAACTAAGGCTATGTTCACACTTAGCGTCTTTTTTCAAACTGCCAGCGTCTGTTCTACATTATAACCCTATGGAGTAAACCGTTTTTTCAAAAAAGTCCTGAGCGCTTTTTTAGACGCCACCGCCGGCGTCTTTTTCTGCAGCTCAGAGCGTCTTTTTAAGTTGAAAAAAGTTCAACTTTTCTGAAAAGAACGCCCTACGTCAAGCACCTTTTTGACAGCTGACCAATGACAAGCGAGTAGCGAGACCTGTCGTTTCCATAACAACAAGAACAACTGTCTGTCGTGCACCCACAAACGTCTTTGTGAACCGACATTCTCCTCCCCGGTAACTTCAAAAGCCAACGCAAGAGCCAACTTTCTCTTTCTCGACATTTTTTGCATCACACAGCACTAGGCTACTGTTGCAGCTGTTGTTATAGCAACAAAAGACGCGCTCGGCTGCTATTTGTAACCGAACGCTGCCAGCGTTTTTTTTTTGCTAAAAAAACGCCGTTGTCAACTTTTTCTTGTCAAAAAAGACGCTAAGTGTGAACATAGCCTAACATCACTGTTTTCCCCCTTGTAACTACTTAAGCAGTTTTAAGTGTCCTACCACAAATAACAATGATAACACATCTGTTATATCACCTTTACTTCCTATTTCGTTTCAGTTCCCCTTTAAGGTTATAATGGGTTTTACATGGTACATCTTGTTCACGCTGGTCTAGACTAGCAGCGCCATCCTAAGGGGCACTTTAGGGGGCCGGAACGCAATTGGGCGGGACCGCTTCCACTAATTCGCACTGGGCCCATCCCCATGGCACGTTTCTGATTTTGCAGAGTTAGACGCGTTCCTAGGTCAACATATTTTATTGATCCTGGAACAATATTCCTGTCCGAAAATGTAATCCTAACCATATTCCTACCCCCATACCTAACCCTACCCATAAGTTATCCCTAAAATCAGGGGGAAATGATAGGTGGATAATGCCTTCCTAAGGGAAGGCCCTGTAGACTAGCAACAACGGATAAATAAAATAATGTTAACTAAAATTAAATAGTAAAAGACTTACACTGGTCATGCTGGTTTTTGGCCTTATCACTAGCTGCAGTCATGTCCTCATCTCATATATGAGACAATGCGATTCAACATATACCTGCTAAAGCTGCGTTCACACTACAAGCGACTTTGTCGCTGCATGTCGCCGGTGGCTGGCGATGAGGTCGCTAGTGGGCGTTCCCACTACTGGTTGCCTTGTAATGTTTATGAATAACATCCAATGAACAAACATTCTGGAGAGAAAATATTAAATATTTAGACTCGTAAAGCATGTAAGTTAAATGAACGAGTACCTGGGTCTCACAACTCCGAAAATATCAGATCAAAATTGAAAATAGGCGCTATCTGTATAAACAAACCACATATTTGAGCTTTAAACAACTACATTCTCGACTGAAAAACTCTTATAACTACATTTCATGACACAATAACAGTAGTATTTTAGATTTAAAAAAATACTCCTCCATCTTTCTGTCGATGGGGCGAGGGGCTGAACGGAGAAGGATGATGACGCGCGCTCCAGGCTCCACTCCTATTGGTTGTCGCTCGCGAAAGTCGCTCTTCATTTGCATAAAGTTAAACATTTCTCAACTTTGTCGTGTCGCCAGACACGCCCCATCCAGTCACCAACGGTCGCCGGAAGTCGCCCGCTCCCCATTGAAATGAATGGTATCGTGTCGCTTTGTCGCGTGTAGTGTGAACGCAGCTTAATGCACTCACATTCGGGTAAAGTATCCCTGTTGACAAGTTTCAACCTTTAATGCACTGTAGACATAAACTGCTGCAGAAAAGGTATTGTGCCTCACAAGTCCTGAAAAGTTAAGCCAAAGCATTTCGATCACCCCATGGTGGCTGGCTGCAGTATAGGTCTTAAACTCCACCCTCTCTATGTAATCGAATGTGACGTGAGCCAAACTAAAAATCCTATTACACTTCAAAAAAATTTTTTCCAAAGATGGTTTCTGTAATTTTAGGTAGCTCTCATCACACAGACACATGTTCATGTGTTCGTTTTCCCAATAAGTTTGGTTTTAGTTAGTTATTTGATGTTATAAAAATGGGGTGTATCATCATGATTGACAGCTGTGCTTGCGATTGAGTCTGTGGGAGCGGGAGTGTGGGTGGGACCTTAATGCTGCAGCTTCACCTCAGGATCACTACTGCTCAAACTTGGGCAGAACATTTTTCTACAGTGGAAGGAAGCAGGGATGCGCTGTACATCTTTTTTTTTACAGTCTATGGTGCCATGCAAAATGTATCGATTAATTGCATTACTCATTACAAATGGATTGGAGTAAAGAGTGCATATACTTATTCAAAAATCTAGTCAAGTAGAGAGTAAAAGTTGCTATATATTTATTACTCAGTCACATTACAAAGGAACCAAAAAGATATTTAAAGGGATAGTTCAGCAAACATGAAAATTAGCCCATTATTTACTCACCCTCAAGTCATCCTAGGTGTATATGACATTCTTCTTTCAGACGAATCCAATCGGATATTAAAAAATGTCCTGGCTCTTCCAAGCTGTATAATGGTAGTGAATGGACGTTTCTGTTTTGAAGTCCATAAAAGTGCATCTATTCATCATAAAAGTGCTCCACACGGCTCCGGGGGGTTAATAAAGGCCTTCTGAAGCGAATCGATGCGTTTGTGTAAGAAAAGTATTCATATTTAAAACTTTATAAAGTAAAATAACTAGCTTTCAGCCAAACGAAAGTACGGATTCGACTGCTGATTTTTACGCTACGCCGTGACGTACTACACTACTTCCGACATCACAAGTTTCATAAGTTGCGCTTTAGGCGCAAGTAGACTGCCTTTGGCCGGAAGCTAGAATTTTACTTTGTAACGTGTTCGCTTCAGAAGGCCTTTATTGCCCCCCCCCTCCCCCCTCCCCCCTCCCCCTGGCACTACTGAGGAAAACATCAGTATGAAGCATCAAAAGCTTTTATCTCCACATAATAAAACTAACATGCACGATATAATCCTTTCATTCAAATAAGAAACAATATCACTGCTCTTCAACACCTCATACAAATCCAACACATCTGTGTTCACAAGACACTTACACATTTACAGTCTCCCAGATTCTAATATGAGGCAATTTCCTTGTTAAGTGATTATCATCAGATAAGTAGGGAACAAGATTAGTTTTGTGCAGCGTCTATCTTTCATTGGAGAGAAAACTTTTTAATATGTATTTCCTCAGGTCAAATGTTCCTTCTTTCTGCTGCTCGTTTTAAAATAATACTTAGTTTGATTGATGTTTAATAGGAAAATGTGTATCTGAATCCCATAGTAATCTTAAAAATAATGATTTCAGAAATTCCTTCAAGGCACAACAAGGTGGAAAAGAATTCTGAAATTATCTTTGGTAATAGTTTAACCACAATTTTTCAGCATACGTAACACAAGGTATTCGTGATTATTTTTCATATGCATATCGTTTTTATGCTGACCTTTTGCAAAACAGCCACATAAATGGCACATGGATTTGTGTGAGAATCTTTTTTTATTTTTTATTTTAATTTGTTATGCATTTGGCAGACACTTTTATCCAAAGTGACTTACATTGCATTATCCTATACATTTATACATAGGTATGTGCAATCCCCTGGGATCGAACCCACAACCTTGCGTTGTTAACGCAATGCTCTTACCACTGAGCTACAGGAAAGCTCTGAAGGCTCATGGCACTGAATCTTTGAAACATATTGAGAGGTTTTTTTGACGTAAATAAAAACATTAGCAATGGTAAACTTTTTATTTCATCTCTATGTTATCTATACTGTATACAGCCAAAACGCTATCCACCGGCCTAATATGCTGTTGGTCCTCCGTGTGCTGCCAAAACAGCACCGACCCGCCGAAGCTGAAGGTGACACCCTGAAGGTGTCCTGTAGTTTCTGGCAGCAAGAAGTCAGAAGAAGATCCTTCAAGTCCTGTAGGTTTCGAGGTGGAGCCACAGTGGATCAAACTTGTTTGGAAGCACATCCCACAGATGCTCAGTTGGATTGAGATCTGGGGACTTTGGAAGCCAGGGCTGCAGGCAACACCTTGATCTCTTCATCATATTCCTCAAACCATTCTTGAACAATGTGTGCAGTGTGGTAGGGTGCATTATGCTGCTTAAAGAGACCACTTTCACCAGGGAACATCATTGTCATGAAGGGGTGTACCTGGTCTGCATCAATGTTTAGATAGGGGCATGTGTCAAATTTACATCCACATGAATGGCCAGACCCAGGGTTTCCCAGCAGAACATTGCCCAGAGCATCACACTCCCTCCTCTGGCTTGTCGTCGTCCCACAGTGCAACCTGGTGACATCACAGCCCCAGGTAAACGGCACACACGTATACAAGCCATCCACGTGATGTAAAAGAAAACGGGACATCCAACACATTGATTATGAGAACTGATTGTGTGCTTAACATCTAATCCACCCAGACCTTTACATGTGGCCTTGATAGGAGATGATCAATGATATTTACTTCACATATGGTCATAATGTTTTGGCTCATCAGTGCATGTTGCTTGCAAAAAAAAAGGTTATTTGTTTGTACAGAGATATCTTTGAATATCCATTGATATCAGTAGAAATATGTTTTTTTTTTTTTTTTGTCAGATGATGTAGTTACAACATTTATCAACAGGTGTGACTGGAACCTGCAAACCAGCCAAACCTTGGGCTCTTGGTGGAAACTGATGTTTACTGACTGATCCACTCATGAATGTCATGAAACAACAAAGCAAGCTGTGTAAGCTATTAACCGAACTTGCTAACAAAAGTTTATATGAAAACAAAAAGAAAGTGAAATTTGTCATTTTTAACTTTATTATTTACATTTTTAAGTGGCATGTAAAGGCCAAGTATGGTAACCCATACTCTGAATTTGTCTTCTGAATTTATCCTCCCATCAAGTGCACACAAATTAGGAGTAGTGAATAGTGAACACACATACACACCCAGAGCAATGGGCAGCCATTTTTGCTGAGGCGCCCAGGGAGCGATTGGTGGATAGGTGCCTTGCTTGCGGTCACTTCAGTAATTTCCTGCCGTTATTGAGAATCAACGGGTTAGCAGTCTGACTCTCTAACCATTAGGCCACGACTGCCCTCAGGCAGTCTTTTCATTAGCATATTGGCAGATTTCTATACAGTAGTCTGTACTCTAATGTTATGTTATAATCAGACACCAAATAACATCCCTTGGAAATTTTTTTTATTTGAAGCTAACTTGCGGATAGTTTGCTGGAAAAACTGAGACAACTGAGACGATGAAAAAAAGAGCACATACACACAATGTCAGTTCCAGGCTTCACCATACTGATCCCTCCTGTGCAGTCGATACTTATTCTATCAAGGCCTGTCAGGTGATTTCACAGTCTGAGAGGAAAGGACACAAAAATGTGATCAGCGCATCACAATTGACTAACAGTACAGCGCACATTTCTGCTGCAAACAGCCTAATTCA
Source organism: Leuciscus leuciscus (assembly GCF_965113295.1). Lineage (NCBI taxonomy): Eukaryota > Metazoa > Chordata > Actinopteri > Cypriniformes > Leuciscidae > Leuciscus > Leuciscus leuciscus. The sequence continues at coordinate 8,295,458 of NC_138726.1, forward strand.
CAAAGTAATAGGGATCTGTCTTTGAAATCCCATTTCCTTTTGTTCGGACTCTCAGCACGCCTGCTTCTGCCAAAATAGCTTTTTACAAGAATAACTTCAGATAGCTGCACACGATTGTATGTCAAAGCGATTCTCCACATTAGACAAAGTCTGTAATTATAAAGAGGTTGAACATAGGAAGCCACCTTCTCGCCACGGCTCTTTTTTAATATCTGTGGTATACGACACTTCCATGCTTTTTTTTTTTTTTTTTTTTTCTTTATTTGATTTCCTCTCTTCCTGGAATTCTGTAGTAAACACAATGTCAATATTTGATTAATATGCCAGAAAAGCCAACATGCCAAAAATGAAATTGCGTATTTTCCCTCACAAGATAAACAGTTGAAAGTGACAGGCATTTCAATAGCCAGAGTGAGTAAATCAAATGGAAATCTTTCTCTTTACAATATTCCTCAGAAATGATTGCCTTAGCATCCGTCAACTTCCTGTCCCTCCTCATCACATGCGTTCAGACATGCCTCCCAGAAACATCTGAATTTCGGCTTAACATGACCAAGATCATAATGGGAAAATCTTAGTGAAACGATATCCAGCTTTATAATGTTATCCCTTTGAAAGAAGAGCGGTTTTGAGAAAAGCTCTGATGTCGAGGGCCCAAATTGGGCCCCTAATGTAAAGGCCCTCATAAGCAGCTCTAACCGCCCGCGTTTGACACACTTTATGACCTGCAGTGAGAGACGTTCTTCATTTTAACACCAGCTGCAATATCCCTTCCTTTGTCTAGGAAGGGGTTAAATTATTGATGTGAAATGGCATGCTGGATTTCATCTGGTGCCTGCTAATTAGATTGTAATTACGGGGGAGCTCTGTGAGACTGTCTGTTCTGATTAGAAACACTTTTGCGGCCTGATCCTCCTGACCTTTCCTTTAAAACTTCAGCTACTCGAGATTAACAGCAAGCATCAGGAGTAAACGCTCAACAAATGAAGGTCTTCTGGATGAAAGATAACATAAAGGCTCATCTATGCAGCAAAATACTTATCGGCATCAAAGAGAGTCATTATATCACGGGATCACTGCTCTGGTCTGGTTTGATCAGTGGGAAGTTTGCAGATAAAAGGGTGTTTGTACAGGAATCCACAAAAGAACCAATAAGCTTTTCTACATTGCTATAATATTCATTCCTGCTGTACTTGACCACATTAAGCATCATGACTGTCGAGTTCTTGAATACCTGGAAGCGACAGCAATGATTGATCTTGAAAAAGATGATTGTGTGACTTTATTTATTACTTGTTTTTCTTTTTACTGATTGGTTATGGTGGCTTTTTGGCGATATGAGGTCAGATTGGTTCGTTTTAGGACAACATGTGGTATAACTGTAGTGTAACTATACGGTTTGAATGCATGAAGGGATGCCTAGAGTCAGTTAGATAATAAAAATACAGTTAAGTGCAAGAAGAGCAGCGCCAAACTGTCAAATACATAATATTATAATGAGAATACTTCTAGTACAATGTTTTAGATTCTTTGTTGTCTAAGTTTTTGTGCATTGTTACGGGAAGAGCGCATCATGTCTTATGAGAAGCATTTAGTTAATTAACCCGCTAGAAACCCAGCAAACAAAAAATTTTTTCAAAGATATATATGTATATATAAATGTTCTAAATATATGTGACAACAGTACAAGATCACACATCTACAGTTCATTTAAGCCTTAAATGTCCACTATCTTAGATAATAATAAAAGCATCAATTTAAGAAATTTGCCTTGCAGTCACTCCCAGCATTGCAGTGTGGAGTAAAACCAAAGCAAAAATCATTAAAAAAATAAATATATGTTTTCATTAAAAGTCACCTTTATTTATATAGCGCTTTTTACAAAACAGATTGTATCAAAGCAGCTTCACAGGGATAACATGGAACTAATACAACAAAGTTTGTTTCTAGAAGAAAATTGCGTCATCGTCCACCTTAAGTAAGGCAGATCAATAATATTGTTGGATATTAAATGTCCCCAACTAAGCAAGCCAAAAGCCAAGGCGACAGTGGCAAGGAACCAAAACTCCATCAGGTGACAGAATGGAGAAAAAAACTTGGGAGAACCCAGGCTCATTCGGGGCCAGTTCTCCTCAGGCCAACGAGCGAACAGTGTATGATTATGATCCAGGCAGCATTACAGGTCAGAAGTCAGATTGGATCAGAACATTCAGAATATCTATCCAGTTCCTTCTGGTTGGAAGTCGGAGTCATCACGCCGGTATGGAGACGAGTTTTCATTAAAACACTAGTTGCCAAGTCAACAGTTTTCATTTTCATTTAGTTTAAGTTGTAATAAATTAAATTAAATTAAAAAAATTATATATATATATATATATATATATATATACATATAAATATTGACAAGAAGTAAATAACACTGGTGTCTACATGGCGAATTTGGAATGTGCCGGGCAGGGTATGGACTCCCAATGCACCTCCCATTCAAGAAAAGGAGAGGAGAATCCCTCTCCTCTTTGGATCCCCTAAACACACCTGGTCTCAATTATCTGCCCATTTCACAGCCCTGCACCCCCTCACGGGCCAGCCTGGGAACCAACTTCAGCGCTTTCATCCTCTCATCATTAGAGCAGCACACCCGGGGTCAGGGCCCTGTCCCACAGCCCTCCGAGCAGCAACACACAAAACTGATTTTGGTTAAGGAAAAAAGGATGGTGGAGGAGGGGAAAAAAGAAGAAGAAAGAAATATGAAACAGGCTGCAGTCTGAGAAGTATTAATAAGAGCAAGTCTTCTACCAATTATTGTATTAAGAATTCTGCTTGGGATTGGACCTTGTCCCAAAAACTATGTGTAACCTGAAGCCGTACCTAGAGAAACGCGTCTCTGTCTGTCTGAAACAGACGCTTCGATACAGCTGTAACCTCTACTGCTCTCCAAACAGCCTTCATGTACTGTTAGCTGTTTAAAACACATATACGCAGAGACACGAAAAATCTAACCTGGTGAAGCAGGGATACATTAAGAAAATTTACACATGCATCCACACCCTTGCTTTCAAACATCAATATGCCTGAAGTGGTAGATTTATTCTGGTTATTTTGCAGGCTTTCCCTCCTAAATATTCTCCTAAGTGTGACGGCTGGAGACATATGGATCTGCAAGGCCTCAGTCTCATTCACCTCCCTTTCCTTGACACTCTTCCACATAATTAACCCTTTCAGAGAAAAAAACACCTCTCACTGCTTAAAATATGAATCTTCCCATTTCATTAATATTCTTAATGTACTTTAGGGGGGAAAAGAAGAAAATACTGTGGATGGCATTCTTTCCAATAGTCAGATGCACACAGTTACTGATGGGGCTTCTAAAATGTCCTGTAAGTTTTACTGAAGATTTTATGCTATAAGACGATTTAATTTACGAGCTATAATGGTTTTAAATACTATGCGTTCTGTATATGTAAAATATACACAGATATAGGCTACATACAAACTTTTTTATTTTTATTACAACCTTTATGCAAAACAAAGCTGAACAAACAGCTAAACCACTGAATAAAAAGTTCTGATTGAAGCAGAAATATATTCATTGTATTTATTAAAATAATCAAACAAAATATATGTACACTATCAGTCAAATCAAAAAGTATTTTGGTAACACTTTACAATAAGGTCTCATTGTTAACATTATATTAACTAATGAACTAACAATGAGCAATATATTTATCACTGTATTTATTCATCTTTGTGAACTAACAATGAATGCCTGTATTTTTATTAACTAACATTAACAGTGCATTAACTAAAGTTAACAAAGACAAAATTCAATTTTAATAATGTATAAGTAAATTGTTGAAATTAACATTAACTAAGATTAATAAATGCTGTAGAAGAACTGTTAATTCTTAGTTAACTAAAGTAGTTAGTATTGTAAGAATAGTAAGAAACCATATTGTAAGTGTTACCAGTATTTTGACAGAAATTAAACAACATTAGAATGAACCAATAAAGTGTATTTGTACACAGTTATGCTGTAATACCCTTTTGTGATTTTTTTAAGCTTTAACTTGTCTTGTAAAAGGCGCTAACAAGTGGCTAAATAGGACTACAGATGTTGTCAGGAACATTAAACGTCATCAGCCGAACAGATAAACTCACCTACTCACTGATCCACTTTCAAAACCTTGTTGTTCTTATAATCACATTCTTGCTAACTATTATAACTTAAACTTTCATTGAACATGTTTAAACAAAGAGTTGTCGGAAGCTTAGTAATGGTGACGTTGACATCATGTGACCGTGGTGTAGTTCGTTTACAGCTAACTTTAGCTTTTAAATTCTGCAGATTGTTTTTATGCTTCAAAATTCATAAAGGTTGTGCTCTCATTTGTGAGGATTATCACAATGAACAAAACTTGTAAGAATCATAAGCTTTTGTTAGTCACAGACCTTATTTTCTGCAATAATCGAAAAGCCAATGGAAAAATCCTATTGGGTTTTCGTCGAGGAAACCCGGGTGATACGAACTTCTGGGTTGGTCTACGAAAATACGCCATCCCTGCTGCACTCTATATAAATGAATATCTGAAAGACATTTGAAAGGGTTAACCATTAAAGCACTTTGCCAGACCCATCTGAGACAAATCTGAGAAGCACATTCACTGGGACACCCCAAGAGAAGAAGGAAAAAGAGCGTACATGGTCCTCCCATTATCATTTTTGCATGGGAGAGAAAGAAAAAACAAACAGTAATGAAGTGTAATGGTCCACTCTCTCACGGCACCATATACTTTCGCTGCCATAAATCTTAGCAAACATTTCAGAAGTTAAAAAAAGTTTTGCTCTCTCACAGAGGCCCAAGAGAGCTCTCTGCATAACGTTACTTTGAGGTTACCGAGATGACACCTGGAGCACAACTTTGAAGTCAAGTAAGACTATCCCTCCGTTTCTGTTGAAATGATATATCGGGTATTGAAGAAAAGAGGAGGCTAGAGCAGAGAGGGAAGGAGAGGGCAAACAAGAAGGAAGAGCGAGAGAGAGAGAAAAGTACAACCACATTCCCTGCACATATTCTCCTCATTACCAGAGAGAGGGAGCCGATCGCTCAATTATTGGCTGCCGTCACAGGCTAATATTCCTGCCTGTCAGCCCTGATTTTTGCTCAGTTTTGCTCAGACTCCTTCTGATGGAGCTCATTTCACGTTAACCAGAAACAGAAGGCGCTGTGAAAACTGCGACACCTGATCCTGTGTCCAAGAGACGGGAAGTGCACCGCCAGGCCTGGTGCCTGCCAACACCCCCTCTCCGCAGACGCACTCCCCAGGACTGGATATGGATGGTGGGACAGGTCAGGGGTGTTGGTCAAAGATAATCATGAAAGGGTGCAGATATTTGATACATATATGAGTATGAAATACCAGAATGCCTGAGTGTTATAAATGTGCCATTGAAAAATAAAAAGAATGTTGTCTATTTTGTGTTACATTTATTCTGTGCACAACACCAAAGATTTATAAAACATACATAACTATTAATGATTTCAGTCTGGGTTATTCGGGGTGTATATTCCAAGTTTTCTCAATATTATGATAGGTGTATGTGGCAAGCAGAATCATTTAGGGTGTTATTAAAGTTCCCAAAGTTAACTAGTCTTTTTTTTTTATGTTTGTTTCAGTCATTAGTTTATGTCCTTTAATGTAAATATCCATTCAATTTCGAATTTCATCATATCACATTTTAGTCTTTTTACTAATTAAATGGCAATTGATTTCAGTTGATTAAAATGACATTTTAGTTGACTAGAAAGTGCAGAATAAACCACATATTAAACATGAAAATTACCCATGGTTTTACTACAAATAAACCAAAAATCCATGGTTACTAAACCGTGGTAAACACAAATTTACCATGGTTTTACTACTCAAACTATAATTTAATCATGGTATTAGTAGTAAAACTGGTTACACAAATGGTAATCAATCCACCAAAAAAACATGGTTACTACACATTACTATAATAAAACCATGGTTAATTTTCATAAGGGATGTTATATATACATTTTAACATGTCCACGTTTAACAAAAAAAAAAAAAAAAAAAAAAAAAATTGTTACAATTTTGTCAACAGTATGTTTTGAGAAAAATCATTTAATTATCATTATAATGCACTTTTTTTGTCTTGGTTATGAGTATTTTCATCAGTAATTTTAGACAGACAGAGTGCACTTTTATTTTGTAGTATGCATTGAATTTTCATTTATGAGTGAGCTATTCCTTTATTCATATATGAATACATGCTATGTGTATTCATTTAGAAAGCTGTTTGCAATGTTAAAGTGGAGGTGTATGTGATTGTCACGAATTGATCAGTTCGTCCTCTCGTCAGGGACACCCTTATATTCCTGCCAGTGTGGAGGACATTTTTAAATAAAGCTATTGCCGCTTCCCTCAATTCAAGGGAGTGACTCGTCATTCCCATTTAAGTCTTCCCCCTGTTCTGGACGTCTCTTCCTCGGATCCTCTTCACCCATCATTTCTTCTGACGGATGAGATTGAATTAGTCTGACCTGTCTTCGCAGTTTGAGCATAATTTGGCTTTGACATTGATAGCATGGAAGATGCCTGACATGAATAGATGGAAGAGAGAGGGAAGACAGTGGAGGGAAGTGATCACAGGACGCATGACATTGAAGAAGGAACCCTGCAATGATTTCAGGCCTGGACCAAATAATATAATAATATAGGTTTGTGACTGTCAAATTCAAAGTTGGTGTTGAAATAGGATAATTCTGTAAAAGAGTCCATGAGTTCACTACAGAGCCCCTATGGGGATATGGTGATGGAAAAGTACTTTGGCGGGTACTTTGTATTCTCTCGCTCACAAAAACACTAAAATATATTTTTTCCTCCCACCTCAAAATATTTGTACTATTGAGAATGCAAAGGGAGGGGAGGGGAGGGGAGGTGTTTCTAACCATTACCATTGCTTCACTTTAGGGGCACGGTCATTTCCAACGGGATTTTGTCCTATTGGGGTTGGGGTTGCGGTTATGTGATTGTTCAAGTATGAGCAATAGTGACTGCTAAAATGGCTGTTCGAGACCTAGGTAGCTATATTAGCTTAAGAGGACCCAGAATGTAGGATAAGCAGAAGGAAAGAAAGGGCAGTGTCATGAAGACTTAAAAGCCAGTCAGATCAGTGCTGCCATGGCTTCCCTTCCAGCTCTCTGCTCCTCATTTGCTGCCTATGTGGTCATACATCTCAGTGCCAGCTGCCAGTAAACCATTCATGTTTTCCATTTAAGACAATGACTGTGATCACACAGCCTTCTGTACACTTGTGCCTTTTGTTGTCACTCCGGCTTAACTTGTCGAACATTCGTACCCTTGATGTTCCGCAAATGATGGAAGCAGAGCTTGGAGGGTTTTGCTAAACCCACAGAAAGATTAGGAGAGAACATGCAATGCATGAGACATCACATAACACCACTGCCACAGTGTACCATACTTTTTTACACTTTAACACTTGAACTAATAGTTAACCTTGGGTCATGCTAAACCATGGGTTTACGGATTCGAGGGTTATCTTGCTTAAAGGGTTAGTTCACCCAAAAATGGAAAATTCTGTCATTAATTTCTCACCCTCATGTCATTCAAAGATCTTTTTGATGAAATCTAAGAGCTTTCTGTCCCTCCATTGACAGCTACGCAACTACCTCTTCATTGCTTCAAAAAGTTCATAATGGAATCGTAAAACTAATCCATATGAATTGAACGGTTTAGTCCACATTTTCTGAAGTGACAAGATCGCTTTATGTGATAAACAGATTGAATTTAGGCTTTTATTCACATGTAAACGTTCATCAACACACAAATCAGATATGGTGTCAGAAACTGAAGCTCAAGCATGCTTGCTTGACCTGCAAGAACCAATGAGATTCATTCTTGTGTGTTACGCAGCTCGTTTGAGCTTCCGTCAAGCAGGTTCGGTTGAGCTGTTTATGCATAGCTGTCAAATAAGGGACATAAAGCTCCCAGATTTCATCAAAAAGATCTTCATTTGTGTTCTGAAGATGAACGAAAGTCTTAGGGGTTTGGAACGACACGAGGGTGAGTATTTAATTAAATTATTTTTGGGTGAACCATCCCTTTAAAGTTTCACACTGCTCATAATTTACCCAAAGTCAACAATTGATATTCGGTTTTCATAAGCTGATGTTTCACACTGTACATTCCTAAACCCTGGGTTAACGTTCTTATTTTCATATTTGCAGAGTCAGTGTCATTAACTGGATGAACACAAGCCTGTTTACATAAAAGCTCTAGCATTGCGCATCCTCAGATTATATACTGACGACTGTACTATCAAGTTTATTCTGAATGGAGTTTTTTTACTATAAAAGTAAGAATAAAATGGTCTCTTCTTCATTCCAGTTGACGTGTTTTTCATCGCCATTTGACATTTTGTCCCTCAGGCTAACCATGCTGTACTCAACTGGTACTCTAAAGTAAATGCTTATAGCTTTATATTACATTGGCCTGTCTCTTATAAGCTCTTCAGATTATCTGGGGATATCTGAAGTATTATCACACCATGGTCAACTATTTTAAATTTCATTGAAAGCATACTGTTTTAACTCTTCCTGTAGCTTTCACCGGATCTTCACCAAATTTTAGACCACACTGGGCAAAAGTTATCCAGATCTTTTTAGTATACCGAACCATTCACATGTAAGACAAAACTTTGGCTAAATCTCTGAAACTCAGTGTACAAATGTTCGGAAACATTGTACTTCAAACGTTAGCCTTTGGAAGCTAATTAAATCTGGGGCCCTGAATCAGTGAGGTGAACTCTACACCAACAGGTCAGGAAACCTTAAAGAGGAAGCACATTTGCTTAATATCAGCACTACACCCAGGCGCTAACTCAATTTCACACTCCTAAACTTAGGCCTCATGCTTGGCCAACATTGCATCTGAGTATGCGTACCATCTGGTCTGAAGTTTGAAAGGAAGCAGCTTGGGTTTTCACACTGATCCAATTAGGGAGTTTTTTAATTCATTAAGGATGACCTGTTGTGTGTTAACTAGCTCAGCATGGCTAGCGGATCTGAAGCCACTTGCTGACCATGATAGCTTATATCTTACACTCCTTAAACTCCTCGAGTTCAGACAGTAGGGGGTATGGAAGAGCAGAGAGGCACCTCTTCAACTTCCTGTTTCTTAGAACTCTACACTTAGGGGCAGGGATGCATAGTATTGGGTTCTTCTGGTACACAAGCTCTAACACAATAGAGAGCTGGTCCCACAGGCGAGAAATATTGGAAACAGGAGGTTTGATCCGCTGCTGTGGAAATTTGAGCCATGAGATGGTGAAAAACATGTTTTCAGACACCCATCTAAATCCATGCCTACTGATCTCACTGTGTGCCTTGTCATTCAACATCTTGTCAAGTATCATATTCTTACGCTAAGGACAAATTGCATTTCTTCAATCCGTTAAGCAATACAGTGGACAGTGGGGGGGGGGGGGGGGGGGTCAACTGTGGTATTAATGCGCCTTTGTGGTTGTTTGAAATATGAATTTAAAACCATAAGTCCTTTGAAACCTTGTCATTTGGTTTGGAATCTTTTCAAATCCTCTAAACATTTCTGTAAAAATTCTGACAATTTGGAACACTCAAGGTCATTCTATCTCCCCTTGTGACAACTGTTCTAACAAAACCAAAACTGCTTCAAATGGCACAATAATAATGCACAACTGTGGACTACAGGCAGATACAATAGCACAGTCCTTTATTAGGGAAGACTTCAAAAGTGGAGACCAAGCCCTTGGTAAGCTAAATAAGCGTCCTACCATGATCCTGCCATATTAAAGCAGTCGCATTTCATTGGGAGCTTTCCTGCATTAGAATCAAAACAATATGGTATGAGTGTGTCACATTCCTGAGCAGAGACCCACTGGCTGATCTTCATAATGAGGGAAAATTGGTTTCAACACAAGACAAGAGATGAGCTCCTGTGTAGCGCGTAGAAATACTCTATGTGGACACTTTGAATAAAATAAAAGTAGCTCATTTACTAAAGGAATATTTTATTAAAATATGGAAAATTCTGTTAATATTTACTCACCCTCAAATTTTTAAAGAATTTTTACCTGGCTCTTGCCATATAACAACCGTTTATTTTGAGCAAAAAACAAACAACATATAAGTAGGCCATTTGAACTGAACATGAACACATATGAGGGCTATAGAGTTTGACAACCCCTGACCTTTAACATCTATGCCACACACTAAAAGATCAGTGCGAATATAATTTTTAAATTAAACAATTATAAAAAAAACAGATTGTTGCAAACCAGTCCATGTCATGTGTTTACCACATGAGAAGAAATCGAGTTTATTTGTTCTTAACAATGGAATTAAGGTAGCCGAAGCTGTACTGTAAGAGCATGGTTTCTTTCTTCTATTGAATACAAATGAAGATATTTTTTTTGTCAATGGGTGCCGACAGTTGACGGCACCCATTGACTTTGGTTATCACCATTCTTTAAAATATCTTCTTTTGTGTTCAACAGAAAGAAACTCATACAGGAACAACATGTGGGAGAGTCAATGATGACAACATTTTTTTTTTTGGGTGAACTATCCCTTTAAGGTGGAGAAGGGGAGGAGTAGGGATGCTTGAGCAATGTCAGCGGAGGATGGTAAGATAAGACGCTGCTTATATACCCATTGGAACATGATTGACTGGATTCCCGAACTTACGTCATAAACTCAATTATTTCATTTTCTTGCTGTGTTTACTTATATTATGTGTATAATTATACTGCTTCATAATCTAAAGATGCATTTAGTGTTTGAGAATGCTTTGTATTTACACCATGTACTGTATATAAATTCACATTATCCTCCTGAGACCCGAAAAAAAAAAAGTTTTTTGAATTTAGTTTTTTCTCATGTCATCACATTGTTTAGAGCACAATAAACAAATGGTAAAAAAATATTTTTGAAAAATAATATTTTATTCATACGTTATGCTATGTCCTCTGTAGTGGACGCCAGGACTAAGTTGTTTAAAAAATAAAATGACATGAAATTATATGTATAGGCAAAAACAACGGGATTTTTTTTTTTTCAATCACCAATAAATGTTGGGGTTTCAGGATTTTTTCAACCAAAATTTGTATAAAGATTATTCTCAACTATGTTATGAAAGAAATAACGGAATGAATTGATAGACCATTTTACTTTATGCAATATGTGGGTAAAATAGCCATAAATTAATATTCCCATTCAATGCAATGTATCTATACACTGTATCTAATTTGCACATTAATGTGTTCTTGGAGCAACATTTAATGAAAAAAGAAGTGTAATAATTGGAGTAATAATTGGCAACATTTTAATAATAATATCAAATATTTCATGGGAATATTGATGTATAATTTATTTCCATATTCACTTGTTCTGTCTCACAAAATGCCTGATAAACATGATGTAAGTCCTGATGTCCTCTACAGTGGACACGTTTGAAATCAATGGCCTGTTCTGTAACAGAAAGTATTTTTTTTATTTGAACCCCCCTAACATTTTCCTGAGATGTTGTTTTATGAAATACAATTTGAAAAGTAGTCCAATTTAAATTATAATTACAATATATTATCACATTTCCATAAGAATGCTACATTTGATCACTAAATTAATGTCAGACATTTTTAAAGACCAATGAGAAGTTGTTTTCATGGTGAAACCTCCAAACATTTGGTATCTCTGAAAAGTCCTGAATGTGCTCTTTACAGGACACCCAGGTTGTGTCATGTGACATGTATGATGTCAGAGAAATTCACTAAAATATAATGTCCACTACAGTGGACAAAAGTCTATTCTTGGGTCCAAGGAGGTTATAAAGCTTTTTTATTTACTGTTACATTTGTCACATCACAATTGTACAGTCTTGGTGTCAGGAACCTGACATCTGTCTGTGTGAACGTTTATCATCCAATTTGATTGCAATAAATTTCATTGATGGGCAGTTGAGACAAAATGTAAAAGTTTAGGCGAAATATTTTGAGTAAATGACCAAAAGGCTATTATCCCTGCTACATCTGATTCATATGAGCTGCGACTTGTTTTGAATAAAAGTACCTGCCAAAAGAAGACATGTAATGGTTTGCGTCTGATTGCAACATGATATGCGAGTGTTTGTTTCTGCCAACATCCTGTCAAAAATACTGTGAAAAACCTTAGTTGAAAGCTGTAAAGAGAGCAGGAGTTCATTAATGGACCTGAGCATCAGCATTGTGAAACATCCCTGCTGCTAGTAATCAGATCTTTTCTCTTCCAAATATTGTAAATCAAATAATCAAGAGAAACAAAGTGAGACACATGCACACAAAATACAGGCATATTGTAATCGCCAGCAAATGCATACAGTATACAAAGGGCATACACAAGGGAGCTCTCATCTGATCCTGTTCTGTACAAGGCTTTGAATTAGCCTGGAACGTTGCATTTGATCCTCTACACGAGTCAAAACGAATCTTCGAGCAGTGCTTTTAACAGCAAACTTCACTTGGAATTATATTTGATTGTAAGTCTTAATCAAGTTCAATTTGTCATAAACAGCCACTTCTAATTAGCTACATGTCTACATATCTTGCTTAATATATTTTAATTAATCTTGTTCATGAATGCTCCCTTAGAGGAATTTCAATGTGACTGCTCTTGCAGAGAATACCATACCATCAAGACAATGAACTACTGGGAATGTGTGTTAGGGGGCTGTCAAATCATGTGCATGTTGCATTAGATTAATTGCAATTAGAGTTAATTATGTTTTCAAAATCAAGCTCTCGCCAGTGATCAGATGAACTATGCTTATTATGGGTTCTATTTGTGGTTTAATGGCAAAAATGTGAATTCTAATTAAAAGTAATAAACAAATGTGACCTTTGGTTGTGTCCTCTCACTTCAATCATGCCAAAAACGTGTCACACAATAAACGGTCCCAGACAAGAGGGCTTATGCTCATACTTTTTAATGTATCACAATGAGCAAGAAACATACTTGATGAAATATTTTCAAAGGAGTATATTCAATTACCATCTACAATCAACTTAACTAGGACAACAAGGTTTTTGTGACAAAAGTTTCTCTTTAAAAGTCTGAAGTTCCATGTGGTTTATGTATGTTAGTCTCCATGTAATTTGGTACAGTTTGGAAATCTTCATCATATAATTACAGTAACAAAAAGCTAACAAGACTACAGTATAGAAAAGACATCAAGAACAACATTTTTGGTTTAACTTGCTCTTTTTGTACATTGCAAGGCTGTAAGTTCTACCCTCGGTTGGGCTACCTGGAGCCACAGAGCCGTGCTTGTGAGGCTCGGAGGAGGAGGAATAATTTGAGGAGAACGAAAGAGAAAAAAGGAGAAAAAAAAAAGGAAACACAAAAAGCGTCAAAAATGCTGTGGCACCAGGAGCCACTAAAGGAACAGGAAGCTCCAGCAGCAGTTCATCGTTGAAACTGGAGCAAATGTTTTTTCGTTTGGTTGCTTGTTAGTTTGGTTATTAATTTTGGTTGCTTCGCTTTTTTTGTGTTTATCTGCTTCCTTAGGAATAACACCCAGGAAAATCCCCTCCCCTTGAACAGTAAAGTCATTCTTTATGGTTGGATGGAACCGGTCGACTCCACGCCAGAGTGGAACCATGTGTCAGTCACTGAAACGGGCAGGAGGAAATGAAACAGGTAGCAAAACCGTGAACTGGGAGACAACGTATGCGAGTGTTTGAGTCCATCCCGTTCAGAAGTGCAGAAAATGTCCAAGTAGATGCAGAGCCAGAGAGAGAAAAAGGAGATAAATTCCTCTCCGTGTCACATATGTCCACTGGTTGCAGAGTCCACTCCCGTCGGCATATAGTGTTAGTTAAGTAATGACTTGATATCAGGGCGCGTCGGCCCCGGCTTTGGCTCCCGTGGCCAGTTTTCTCAGCCTTCTCAGACATCTCAATGACATCTCTCAAGTTTCCCAGAGTTCGGTTCTCTTTATTTCCTTCTTTGTCGTTTCAAAGAAAAGTGTTGATGTCTTCTTTAAATATATCTATATCTGTATACATGTTTATTTTCACAGTGGGCAAAAAGGATGACCTCTACAGCAAAACCTTGTCGTTTTCGTTCTCTCTTTGCAAAATGTCCACAAAAATCAAGTATCCCAATGAGAGTTGATGTATCTCAGCCACGTGTTGGATTAACCACAATAAATATACACTCATCAGGGGCACCAACTAAAGTTTTTCATGTTTTCGACTGCATTAAGCTTTGGCCACATTCATATAATTAATGAAAATAATAACTGCTCAGTGCTTCGGTATCCTCTTTCACCACATCACGCAATTATTGTGTTGAATATCAGACTTTTCAAACCCTTTACTGAAGATTCAGCTTTGCAGTTCAGTATGTTTTGGTGCGAAAAGAAAGTAGAAAATAGAATACAAAGTATAAAAACTCAGACTGATGCTGGCTCTTATGAAACACACACACACACACACACACACACACACACACACACACACGCTCACGCTCGCACATACAAAGTCCATGCTGGCTGAAACAGTTGTGAGGAATTCTGCCCCACACGAGAGCCTATAAAAAACGAGAACACTTTGGAAGCAAGAGATACAACCGTGTCAAGACAAACAAATATAGGAACATTGTAACACCATAAAGTGGCCAGAGAATGATAGAAAACAAATAGATGAGATTTCAATTTAAAGCTGGCATTGTAACATTAATTTATAAATGGACAACAACAAAAAAAATCAAAGAAAATAAAATATACAGTTATATGATATTATCTGAGACCAAAACAATGAAAAGCATTCAAAAATAAACTATACAATAGCAGACTTCTCAAAAATAATTATGAACAATATTATAGATAACATGGATTGAAAGGAGTGGATCAGCTTGCAGATCAAATTAATCCAATTTCAATAGCATGCACACCAAATAACACCAAATCAAATTGTTCTGCAAGACGTAATGCTCGTTTTACACACCAGGACGAGTGTGGAAATATGTTGCTAAAGCCAAATACATTTGTGCCCCCCTAAAGCATCTTTTGCAAATTTAAAATGACTTGATTTTGCTAAATAAAATAAAAAGCAATTCCATTTACGAAAGGATGGGGGCCATTCTGATAAAACACAACCATTTCCATTGCAATGACTTGGAGTGAGGGACCTCTTTGGACACAACGGCATAATTCTACCTTGTCACCATGCAAAACAAGGGACACCTAAAAGCAAATCCTGCTTTCCCCAGTCCTACAATGCTTTGGAATGAAAATGCCCCTTACAGACCTGCAAAAGACATTTCATGCATGAAAATGGCTTTAAACCCTGCAGAAAACGAATTCCCAGGAGGGGAGGCCGACTACGCCAAACAAACAGCCTTTCGTTCTGAGGCTAGTTATAAAAACAAGAAAAATGATGACACCAGATCAGCAAGATGTGTAAGTACCAGACAGGTCGCAGTATGTAAATTTTTGGTAGGTAACCACTATAACTTGATCTAGTTCAAGTGAGTAAAGTCATTTAATGGCTGCAGGGATTCTGTTCACTCTCAACACATGATAGTCAGAGTGAGGTGATGTGCAGCAATCCATGATGGCAGAGTTACACAACAGCTTACAGTCACCTTAGAAATGGGATATAATAGAATTATACTCAATTTGAATAAAAATGAAGCAGTCCTTGCTTAAGAAATTAAAACTCAGGTGTAGTATTTGGAATGCACTGTTATTTCTTACAAACATTATAGATCATTGGCTTTTAACATTGGTCTGTTAAAAAAAAAAAAAAAAAAAGCTAAAATGTCCTTTGGAACATATATTCACAGTCTTCAAAGTTCCGTTTTTGCAACAAGAAGGGAAAAAAGATGTTGCAGGGGTAGGGAAATGGTTTATTGTTTGTTTCTTTTTTTCTTAAAGCTTAGCCAAAAAGCAAAAGGAGCATGCATCTAGGTATTCTTCCTTTCCAAATCTACATTAGCAGCAAAACATATGTCCTCAAAGACCAGACCCTATATATATACTCTTTTTTTTTTTTTTTTTACAAAAAGAAAACAAAAGCAGACAAAATGGATTTCATGTGTGACAGAAAAACTTTCAACAAAACGTCTATCTTACAAACTGCAATGGCTCTGTAACGGTGCTACTCCACAATGCAAGGACAAGGGCCCTTTTTGATTTTTGGTTTTCTTAGTATTTGACGTAAAAAAGCCACCTGTCTGCTCGCAAAGAAGCAAAAACGGCAACTCTGATGCGTACTTCTTTATTTTAAAACTTTGTTTTCTTTCCTTAAAAACAGCAACAAATTCTCAAGTATAAAGAAGCCTCTTTTCTCATCTTTATGCACCAATGGTGAAAGTGTTAAGTCTTTGGATTTTCTTTTTGTTTTAAAGCGTGAGAATTATTATTATTATTATTCTTTTTTCATTTTCATATATGACAACAAAAAGTTGAAATTATCATAATGCCTATAGCAGACTGCAGCCACATTACATGGAAACAAGTATCTGCTTTGTAGTGCTAAAGGAGAGGCAGTTATCTCCAAATCTACAAAGGCAGGGGGTACAAAAAGAAGAAAGAAAGGAGGAACAGATAACGACAAAAAGAGTGGTAAGTGCACTAAGGTAACACAAATATAACTGAACAATTTTCGAACACACCCCAGATTTCTCTTCGGTTTTGGTCAATGCTGCACAAACAAAAGTTGAGAAACCCCTTGTGACAAAGAGATTCAGCTGGGATAACAAAAATAAGAAGCTGAGAATTGGACAGAAATAGAGTAGAGATCGTTTCCTGCTCCTTAATCTAGTCTATTGGAATGACCAAGACAACATCAAATGAAGCGCCTTAAAGTTGGACGATACAAAAGCTAAATGTACACAAATATTTTTCAAACTACCATACTGTTTAAATTCATTTCCAATGCAACAACCTACTGAACACCAAAAATGTATATATCTATCATAAATACAGAAAGTTTTTTTTTTTCGTAAAAAAAAAACAAAACAACTTTTTCCCCCACCAAGTCTGCAATGCTCTTCGTGTCTGGGTAAAATGGGATTAGTATCATTCCCATTAAAAAAGAAAAGAAAAAAAAAAAGAAAAAAGAAAAAAAAGGAATAATTAAGAAGGTTTAAAACCAGCAATTCAGCTACTCATTGAATGCCCAGAAACTTTTGTTGAGTTAGTATCATTTCTGAATACTTTCTGCCAATAAAAGACATACAAAAACAGAAATGTCTATCATTTGTTTGGAACAAAATGAATAAAATAATGACTTTTTGTAACACAAGAAAAGGTTGTGAGCTGTTGACCTGAGAATAAAATAGACATTACATTATTTTTCTTTTCTTTAGCAAGCCATTGGTATCTGAATGCTTAGATAGCAAGAAAACTGTAAGACTATTCTCCCATACAGTACATACTGGCTTTATGTGACTGTGCTATTAAGCGGAAATACTTATGCAAATAAGGGACAGCTTGTTGACTCGTTCTTTGTAGACAGGGTTTTGGGGCCATTCAAATAACTTTGAGGCAGTCCATTGCAATACAGCATTCCACTAGCAATAACCGACTGTTAACTGCTGTGATCTCTATTCATTTATATATATATATACTGCATATGTGCATATATGTATATATATCTATATATATTAAGAGTTGTAATAAACTAAAACCAGCATGTTGATATGGGAAAACAATCCACTAACATTAAAATTTTTGGTTACAAGCTTTGGAATTGCAGTTAGTCTTTACACATCTTTTTCTGAAATTGGTTGGTATATTTTAAACATATTTTAAACATTGCTGCTTTTTTCTTTTTTTCTTTTGTGTTTTCTTTTGTCTTCTGTTTTTTTTTTCCTTTTTTTTTTTTTTTTTAAATATTGTTCATCACTGAAAGCTTTTACAATCTGATGGAGTCCGATCCTACACTAGTGAGATTACTACTACAACTACTGCTGTCTTTGAGACAGCCAGGCTGTTGTGGCTCCTCCGCTGGCCTGCCCAGCCTGTCTGCTGACTTCTGACTGGTGTCAGAATCAGACTCGTCGGTAAAGACGTCTGTTGGTATCGAGGTCTGGACCCCTGAGGTGCTCAATGAACTTGAGGTAACCGTTGAAGGAGAGGAAACTGTAGGAAAAGAAGATAATGCAGACGAAGGAGGATTGGGCTTCCCAGCTAAAGCTCTGGAGAAAGGGGTCTGGGACCATGATTTGCCTGTAGCTGTCGTGTTGAGTGGGGTGGCTGTGAAGGAGGAGGAGCTGCATGAAGATGCAGATGCTGATGAGGACGGCGTGGTGGCTGACGTTGTTGGCGGAGGGGATGGGGTGTTGTTTGAGTGAGTGGCAGACTGCGAGGTAGATGCGGTGTTAGGACTGGGGAAGCAGGCTGAAGAGTGAGGTAATAAATTAGTAGCGTGCTCTTTGGCATTTCTGGATCTCTTGATTGTTCTGTGTTTGTGCAAGGCTGAATCCAGGTGTTGACTGAGCGCTTTGTCCCCTTCTAGTGTGGTGTCACAGGCGAGGCAGTCATAGAGGCCGCCCTCTGCTGCATTCCCACTGTTGGGGACCCGAAGCAACATCTCTTGCAGGTTTGCCACAGACTGACCGAAAAAACAAATTGACTTGAGGTGGCTGATAGCCGCTTCCTCCTTGCTGAAGACAGCTTGACACTTGCGGCACGCCAGCCGATACTGAACTTTGGGGATGATATATTTGTCAAGATGGAGGTCTGCACCTTTACCATCCACTTCATGCTGCTCAGTGGCTAGGTTGTTGTGAATGGAGGAAGTAGAGGATTCAACAGAGGGAGTGCTCTTTTGTTCCTCAGTTTTTACTGGATCTTTGGCAGAGTCCTTACGGTCCACCGAGTTTTGTGAAGTTTGGCTTGCTTTGGGTTGCTGGATCTGCTGAAGCTGCCGCTGCTGCTGCTGAAGTGCCTCCTGCAGGCTCTGCTGATATTGCTGGTAATGCTGAAGCAAAGATCCGGGTGACAGCCCCATCAGGGCCTGTGATAAAGCTGGGTTGTAGGGGAAAAGACTTTCCATGCCATACATGGGCTGAAGATATCCACCTTGAAGGGCACCTGGTATCTGAGGGGCATAATACGGAGAGAAGCCAGGCATAAAGTAGGGCAGGAACTGACTTGTTAGCAGAGCTGTTGGATCTGAAGCTAAAGCTGCTTGTAGAGCTTGAAGTTGGGCAGTATCGACCACATACTCCATGCCAGGTGTTGGCATTGAGGTGGCCGGAACAGCAGTGTCTGGTTTTTCTTTCTTGGCACTGGCAGCAGAAGTGGAGGGAGCGGGAGTAACCCCAGCTGAGGATGGTGTGGGGGGCTTCTCAGCCCTCTCCTTGGGTTTCTCTTTCTCCCTGGCCCTCTCAGGATCACGATCTTTGTGAGCTTCATGTCGAGGGCCTGGCTGGGTCATCAAAGAGCTTGATGTAGATGTGGTGGTAGGGCTTGAGTGGGCAACAGATGTGCTGGCCTGAGCTGGGCTGGGCGAGGCCAATGAAGAGGAGGAAGGGGTCTTGTTGGGTAAACCAGATGTGGGGAGACTTGGTGAGGGTACACTGGCACCAGGCATGTTCAGGAGGTTTGGAGGTTTTGGAGGGGTTAAAGCTGCAGAAATTGACACAGAGAAACACAACATGATTATGAATGCTGCAATATACTCTACATCTCAGAGTTAGTAGTCAGTTTTATAGTTTTATTTCAAAAGTCTTACTCATACTAGAGAGTAAATGTGATGACATACCTGAGTTAGATGAGTTAAAGCCTGGTATGGAGGGACCACCAACACCTGGCAGGAGAACAGGGGAGATCCCCTGTAGATTTGGGTAACCTGACTGAAGGTTCAAGGCTTGCAAGGCAGTTGTGTCAAACATCCCTTGTTGCTGCATGGCTTGTTGTTGTGCTAGTCCCAAGACCTCATTTGCTTTCTTGATACGATCCATCTCCTGCTGCGCCATCAGCTGACGAACTGTTGCTGGATCAAAGTACTCTTTCTCTTTATCAAGCTGGCTTCCAATGGTATCCTTTACTTTGGATATGTGTTGTTGGGAAAAGATGTGGTCTCGCACTGAGAGACGAGCACTGTATTTAACACCACACAAAGTGCATTCCGTCTTAGGTCCCTCGTAAGAAGTCTGGTTGATACCAAAGTGCTTAGCCATGCTGAGCTTAGCCTTCTTTTCCTTAGCACGAGCATTTTGAAACCAGACCTGAACAACTCTCTTTGGAAGTCCAATGTCATTTCCAAGTACCTCACACTCCAGCATGGTTGGAGTCCTATAATCATTAAAGCAGGATTTGAGCAGCTTAAGCTGAAGATTAGTCATCTGTGTTCGGAAGCGCTTTTGACCAGGCCTGTCTCCACTATCAATGCTTCTGCTTCCAGAGGCTCCTGGACTTGGTGAACAAGGGTCAGCCAGACTAGATGTTTCACTGTAGTCTATAATATTTTCATTTTCAAAGTCTTTTGTGTAGTAACTTGTTGCAGGGCTCACCAGTCCTGAGGACATCTGTTCATCATTCTCAATTGAGGGGACTGCACCCCCAGACTTTGAGAGGTAATCTCCACTGTTATGGCTGTGCTTTGCATCAGCACTGTCATTGTCAATGTTTGCCTCATCACCTGTGGTAGTGTCAGTGATGGCTGTATTCACAGAGGAACAATCATCATCAAGTTTATTTTGATCAAAGTTTGTGTTTACTGAGGAAATGGTTGGGCTTTCAAAGTCCTCTACTCCTTCAACCTTGATAGATGTTGGGCTCAGGAGACCCCTTGGGGACAAGTCCATGCTTTTGCTCACAGGCGACAGCGATGAACATTGCGCATCATTGTTAGCCTGGGCAAGATGAGCATAGCTGGAGATATCCAGAGGATCCATCTTCAACTGCATGGCTTCCTGTTCCGGTAGCAAACCAGAAAGAGCTAGGTTGTAACCAGCACGTTTAGCCTCATGCCAGTGGCGTGAACGGATATGGGCCTCGAGGGCAGTTTTAGCTTTGAATAGGGCTCGACAAAATGGGCACCGTCGGTGGGCTTGAGCTGGCCCAACAGCCCGAAACTGCCCTTTTCTTTCTCTAGCTCTTGTGTTTTGGAACCATACCTGTACCACCCGTTTTTTAAGGCCCACTTCGTGAGCAATGTGGTCCAGCATTTTACGAGTAGGATTGGAATCAAGCAAATATTTCTGGTACAGAATCTCTAGTTGCTCTGGTGTAATAGTGGTTCGGAGGCGCTTGTCTCGTTGTGGCTCTTCTCCACTATTTATGCTATCACTTTCTCCTGGACTAGTTCCTGCTTTCTCCTCCAACTTCCTCTTCAAGGAGTTCATGGTGGATGTAGGCGTTGATGGGGAGGTGGCAGAGTTGCTGGACATCTGGGGTATTGTGCCTGCAAGGAGCTGGCTAGCAAGCAGAGGATTGCTAGGATCAAATAACATGAAGGACATGTCCATTGGGCGATCCAAAAATTGAGGATGAATGAACTGATTCTGGACACTCAGGAAATGAAGTTGCTGGTGTTCCTGCCAGTGTTCAAATGAAGGGAAGGCAAGTTTGCACTGCTCACACTGGTACGGGATCATTTGCTGGGCCAACTGCTGCTGTGAGGCAGAGGCTAAATGAGAGTTAAGGGCCATGTGGGAACTCTGGGAGGTCTGACTGGTATGTGAAACGGAGGGACCACTATGCTGTTGCTGCTGGGAGAGGGACGGTGAAGAAAGCTTTGAATTCTTTGGGACTGCATGCATCTTTTCCTCTCTTTGCGGTCTCTGCTGTGGGGTCTCAGATTGATGACTGGTTTCCTGTTTCAAAGTGGTCTGCTCTCTTTGACCCAATGATGCTTCTGCAGTGTGTTTCGATTTTTCATCAAAGGAGTTTGATGTGTTAGCTGGTTTAGGCTCCTCCTTTTCAGATGATGTGATGTGAGAGAATGCAGAGGATGAAGGAGGAAGAGGGCAGAGGCTTGAGGATGAGGGCATTGGTGTTTGACCTGATGACCCAGATGGAGTATAGTATTCATGGGAGAGATCCATAGAGTCCTCATTTAGGCTGTCATACTGCCCATCATCCTCCTCGTCTTTGTAACAGAGCTTCTTTTGGTGTTTAATAAGGTCAAATATGCGCTGGAAAACCAGGCTGCACTTCTTGCACTGATAGTTTAAGTTGGTTGTCCGAATGTATCGGTCATTGGATAACTCGCGTCGGTCACCTTCTTTACCTCCATCTCCCTGGTTCTCATAATTTTTACGGGCTTTTTGTCTGGCATTTTGGAACCACACAACAATGACTCGAGTTGGAAGGCCCAGAAGATTGGATAACTGCTCAAATTCATCATCTTTAGGATAAGCATTAGCATCAAAGAAATCTTGTAGTACCCTCAGCTGGTAGTCTGTGAACCTTGTCCTTGAGGACCTCTTATTTCCATATGATTCATGTTTTTGAGGCTCAGGGGAAGGTGGCCTTGAATCAATTTTGGTATCTTCAAGAGTTGTAATTGGAGGGTTGTTAAAGTTATAAGGTGAGTCTTTGTTGCGTTGTCGCTCTTTGAAGAGTGTGTTACGGAACCAGTGCTTGATGACTTTCTGTGGAAGTCCTGATTTATCCGCCATTTCCTTAATTTGTTCCTCATTGGGAGAATTGTTGATATCGAAATATTGGCGGAGCACCCTTAGCTGGTCATCTGTGATACGGGTGCGGGGTCTCTTATTCTGTTGCTGCAACATGGCAGGGGTAAGCTGCTGTTGGTAGAGCTGGGCGAGATCAGTGGCCAGACTAGGCTCCACTGCTGGCAGTTGGGAAGGAATCTGAGAAGGTAATGACTGGAGTGACATAGGTTGCATCATAAGGGGAGAAAATAGAGGGAGATCCATTGGCATTTGAATTTGGGCCATTGTAACTGAAGGTTGAGGGGTTGGAGCGGTTGGTGGTGTCAGAGTAGGAGCAGAAACAGGTATATTTGGTGTTGGTACCCTCTGGGGAGGTGGAGGTGGAGGTGGGGGTGGAGGCGGAGGAGGCGGCTGAGCAGCTTCGGGTGTCTGAGGTCTCAATGGGTACAGCTTGTCATATTGTTCCCTGTACTCTTTGGCAAATCTTTCTAGGAATCTGAATGGAAAGAAAGCCTGGTGGATATGCTCCTGGTGACTCTTGAGAATCAATATGTTGGAAAAGAGCTTACCGCAAGACTCACACTCCAGCTTCTCTAATCCTTCAATAGGGTCAACCACTCTTGTGATACCAGCTGGCCCACTGTATCCTGACAGAGATCCTGTTGGCTTTCTTTGTGCTTTTTGCTTGTTCTCATTGTACTGAATTACTAACTCAAATCCAAAATTCTCTAATAGGGCTTTGGTGGCATTCCCTCGGGCATCTGAGGCAATCCTTGGAGGAGGAAATCCAGAGTCATGGTTTACATTTACTACAGTTTGATGGGCATCTTTCTTTTCTTTGGACTTGTCTGACATATCTTTTGGAACGTGATCCTCTGTTTTATCACTAATTTCTTTATCTTTTGGCAGCTCTCTTTCTTTCTCACTGTGAGGTGATGGCTTTGGCTTTTTGTCTACAGGGTGAGAAAGGGCACTCTGTTGAAGTAAAGCCATTTGACTCGATCCTTGGGAGTGGGTATGAGCTTGGTGCTGTTGCTGAAGGTGGTGGTGCATAAGCTGTTGTTGTAAACAGCTCTGCTGGGCCTGTTGGACAGAGTTTTTCTGTTCTTCCAACAGTGAAGCAGTAGATCCACTCAAGTTCAGGGAAGAGCTACTCAGGTTCATTTCTGGATTCAATTGAAATTCTGCCCCAGGAATGTAAAAAGGAAAGAGCAGTTGCTGTTGCTGAAGAGGGAGAAGAGCATCTGTTGTCATGGGAAAGTGCTGGAGAAGAGGGTTAAAAAGATGGGACTGAAGGAGAGCAGCTTGCTGGAACTCCTGTTGGAGCTGAGCCTGTGCCTGTGCTTGAGCCTGGGCCAACTGCTGCTGCTTTTGCTGAAACTGTTGGTGATGACTCCTTGAGGAGAGCATATCTGCAAATTTCTTCTTTTTCACTTCATGATTCTCTGATGGGGAGGAGTGACAAGCTGAATTACCCAAATTCTCAACATTGTGAGAATGACTTGATAGATGATTTCCTCCCATGGTGCTCTGTGCTGTTTGAGCTCCTGCTGGGGAGCTGCTGCTGTTGCTGCAGCTGGTAGTGGAGTTAGTGGCTGGAATAGGGCTTGGGGTTGAAGTGCTATTGGAAGTGCTTCCGCTTGGGCCACTACTGCTAACAGTACTAGAACTGCCGCCAGCTGCTTCAAGCTTTGCTGCCCTGGCCTTGGTTTGATGAAGAACAGAGCGCATGTGAATCTCCAGTGTAGAGCTCTGGCTGTATGCTACATTGCAAGTGCTGCACTTGAAGGGTTTATTATCAGGGCTGCTGGTAGGCTCTGGCTGTCCAGTGGTGGATTCCTGTAGGGCCCTTTTAACTTTGTGCAAGTGAGACACAGAGTTGTAGTGTACAAGAAGGATATTCTTTTGAGTAAATGACTCTTTACAGACTGTACACTTGAAAGGACGGGATGGATCTAGAAACTTCTCCATAGTAAAGTTGGGGCCTTTCCTAAACGGCAGGGCACGTTTGGGTTCTGATCCAGAATCCTCTAGCAAAGATCCAGAGTCACTGCCAGTTGGGCTTTGCTTTTCCTCAGGGTCACTTTCGTCTCCCTCTTTCTCATCATCAAGAATACCTCCCTGGTCCTCGCCAAGTGAGGGATCACCCATAATCATTAGGTCTCCATTCATCAGTAAACCTCCATAGAGCTGCTGGATGTCAGCTTCACTCAACTCCAGGTGACTGGTCTCTAGATGCTTCTTAAGCGCCTGTAGAGTCCTAAAGCTGCGCTGGCATAAACAACACATTGTGGCTGCTCTGATTACATGGTATTGGGAATGCAGCTGAAGTTTCTCTATTGTCTTGAATGCCAAACTACACTGGTTGCAGCGATATTTATAGACATGACGATCAGAGACAGGCAGTTGGGGCCTTTTATTGTGGACCTCATTGAAGTGCATCTGAAGGGCATTGGATGATTTAAAGACTTTGTTACAGCCCTTTTTCCAACAAAGGAAACCAGTGGAATCGTCCCTCGAAGGCTGTTGTTCCTCAAGAGGAGACTTGCGAGCTTCAGGGGTGTCTAAAGCCAGACAAACTCCTTTTTCTGGCTCAGCATCTGCCACCTCTGCAATCAAAAATAACAAACATTACAATTCTGAAAACACATACATATGTACATGTTTTTAAAATGTGTTTTCTCAATTGCACAACATTCTAACCTGTTTGTTTCTTAGTGTCATCAGAGTTTGAGTTGGCGATGGATGGAGGTGCAGTTTGAGTATCTTTCTCTGGTCCAGGGACTGGCATGAACATGCTTGCTGGCAGTACTTCTGATGCTGCCACCTGGAAAAATAAAACATAGTATTTGTCACGTTAATTATATGCCTTAAACAATAGCCTCCTGATAATGTAGAACAACTCAAATGAATGTAAAGGAAAAGCACAAAGGACAAGGACATTGAAGTGTTTTTTACTATGCATCTCATATACTATTGTATCATATTCAGTCATTTCTTTATTGTAAAAAAAAAGTATATAAAAGAAAAAAGATAAACTGACAGTGGTACAGGTGAAAAATGTGCTATAAACATAATTTGATAAGATAATCATCTTATTTGAACTGGTCACAAATACATTTACAGTCCCCCTCTTTCACACAAGTGACTTAATTTTCCATTCATGGAATTTGCACTTTGATCGCTGATGGTGTCTTGTCATGCTCTGCGATAGTTCTCCTGCTGCAGCCAATTAGTGTGAAGGGCTGAGTGGTCTACCTTGGCCAGTTGAGGCGCTTATTAGATAGCCTAATTAAATAAGTCTTCCAACTCATAAAATGTGCTTTTCATTCCAATAGAAAAGCATTGTGCAATGTTGAAATGCAGTCATTCAGTCTGGAATTCTGGGTAATACAACAACTGTCAATTTCCGGATAATGATCAGCACTCTTAATTTAACATACAGTGCTCAATGTGTTTTTCAGCAACCATATTGTAATCTAAACAATTATGCAAATTATTAATTGAAACAGAGTCATTAATACAAATATTAGATACATTTAAATGTAAGTAGATGGCAAACAGCATGTTTTTCAGTTCATTTAATTCGAATTTTTTTAAG
Organism: Leuciscus leuciscus; assembly: GCF_965113295.1. Lineage (NCBI taxonomy): Eukaryota > Metazoa > Chordata > Actinopteri > Cypriniformes > Leuciscidae > Leuciscus > Leuciscus leuciscus. The sequence continues at coordinate 8,321,752 of NC_138726.1, forward strand.
TAGTAAAGAATATTGTTGTGATAAAGGTGCACCAAGGTTTGCATTGCACTTCAAAGGTTGAAGTTAATCAAGTGTGAATGACAGCAACCTCCTCTCTATCTTTTAAGTGCACCTGATTCTCCATGCATGGCTCTCACACTCCCGTTATCTCTCTCTTTCTCAGAATAATAATAAAAACAGATTCATTAACAGGCTCCCATTTAACAGTAATCACTGATTGAGATTGGAAAAGGTTGGGAGATGAGCCACTGTGTGCTTCACCTTCCTTCAATTAACTTCCCAAACTGAACAATCAGCCTCACTCATCATGCATTTCAATACCCCAATCTCACCAATATATCCCCCTTCTGACTCTCTAGTGCTGTCTCTCTCTCCACATGTATATTTTTTTCATCTCCTGTTTGTGCCCTTGCAACTCAGTGCCCCTTTTTCCTCCCCAAGAGACAACCAATTCTATTTTGCTCACATCAAACAATAGCTTCATGTCTGTGGGAGTTTGGATTTTATTACTGCGTTGAAAACATTTTTTTCCCAACAAAAACGAAATTGTATATGAACATACAGTAACATCCTTCAAACTTAATATACTGTACATCATGATATTGGTTAAGTTAATGGGGTCATGTTAACCAAAAACGTCTAATTACCTGTTAGAGACCTAGGCAAACATTGTATCATTACGTGGCTGTTTTATTGGTCTTCTGAGATCTGGAGCTGTTTTATAGTGGATTTAAAGCGTAATCACATTCCAAGTCAGCCAGCAGCTCTAACTAAGTGCCATCAAAGTCCCACGCAACCTAACATCTTTGAGTCTGAAACTCTGAGAAATAATCAGTGAACCAGAGCAGTTCATAACCATCTGGTTACTGCAATCAAAATCACAAAATGTAGCAATTTTTTTCTGCTTTCTAGGTTCCTCCCTAACCCACTCTCCTCCTAAATGAAAGTGTTAAGTGATTGTGACCAGTATGGAGAATTCCAGAAACAAAACATGCCTGTGATTAACATTACAAAGTGGACTGTTTCTAGACAACTGCATCATTAGGCAAAGAGCGCCGAGTGCTGAGAGTATCCCAAGGTCACTTTTAATTTGGACCGTCTAATTGGCAAACATAGTTCCAAATGGCTATCATCTAGCCAGACTCAGAATTAATGAAGCACAATTATTTTCATTACCCCTATCTTAGACAGACAGCACATTAGACATAGAGTGAGGGAACGAGGGAGAGAGAGCGAGAGAAGAGGAAGGAGGAGGATGTAGGGTGAGTGAGAGTGGTAAAGAGTGCATCTTTATTCAATGTTTGCAAGAACTAAAAGTCACCTGATTCAGAATTCATTAAGCTTGTCTGCCTGACATGAGCAACAGGATAGAGTACCTCTCTCCATCTCTCATTACTTGTAAAAAGGTGCTGGTTTAAATGTGCATGGTATTAGCTGTGTTAGTTTCTATCATGCACCACACTTGTACAGCGCTCAGTGCATTATTACCTCTATAAAAGAAAAAATATTGCCGTCTGGCCTCTACTAATGTGTTCACCATTTGCTTTCGGGCTGGGGGAGTAGAGTTGCCTTCACAGAATTTAGAGTGATTGGCCAAGCAAGCAATTCAAACTCCACAGGCAAACTTACACGTAATTATTTTACTGCTAAAATTTGGTGGGGGAAAAAAACCCATGAAAGCAGGGTAGTCTCAGTAGAAGCTGAAATGGAATAAGGTGAGTATTCTCTGAGGAACCGGGGAGAGTAGGCTGCTGGAGGCCTGAGCGCTCTGGGACTAGAGATGTGGAAATAACGTAAAGGGATGATGTAAGTATTACTGCTTATAGAGAGTGCCTGGAATACAAATGACCTTGGTAATCAGAAGAGGCTTTTAAATTTTTTCCACTAAACCGAGAACATTTCTTCTAAGATAAAGAATTACAATACTTATCTACTTTTTACAAACCAATTGTTTCTTCTAATCAGCACTGGAATTAAATGGAGAGTCTACTGGTTCACAGATATGTTTTTGCCTGACAAGACCCTAGTAATCTAAGTAAACTCTCTTCTAGAGTTTCATAGATCTCAACAGTGTCACAAAATGTCCCAACATCTGCCAAGATGACACCTGTGATGAATAGTGAGATATTTCAGTACATTTCTATGCTAACAGAAACATAACTGGGATCTCCATTAAGTCCCCTGATGTATAAAAGAGCAAAACAACTTCTGGGACAATAACCTTCATGCTAATCCCTGCTAGCATAATAAAGCATGGAAATGATACAGGCCATAATAATTCCCAATCAGTGTTACACCCAGCCATGTCCATGCTTTTGACTCATTTTGAATATACAGGATTCCCAGGGGCCATTTGACAACGATCTTTCTTTCTTTTTTTCTTTTTTTTTTGCCATTTTAATTAAGCCTTAAAATGTCATCAATTAAATAAAAGGAAACAACCTTCGGCCCACAAAGGCAAGGTGAGTAAGAATGAGTATGAGTCATCTGTATGGTAAATGCCTGACATGACATCACTACTGAACATAGGTAGTGTGTAAAAGCATATGGCCTTCGCACCACACAATAGAAGGGTCTTGAGACCTTCACTCTCATCTCACATTAAAAACAAAAGATTGCTGAGAGAAATTAACTGTGATGAATAGATATCTATACACTAGAAATTATTAGTAAGGTTCTTTTGACCGGGGAGGAAAGCTTGGTTGAATGTCTTGGACATTCATTAGAGGAAACAAAAGCAAGCATATGAATTCTGTAGTGGTAAATACATTCTGGAGTAACTTACAGTGGCAATTAGTTTTTCGACGCAGTCTGGTGCCACGCTGTGGAGGTGGGTAAGATGGAACTGCAGATGGACCTTGTTGTTGAGCATGTCCTGGCACAACGGGCAGCGGAACATGGGCTGCACTGAGTGCTGCGTCATCACGTGCATTCTGAGCCGGTTCAGATCTGTGTTGCTGAACTTGCAGTAGGGGCACTGGTACATCTGTACAATGACAAGAAGGAAGAGACAGAATATTATTTTGTTGAGAAAAGTGGTCAAATCAAGGGCAGAGCAATACTCTCCTCTCCCATGCAGAGAGCAGTGAGAGGCAGACACTTCAAAGAGCTCTCATCTGTCAAATATCATATTGATTTTTCACCTTTTGCACAATTAGCACTGCAAGAGCAGCAGAAAAGATGGAGAAATATAATATTTTTAGAAAAAAATGCATGCATAATTTAAAAAGGCCAGCTACATTCTACTACTCTTTATTGAAAAGGAGTGAAAACAACATCCTTAGATATTTTGTTAATTAATGGGTACAGTTAATGAGACCTACATGCCTGGGGATTAGATTAGGTCTTTCTGAATCTACTTCACAGAAGCAGACAGAGAATTCTAAATGTTTCATAAAGGCTGTAGATTTTCCTCCATACCTGCTCTCCACTGCTCTTCTCAGCGGTCCTGGGTCGCTTCGACGAGAGAGGGCTTTCCGCTGCCTCGGATCTCGAAGAAGGTCGCTTGGAGGGGACCGGGGAATCCGTCTGATCCCTCTCCGATTGGTTGGATGCTGCCAAAGACACACAAAAAGATGCATACTTGTCAAAACACAGCACCAATTTGGCAGTCAGGGTATACAATCAATCAATAAGTCAGGCTTTACAAAAATGAAATGCAGTAAAACAGTTTTGTGCAGTATGACAATGCTGTACTGCACAATTACAACATCGTACCACATTTAAAATGGCTTTTATGAAGCCTACTATGTTGGGCTTATCAAAGCAAACTAAAAAGCAGATTGGTAAATAAATTAACTTGCTATTATGTTAGTGTAACCTACAGTAAAAGTTCACTGAATGCTGAAACAACGCATAGTTCTTCGCCTTCAGATCAAGGAACATGTAATAGTAAGAAAAAGTATTGATAAGTATATTCTCATGTTCTGATACAGTTACAATAGTGTGGGAAGACAGGACCTGGAAATTTAGAAACAGTCGGCAGTAGAGTAGTATGTGTGGTAATGTGGACACAGTATTACAACAGCTCTCAGTACAAGTGTGCGTATAGTGCCGTAGTACATGAGTGGTAATGGGAATTAAAAAAATATTACTGCAGCTTTCTCAATTTCAGTGAAAGTAAGGTAAACAAATGCTGTGCAAGTGGTTCAAATCCAACTTGTGTCATATCACCATACAATATGCTTTCATCTCTCCACTTACAATGTCAAAAAAAAAAAAAAAAAAAAGGATGTAGTATAACTGCAGTTTATATATGCAGTGATATATATAGACATTGAACGGGAATCAGCCAGGCCGGTGGATTGCTAAGGCAGGCTGCTCCCCCTCCAAACCAATGTAGTCTTTTAACCGCTCCTCCCATGGCACTTAGAAGAGGCAGTGTGCAATGCTTTGACGGCTTGTCTCTCCCTATGTTGGATGTTTAGGACATCAGACACCGGCACAGACATCTAATCAAAACATTAGTTTGCCACGGTGAGCAGCTTTAGGATGCATGCTCTCTCAGATGAAGCCATTTGAAGTGTGGCTTCAGCGAAGGGATTCGCCCAACTTGAAAAGAGTCAAATATACCACAGGCAGCTTCAAAATGTATCAAGAAGAAAGAGTTATGTTCTGGTTCCTATTTCGATTCTTTTTCCTTGTTTATTTGCACTTCTCATTGGAATTCAAAATTACTTTCAATAGTTATTTCGGTTTTCAGCAAATCTTATAGTTTAAAGTTTCACATTTTTTCTATAGTTTTTAAAGAAAAGACTCTGCCAAATACGTTAGTCAAAAGCTAAAACTTAATTTATCACTATTGACATTGCTCACTCATTTCTGAAAAAAAAAGAAAAAAAGAAAAGAAAAAAAAGAAAAGAAAGCTATGAAATGTTTCCCATTCAAGTATATGAACACCAACATTTTTACGCAAGCTCAATTTCACATGTTGTTGTCAGTTAGCTCTACTTAAACTGCCATTTATAGCTATCTATCTAAAAGTCAACACAGTTCAATGTGTGCTAGTCTTTCACTTTCTATACTGACGGAGTTAATTTGTAAAAACAACAGGCCTAGAGCTTAGCTAACCAGAATGTATCTGGGAACAACAAAATAACAACAAAACTGAAGAAAACAAACTTGGGGTGGCAATACAGAGTAATCAGAGCTCCCAAAAAAGAAAAGAAAAAAAGGCTTGTATAAAAAGTAAAGCACTCTAAGCCAGAGAGGGGTCAAGAGAACACACTGTTCACACTGCTAAGGGAAAGAATTCACAGTGAAACTTAAGACGCCCTTCTCTCTCGCCGTCCCATAACGAGGCTATAAAGAGTTAAATTTGGCATGATTTGTCCAGTCCTGAAAGGGCAAATTGAGAGCAGGGGATTGTGGGGAGGGGTGTGGGGGTCAGTTTAAGCCGGGCTGACCATGTTCCTTGGGCAGACATTAAAGTGTCAGGTCCAATCAGGGCAGGGCAGCTGAGAGCTGGCTTCAGTGGGGGGCCCTACTTTGGGGAACGCTGCCTGATGCGACTCCCAGAGACTCCCCCAATCAGCCAGTGCTGCCCTATTAGGTCCAGTCATGGCCAATCCCATTAGACACATCCACCAATAAACAAAGGAAATGTTAAACAAAGAAACCTCCCTTTCTTTGCCATTAACCTTCACTCTCAGTCCTGGCACTGTCCACTTCCTCCTTACTGCACTGCTCCTACTGACAGTGACTGTGACTGTGTCGGTGGCAGTCCCTTGACTCTTCCTAGCCTCTCTATTATTGTGTGCTTGTGCACCTTCTTTCAGGAAACCTCCTTTCATGTTCCTTGTAGGAAATGTTCCTGGTTGGTAACCAAATTGTCCACCAAATACATAGAGTTATTCGTACTACAATAAAACTGTGGAAACCTGGTATTAGCCACCACTGTCAACAAAAATGAATTACTTCAAAACTGCTAATTCTAATTTGAAGGCCAAGTTATATTATTGTGATTTAAAAGTAACTATGGTATTGTGGTAGAAGCATGGTTACCATGGTACATTTTTGTTAGCAAGTGCAGAGAGTAAGACAAGTGGCCAAAGCTACTCTTAGTCTTGTCTGGTTCGACTGAATCAAACTCCAGTTCGTTTCCCCCTTTGGTGCGGATCTTTTGGGCAGGTGTGAATACAGCAATCGCACACAGGTGCGGACCAATCAACTGTACCGAGACACAGCTGAAGAGGTGGTCTCGGTCCGGTTCCAAATGAATTCTGGTACGGTTCGTTTAAGGTGAATTTCTGTCCAATGATTGGATGACCTTAGCACACATGTGGTTTTGTTTTCAAATTTTGTAAAATGGAACCATAACAAACAAAAAAATTCAAAATTGTATTTGGTCCGGACCAAAGCAAGTGAACTAGCGGACTTTCCTGGTGTGAATACACCCTAAAACATAGAAAATCAGCTAATGCTTTTATGCTAAATGCATTAAGATAAAAACATGTAAACAAACCAACAAAACAATTGCCTGTGACTCTAAGTATGATTGAAAAGGGGCTAGGTACAATCTTTGGGTAATACTTGTAAATGTTTTATTGTAAATTCTGTCTAATAGACTATTGCACGTGAATGGCGTGAGGTCAGGGGAGCAGCTGCCTGCCGGAGGCCTGCAGCACGTGTGGGGGGGGGGGAGCAGCCCGCTGCCTCTGGGCATAGCCGCACCTCGTCACGCCCTGTTAGGACTCCATAAATCTGATCAATTGTTTGCTTTTAAAAAGCCCCAAAAACCCACTTCTGCCACCAAACCCCCGTGACTAAAGCCCAGCTACCGTATCCTGTTTTCTGTTGTCAGGAGACGGAGGGAGAAGAGCGGGGGAAAACATCATCACAGAGCACGCTGGAACAAAATGGAGACCAATAAACAGGAAAAGAAAGCGGACTGTTGGCATGTGCAATGCGTGTGTGTTCGGCACGGTTGGGCGGCCGCAGGAACATGCCTCGACATCTGAGCAGGTCAGATCCGTTATTAGAGACCATGACCAGAACCTGAAGGCGGGGGTCTCTCTTTCGCTCCCCTCCCTCTCCCTGGTCTCTGCTCATGAACCTGGCTATGTGTGTCAGGCTCCGGTATGTTTACTGTGTGCTAGTGGTTGACCAATATGGGTTTTCAAACGCCAAATCTTAAAAAGCAGGGTATTATAAGCGTAAAAGGAGATGAACACAAAATGAATTAACCAGAACAAACATGTTAAAATGTTTTTTTTTTTTTATGTATATACATATACATACATATATATATTATTGTTATTATTGATGGAATTTTCTGAATCTCTGAATCAAAATACAGGCAAAAAAGGAGCAGAAAAAAGAGATTGCTTATGCATGTTGTAGTCTTCGATTTTATTTTCTCAGCTTTTTGTTCAAAATGTTGCTTTTTTTATGAAACTTACCCACAATCAAGTATTAATTTTTATTTTTATTTTTTTTAAAGCAGAGGCTCTGTTCTTTCTTTTTGATATTATGGATGTTTGGATATTCATGCCTCAAACTATTCTGGTGGCCATGAGATTTTTGTGTAAATGATCAAAAACGCTGCCGGTGGCTGGCAAATTTAAAAAATAAATAAATATTCCCAGATCATAAAACCTAAAATGTCTAAATATCAGTCAATATAAATAATCTCAAAAAGCATAATCATTGTCTATATTGATTCATTTCCAAATGCCCAAATATCGACATACATGAATCATCTCAAAATGGTAAAATTTTGGCTTAATTTTAAAATGTTTTAAAAATGGTAAATGGCTAAATATTGGCCTGCACAAATAATATCAAAATGGCAAAATAGCTGCCTAATGCATACACTGATAGAATAACTGATATTTAGTACATATAAGAAATGGATTTTGCCCTCACAGAAACAGTGTTACAAAAAAATGACTAGCATTAGTTTTAGTTTTCTGGTGGTATTTTCCTGTATTTAAAGGAGTGGGAACTACATCAGTCTTCTCGAAACCATCCTAATGTAGTATCTGTACATCTGACCTCAATTCTACCATTCAGCAGTAGAGCACGCTTGCAGCAAAACCCACAGAGACAGCGACAACGCCCCAACTTTCATCTGACATCACAAAAGCCAAAGGAGAAGCAGTGAAAAAAGTCTTAAAAGTCAATTAGGTGATTATTAATTCATGGGCCTTTTCCGTAAGCAGGAGGTCTTTGTTCTGGAGTGTCCCGTAAGTGAATTGGACTTTGGCACCTTTTCTCAAGCCTTGGAGCTGAGCAGCATTTCTCAGCCAGCCAGAGGAGGCTGTCAGTGCTGAGTGCTAAGCCTCTAAATCAGAGAGGTGAAGCACTTTCATAGGAGGGAGGCACCGGACAAGTGTGCGACTGACACGAGCAGGACAGCAATAACGCAACAAGTCCTGCGCCTCTGAAAATGTCCACAAATGTAACCACAGCTGCCATCATATCATCACCCAGGTGTCCTTGGGAAGTCATCTCCTACGAGACTAACTGGACACTGCAAGTGGGCGGACAGGGAAAGAGTAGAAAAATTATTTCCCCTGGCATATGGAGTGCATCATGTGCATTTGCGAAAACTCAGCAGATGTGTTTCCAAGAAGGCATGGGAAACGTCAGGTGATCAATTCATCCTTACTTTATCCAGCCCAGCTTTTGCTCCTAAAAAAGGCAAGTCTATACTTGGACATAATGAGTCCTACAAAAAGCCTGACCACTTTCCAACACAATCAGCAGCAACCCATCAACATGCTCAATAGAGGTCTATAGATGGTTTGGCCCTTGTCTACAGAAGAAAAAAAAAGGATTTTATTAAGGTTGTACTGTATGTTAAGATTATATATTTATTATATATTTCATTTTGCTTATATTTCTTACCCCATTGACAGACTTCTTGATTTAAGTATAAATTCACTTAATTTTCAGAAAACAAGACTTAAAATCTTTGGTAATTTTGCTTCTCTAGTCAATGTATCTTGATTTAACAATGTTTAGATATTTGAACTGGAAACCAAGCACTAAGGAAGAAACCAGCACGGTCCTTCTGGGTAAGCTGGTTGACCATGGAACTAGCTGGTTACTAGTTAAAAAGTCAGAATCAGAACAATGCCATCCCATGCTTCTCTTTTCAAGAGGTCAAACCTTCTCCATCGTTCTCCTGTCTTTCCCGCTTTTCTCCCCAGACCTCACTCATGACAGTTCTCCTCCTAGTCCCTCTGCTATTTAACCATTAATACAAAGGAGCGGTCCAACTCCCCAGCGCTATAAGTCATTCACTTTTACCACAGCTAACAATAACCCAATATTATCGTTTTCTGCTCATCTTCACCCCCGCCCCCCTTTTCCCTCCTCTTTTTAATCTGCAGGCCGCGATGGTGCCCTGAGCAACAAAGGGCTATATTCCATTTCACCTCATATTTCTCAGGTAATTACTCTGCATCAATTAATTTCAAATAAAGAAAATTACAACCAAAGCCTGACGCCAACGCCATTCCATATTGCGGCTTATCATATCACAGTTCCCTTGGTGTATAACCCACTATTAAATGAAAGGACCACCTCCATGGCTCTGCAAAGGAAGTGCCCATGTAGCCCCACAGGCGTGACTGCTACAAAGACAAATTTAAAATGAAGAAATTAAAAGGAGATATCAATTAGTGGACGTGTTATTAATCTTCCAATTGCTAGGCGGGAGCTAATGCCGCAATCACCTTTAGAGGACATACACACACTGACACCCATACATGCATCTCTCTCTCTCTCTCTCTCTCTCTCTCTCTCAGGACGGCATGCCAATTAGAATACAGGGAGTAAGACTCATAAACACAGGTCTATGTGAGCGCTGGCTCACAAACAAGGACAATTTATAGCCTATTAGTCCTCAAGACAAAAATAATTTTAATTGAAGGGATGACATGTTTTAAAGGACACGATATGAATATGCAAACGCGTTGGTGCTTTTAAAACAGCTTTGATTGATGCTTTGTTTCAGAGACAGGGCGTTAGGAAGAACTTCAGTGACATGCTTTTCAGATCGTTTCACTACCTGGTAAATTCATCTTAAAACACCCTCAGGATGATGCAATAAATATGGCATCATAAAAATCATGACAGTTTTCATGCCATTTCTTCAGCGATATTCACTAAGTCAGCTGACAACCCTGACAGCTACGGTTGCATTAACTACGATTATAACACGCAACGGCTAGAGCCCCTGCCTGTTCACATCAACTCCTGTAAAACTATTGATGGACATCAAGGCCATGAAATAATGCTAGGAGATGGAAACTTGTAATACACTTCCTCTGCGTCCAGGGGGTGCTAATGTCCACCTTGCAGTCAGAGGACAATTATTTTGCTGTCCTTCTCACTGCTGTCTCTTTCTCTCCTGTACACACACAAATATACACCGTCCCCTGTGCATCCAATCACTGACATTCATATATTTAAGTTAATGCATAAGGCAAAAGAGACGGAACCAATTTGGAGGGCTGCTGCTGGCGTGTCAGATAGCGTCTGACCTGCATCAGATTATTTTCCCTCCCTCTCTATAACCCCAGTGATTTGAAAGTTGGGGGTTGGGAGGAAATATTCATAAACCTGCCGAGGACGGCAGTCGCCTGTAAACCACCCCCTCCCGTCCTATATTTATGTTAAATATTTCAAATCATATTTTGGTTGCTCCTTAGTCCTTAAGTGAATTAACAATTCTGCTCATCTCTTCCAGCTCCACATTGCCACATATCCTCCCCTTTCTCTGTCCATCCGTAACTTCCTCTATCCTTATTTTCTGCCCCATAACCACCCTTCTAGCTTCAATAAAGCCCCATCATCCCACTGCACTAATGTTAACCATGTTCACCAAATGATCAGGACTCACCTTTATCAAATATTTGATATATTTATTAACAAATACTTTTGGAATCTAGCAATTTACCATACCTTCACTCTCTATAGTTCTAGCTCTTACAATTAAACATAAATATATATCTTTTTCCCTGTATGTGCTGACATGCTTAAAAGATACCCATCGTGCACAAACTACCTCTACATGCACCAAATGAGACCCATCAGGAACGGCTACGGCTTAACTCGGATGGTACTAACACGCTCGCCTTGAGTGTCATCTGTGAAGCGCTCCCACATTTCAACGCTCGGTGTTCGCATGACTAGGATGAGAGGAAAAACTTCAACAACACTAATGACAGGCCCGCTTTGACAGTGTGACTTAAATCCGCTCGGATGCGTGCCTTTAAATAACAGGTTAGCTACGTCCCCATCGCGACGGAGTCCAGCGGCTCATCATTGACACATTCTCCACACACATTCTCAGACAATCTCCAGCCAAAACAAGAGTGCCTCTGTTTACTAAAAGCATTCCAGTGCTTCCCAGGCAGGGGTTCAAGAAAGCCTCTCGTAGCGCAGTCTCACGCCGCTCTGTCCGTCAATCATGAAAGTGAGTTCTAAACACGATTAGAAAAAGAATATAAAAAAGCTTCCATTAAAGCAGCACCAGTATCTTAGATCACAACACCACCAGGTTTCACTCTTCCACCCCCGTCACTCCTTCCTCCCCTCTCTACCTCTCCTCAGACATCAAACGGCACCCTAGACCTGGCTTCCTAATGCACGCTATTTTTAACTAAGCGTTCCTAATAAGCTGCTGGGAAGCCTGTAAATTTTTCATATGCAAGCACATCTTTCCTTTGTGAAGACACAGAAACACACTTATTTGGTGATTAGCAACTGACAGGGGGAGGAAAAGAATTGAATATTCTTGTATGGAATTGCATGCCTTTCAGAAAAGACGCAGGGCTCCTAATGCGCAATAGTCGTCTTCTTCGGCACCACAGGTAACGGCTGAATTATTAATCAAACAGCTCATTTTAATGCATTTTAAAGTGCTTTATTTTGATGTGTTAAAATATACTTTTAGCCATTTTCAGGCAGGCGATGCATATCATTATTTCTCCCCATCAAAGCTGAGTGGCACTCGCTCAAAGTGCACAAACAACTCAGCCTCATTTAAAATGAAAGTTGAAAAAAAATCAAACGACGCTTTAAAAGATTTGCCTTCAAATGCTCCAATGAACTTTTTTGCTGTAGTTTTGGAATTTAAAAAGTAATGATAATAATAATGAAATGTGGAACATGCAAAGGACTAAAATTGTTTTTCCTATCATGAAGAATGAAGTTAAGTATATCCTTTCGGCTGTGAGGTACAGCTATTGTGAAAACCCTTGTTCCAGACAGGTGTTCGCCCTGACTACTTCCACCTCACAATCAAACGGCTTCTGCACTGGCACGAATTGAACTCCTCCTCGTGAATGGAACTTCAAACACAAGATGGCAAACAAAAATTGGCATCCAACACATTCAGACCAGCATGCACCTGTCAGAGGACATGACTAATGCTTAAAGTCCAAACTGCACATGCATGCATATACTGATGTGTTTCCTAAGTTCCTAACCATGTTTTTTTTTTTTTTTTTTTTTGCAGCACCATTCATATTAAGTATACCTTTATTGAAACAAACCATAAGTGCTTTTCTATCAAACCATATTATTATAGATATCATTCAGCAAAATTATTAATATTATTAAATTCACCTAAGAAGTAAAATAGAAGATCTCAATGAATCAATCAATACTGTGCAGCCAAGTAGTACATATACTTCTAAGAGCGTCATCCAAACAAACTGACACACATTATTTTGTTTACTTGCCCTAAAACAGACCTGAAAAAAACAGGCGATTAATCATGATTATTTATTTTAATTGATTCATTTTAATCTTTTCAAACTTCCCTCTGTACTTTTTTAAATATATGGGTTTGTAACTATTTTTGTAACAAATCTTGACTTTAATTTCAGCGAGACCGTGTAGAAGTAGTCTTAATCGAAGTTTTAAAGAATATAGTGCCATTTATATTACATTACAATCATCCGAATATCTGTTTTCTAGTTAACATTTTCATTCATTAACATGAACTAATAATTCTAAAACATGTATTAATCTTTAAAGTTATTGTTAATTTTAACATTTACTAATACATAATTAAAATCAAAAAGTTGTATATTATTTAAGGGACCTGAGCTGACATGAATAACAAGAACAGCTGTATTTATATTAGCAAACATTAACAAAGATTAAAAAACACTGTAACAAAAATGTATTGTTCATAGTTAGTTCATTTGAGGGCATCAACTAAAGCTAAGTCAACTAATGGGACCATATTGTAAAGTTTTACCCCACTTTTTTAATGCGGTACATTTCATGCTCAGGTACATATGACTATAGTAACAAACCAGAATCCAGTTGACTCTCTCTCTCTCTCTCTCTCACACACACACACACACACACACACACACACACACACACACACACACACACACACACACACACACACACACACACACACACACACACACAAGCTCGTAACACAGCACGTGCTACAAGCCCTCGCAGCTTTCCGAACACATCAGCAGCACAGCAACGCACCACTGATCTCCACTTACACCTCCACAGGCCTCTCTCTGCTCTCCACTCCACTCCAATCCACTCCAACACCCCAGGCAGCCCCCCTCCTCTTAAACCACACCTCTCTATGAAACCTGACACCTGCACCTGCCACAACCGCCCCCAATCCCAGCCTGCAAAATACTCCTATCTGATAGCATTCTTCAGAGGTGTGTGTGTGTGTGTGTGTGAGGCAGAGAACACGGTCACATGTGTTCAGACACATGGCCGCTCTGTAACTCTGTACGTAGGCCCTGACTTGTGTTTTTGTCACTTGAACAGATTCGCCGTAATCAGGGATATTTTTTTTCCCCGGGAATTCCAACTAAATCCTCAAGGGTGAGAAATAAAACATATTAAATTAAGCTTGATTCTTAAAAAAAAAAAAAAAAAAAAAATGCTTCTTAAAGTGCACTGAAATATTTGTGGTAAAACATCACCTTATTTAATAAGCCACTACACTGGAGTTGTGGAATATAAAGGTTTCTAAGTGACTATATATGTAAACATCTAGCAGTCCCTTGTTATAATGGACTCCCTGTATAGTGAATTGGAAAGATAGGGCTTACCTGTCCCTTTGGTGAGCTCCCTCTCCCCCCCACTCTCTCTGTCTTTGGTTTGGTCCTCCTGATCTGTGGTGGTCTCACTGGCAGCCTCCACATCCTCACTCAGCTCTCCTGAAGGGGGAGGAGAGGATGGGATATGTAAATCAGCACTCCATCAGAATTGGTGGAAGCACTTAAAGGGACGGCAGCATTTTTTCTATAGGAGCGCACAACAATTACATTCTCTGACAACCATTTACAAGGTTATGAGACAAAGCAGACACTTCTCTCCCCTACCATAGACACTAGACCGTATAATTACACAAAATATAATTGCAAGATTATATATATATATATATATATATATATATATATATGCACTTGCATTTTTCTGTAATAATATATTTGTATCTCCAAAATGCATTTGCAGAATTATATCTTTCACTCTTTTTAAGCACATGATTATTTTCATAATGTCTTATATTTTTGATGGCATCATTTTATAGAGATTTCTTTTAAAACGAGCCTCGACTCCACAGTTATAATTCTTCATTTATGCAGGACCATGACACAAATATCTTTATGGCTTCCTCTGTTTAATATGAACATAAAACTGCAGCAAACCGCACACATGTGGTAGAGACATACACACATTTTCCACAGCGGCTCTGAGCATGCAGACAGGAAAAATAATTGTGCGAGTATCGAGAGAGAGAGAGAGAGAGAGGAGAGTTTCTGTCCGTCGCTCTCTCTAGTACCTCTCCCAACATTCATAATTACAGTCCCTTGCTGCGGGCCGCTCACCAATATCGGGTTAAGTTCATTTTTAAAACCCAAGGTAATGCAAAGAAAAAAAACATCATAAATATTTAAAACTCAGCCCACAATTCATTTTATTTTGCCAAGTCAAATGCAGAAATCCCCTGTAACCATCTTAAAAGCCCCCTGTTCAATATATTAGGCCATTTAAAGGCAGCAAACTCCCAACAATGGATCTCCAATAATGCCATGTATAAGTAACAGAGAGAAGATGCTGAAGAACAGATAATAAAATGGGCATCAATCCTTTTTATTCCCACCTCGTGCACCCCGAGCACCCCCTTTCCTGGGCCGAGCTTGTTTAAAAGTACCGTGACTAGCACACACAAACATTGATTTTGCAACAGTAAAGTCCATGGCAGTCAATAAGCCTTATCAGTTATTACACAAGTCAGCTAATTCTCAGCAAATGTACTTAAATGTTCTTTTGAAAATGCCTCCCCCTGCACTCTACACTCTATCAGGTGGGTTATTGATGTATCGACAGGACAACAACGGCCGTTGAAATATCCTGTTCAAATATTCATCTCCACGCTCAAAGAGCGCTATTCCACGACAATATTGGAACCCTTAACTTAAAACAGCTTTTATTGTCGAATAACGTTCCAGCCACTTTAGAAGCCTTCCCGGGACGCGACTTGAATCCGGACCAGCCGGGTTTTTTTAAAAGCCGCCCCGCAATCCATTAAAGTTTATTCTCATCAGTGTTCGGTTTTTAGAACTGTTAAAGTACAACCTCAATCCATCATTCTTCAAAAACGCTTTTTTGGTCTCTGCATGAACATGGAGCGGCGTATTTAATAAACGCCTCCGCCATAACTCTCTCGCTGCGAGTAATACATCAACATCTCTAAACATTTCCATCTCCTTGACTTAATGTGCTACAAGAAACCATTTGTGTGTGAGAGTGTGTGTGTGTGTGTATCTAGAGCAGTTAAAGCCATTTACATCTGATGGTCTTGTGTGGATTGCTATGTGTAATTCTGCATTTTGTTGCACTGTTTTAATTATTGATGCACCAAGAGGAAACACGACTGGGGCAGACCGTTTGCCAAAGCCTACAATCGCTGTGGTTTCCGCTGTGGCATTCTGGGAGAAAGTAATTACACAAGAGAACACTAGTATACAGAGTCTTCCGTACACTGCAAGGTTATAAAACTACGTGTGTTAATTCACAAGAGTAGTTTTTCAGCATAACAGGCAAATTATTAAATAATAACCTACAGGCGTGCAGATACAAAGGAGGCGGTAGATAAACAGAAGTGTTGTTCATTTCATCTCAGTCTAATTTTTTTCTTCTAAAAACAACCACAAAAGCTCCGTAAAGCAAAAACACAGAGATTTGCACCTGTGTTCGGTGTAGATGGAGCACCTAGAGCTTGATCGCAGTATGGATTATGCAGTTAGGCCATATTACTCAAGAGACCACACTGATTCAGTGGAATAACTGCCTATATATACATATAGAAAATGTCATTATTTCACAAACGTGCCTGTTTCTGTTATGTTCCCAAGGCAACAAGCAATTTCCGTTCCCCACAAACCAACATTACCCAGCATTGGACTGAGTAATGGGCTGGAAAGGCAAAAAAAAAAAAAAAAAAATGAAAGCAACATGCATTGCAGTCTAGATAAATCCACCTTCACCAGGCTGGGAATTACTATATGATATGGAGTCAGAAGCAGCTAGATTACAAAATAATCCCCAGGTAGATTTTACACCTCTAGAAGAGCCGCCAGTGTGTCTAATTCCTGCTCTAGCACACTTACTTCTCTTAATAGAGAGTCGCTTCATGCAACAGCTGCCACCCTAAATCATCTCTCACCTTTTTCTCATCAACCTCTCGCTCCCTGACTATACGCCGACCACCCTCCCCACAGTAGTACTCAGATAGGTAGACATTTAATTCCATGGCTGTGTGTCTAAGAGGCAAATGAATGTGCCTATTCCTCATCTCCACCACCACCGCAGTACACAATGATTAAACCCGGGCCAGCCATAATTAATGAAAGGTCACAAGTGGCCTTAGAGTAAGCTGCAAATGAAAGGACCCACCCAAATGTAGTCATAGATCTGGCCTGGAAATAGATTAAGAGGAAGCACTCGCAGCTATGGCGAGAGGCCATTTGCTAACCCAAATCCTAAAAATGTAAAGGACAATACCCTGAAGGTTAGGCTTTCTAATTAATCGTCCTCATTAACCCGTCCTCGTACAGTGATATTAACTTTTGCCTTAATCTAATCACGCCAACCGAATAAGCCCACCGCAGTGCCTGAAATTACAAAGCACGCCTGTTCTCGGAGGAAACACAATACCACAACATTTCAACGAAGCCAGACATGGAGGGATACAGAAAATGGACTTTAATTTTGTAAGGAGGTCGTATCGGCGGACTCAGAAACGCATGATAATGTGTGAGAGAACTGCAGATGAAGCATTCAAACCGCATGCCCAGCACACACAGTCTCTCTCAGCATGCAGTATCTCACGTTGACCTATAGGTGTCACCCTATACAAGCAAGGAAGAGAAATTGGCAAGACACATACACAGAGCAGATGAAGGCAGAGAGGTTAGAAAGGCACAGACAAATATATACAGATCACGGACAGAGAAATATGTGGAGATGACAAAAGCAGATGCTAGACAGGAAGTCAGCGCCAAGCGATGAGACTCAGAAGACAGCGCGATTACCTTCAGATGAGGCCGAGCTGCCTTCCCCCGTTTCCCCAGAAGAACGGTGATTACACACATACTAATCATACTGACAGGCACAAACCGCCAAATAAATAATACATGCTAACCACTGCTTCATCCAGCCTCTCCTACCCAGACCGAAGGGCCGGTGTGCATATTCATACCACAAACCCAGCATCGAACTCATCAGGAATCAGCCTGACGCTCTCGAAAATGCGTACACATTGAGGGACCGTACCTGAGAAGCTCTTGGGATCCTCTGAAGGTCTAGAATTGGCTCTCGAAGCGAGTCTCTGGCCTGCCTCGCCTCACCTTTCCTCCAGCCAGAGCGCAGTGGAACGATGTGAGCCAGTCTCTCTGTGAGCGGCTGCTCTTTCTCATTACTCTCATTAGGATTACCGAAGCACTGGTTATCATTTTAACCAGGTGTCACAGCGCACATCACTGTAAATCTGTGGGGCCACATTTCCCCTTCGTCTTCCACCCCCCATATACCGCTTTCTCCCCCTTATTTTGCCCCACAACAGACAGTTTCCTTGTCTTTAACGCTGCACTGTTGGATAAAAAAGCAATCTTATTTCACACCTCACGGACTCTATCTCTCTCTCTCTCTCCCTTGCTTGTCCTGTTTTTTATTTTCCTACGAGATCCCCCTCTGGCCCCCCGCCATCCCCTCCCGCACCCCTTCCCTATATCAAAGCTGTCCTGACTTCGGAGAGCGCGGTGTAAAATGAAAGTGACAGAAGGGTTCTGCGGGACAATGGGACATAGGCTCCATGCTGGGGGCTTTCACGCTTTGTCCGCTCCTCATATCAGCACTTCTCCGGCCCTGTCCGTGCCCCTCCCACCCCAAACAGGACCCCCCTCTAAACCACAACACACAAAAAAACACTGCCTTCGTCCCAGACCAGCCGCAATCTGTAGACAACATCACTGGATGGGCGAAAACCCTTCTGAAACTGTCCATCAAATGGATTACAATAAGTCAGGAATAATTGATGATTGGCCGCTGAATTTTAAAAAATGAAAAGCAGGTCAACATAGCGGTCCTGAATAAAATTCACTTATACCACAGTTACCACATCTACATAAGGTGTGAATGGTGATAAAACACATTTTTGGTTCAGAAAAACATGCAGCGTGAAAGTGAAATTTCATTTTGTGAAGTTATAGAAAACTTTTAAAAAAACAACACCTTGGAATATCTGTCAGCCAATCAGAATCTGGAATACACTAATGTAAACACTAAAAAAGTAAAAGTAAACACAAAAAAATGTCTTGCAGTCAAAGCCACTTCATTACTCATTTTTTAGAAAATAAATGCTGTGAGCAAACATAACCACATAATCGTGACATGAAAAATAACTTCATGACCAAATATTTAAGCTGCTCTCCAAAACTGCTTTTGAAGCAAAACAGTTTACCCGTTCAAAACAATGCACTCTGGGTAAACCCCTCCGTCACCATAAACACAGAGCGTGAGTCAGGCAAACGTCAGCAAGACCAACATAGTGCGCATGGTGACCACACTCCCAAACAACGGCAACACCCTCCCTCTCAAACACACCCCAAAACACGAGGACGAATACAGGACAACCTCGTGTTTGTCCTTCTTTATCACTCTCACACACTCTCAAACAAGCACACACTCACCTCTAGCATGAAAAAAGAAAAGCTAAATACCTCTTTGGTTTAAAGGGCCGTGGCTCTGTATCGGAGCGGGGCTGAGTTATGTGCTAGATTCCTGACCTGCCTTCCAGAAGCCATGGCGTTCGCTCAGCACTGGCCCTGTCGTGACCCCCAAATCTAAATGTGAATGAATACTTTGTGTCTCCATGGGGCTGTGCGCCAGAGGGGGGAGGCACGGGAGGAGGAGGAGGAAGAGAAGGAGGAGGGTGGGCTAGCTAACAGCTAGCAAACTTTAAACATCAAGTTGATCACAAACAGAAGGGAAAGCTCACTCTGCCTTAGAACAAGAGGTTCACGTCACCCCTCCCCCGTCCTTCTCCGTCGGCTCTCCATACACCCTCTGAGCCGACCCCACACGCCCTCTGCGCAACACTTAATTTGATCCCCCAAGCCTTTCAAAATCACTGGCCATTTCAGTGGACGGCTCACCTACTGGCGCAGTCTGTGGCGGAAGGAGACGGCTAATCAGGGGAAATCGAATTTACACCGGCACTGTCAAATCCTCCTCTTCTAAACAGACATCATTTCGTTTCAATACCCGATGTGACATCGCATCAAAAGCGTGACATTTCCAATAGCTTCTGATCTGTGCCTGACATCATGAGGAAGTGACTTGAAAGTGACATATATCACACCGCTCGCACAAAATTACAGTGAAATACATAAATAAACAGAAGGCAGGTTTACCGTGTTGGGGCTGTTCTAACAGGACGCATGTGTGCATTTTGTCCAAGCTATTTTTTTAATTGCTTGTCTATGTACACATGTCAGCTGAATGCCTTTGGTCATTCATCTTGATCCAATAAATATCTATGACATGTCCCGTCATTTTACTTTATACATTTTTTTTTCTAAATCACTTTGATTCAGACTGAATGGCTAATTAATCATTCAGATCATTTTGTGTGCCGGTTTGACCAAATCATAACAAAAAAAACTAACTTGAACAATTTAATCACATTGAAACATATGTATTTAAAAAAAAATATATAATATAATATAATATCGTATAGTATAGTATAGTATAGTATAATATAATAATATTTACAGTAACACTTAGGTTCCATTTGTTGACTACATTAGTTTACACGAACCAACAATTAAAATATTTCAAAAGCATTTATTAATCTTAATGCTTAATTAATCTTATTTTCCACATTTACTAATACATTATTCAAATCAAAAGTTGTCTCTTTTATTATTATTTAATGGACCCACGCTAACATTAACTAACAATGAACAGTCAATATTTGTATTAATTAACTTTAACAAAGATGAATAAATACTGTAAAAATGTTACAGCGTTGTGAAAAATGTTAATGTTTTGCTCATTGTTAGTGAAAGCTAATGGGACCATAATAACAATAGAAATTTTCATGACTTTTATTTTAAAATTGCCAGGTCATAGAAACCCAGATTTTTTAAAAGATTTTAAAAATACAATTATGGATGAGTATTTAAAGTACAATCAAAAAATTCATGATTTTCCAAGCTCTCAACTGTTATAAAACTATGGTGTCAATACCATGGTACAGTCATGGCATGAAATGATAATACCACTGAGAATGCTGGTCTCTACACTGTATGTGATTTCAGGTTTTACTATCCTTGTGGGGACATTTGTGCAAACAAACACACACAGGAGCCATTAGGCAGTGTTTGACAGCAGTCTCTCAAACACAAAACACATTAACAGCAGAGTAGTGTGCTGTGCTTTCCCTACCCTGCGCTCTCCGCTCTGTGAGGTTGAAAGGGCCGCATGGAGGTTGCTCTCCTGCGCCTGGAGACATTTTGCTGCACAAAGGCGAGAACGGACTGTCAGAGCGTCCCTCAACAGCCACAGCACCGCACTACTGGCCTACTGCTCTCGTTCTACCCAAACCTATCTTTTCCTTCTTCATCGCTATCTCATACTACACTGCTTTCTGTTATTTTGAGACAGGAGGAAAAGGAGGAGGAACGCAAGGACGACAAAAATAAAATAAAAAGTCAAGAAGGGCAACCACATCCAGTCTGATATATTCACCAGTGGCTCGGAAAATGTGATGGTACAGTTGTGACAGCCGAGCAGATACCCCCCTCCCATTAAGGGCTGGGGCTTGACGGCGCACTGAATATGTATAACCCGGAAAAAAAACGTATTGATTTTTCATTTGGTAAAAAGGGACATAAAAATCATATAACCTGAAACTGTCACAGCTATTCTGTTCATAGCTCATCTCTCCTCGTGTACGGCACTGGCCACAAACTCAATTTAATTACCAGGTGGAGTGTTTGCATACAGAGAAACACGGAATTAAGTGTGATATTCGACTTGATCAGTCATATTTGATGTGGAAATGCATGTGTTTGAATGTGAACACAGTGCTAATGTACAAACAGTGACAGGAGAAAACAAACACCAGTTTTTCTCTAACACAATTCAGATGTCATTATAATCACATTTCCCCTTTGTGAGAACACAATACAATCGCTGCTTTTCATATTCCAAGCTTTTCATATTTCATATTCAAATGTTGCTTATTAAGGTGGATACTGCGCCAACCAACATGGCTTCCTGGCGGCAATTTTTTTGGGGGCTTCATACCAAAAAAAAAAAAAAAAAAAAGTTTGACTGAGGATTTGTGGAGGTCCAGGAAGGTTTGTCCAATGTTTGTATAAGCCAGCGCCTGTCTATTAACAGCTACTTATCTGTTTACGTCTCTCTTTAGACTGCTCTGCCTGGTACAGTGGGACGTCTGAGAAAGATCTCCGCCTGTCGATATATTGAGCGTGGGATTTGCATATCTTTGTAGTGCATCCATCTGCCTGTGGATCACTCTGTAGAGGTATTAGCTCAGAAAATCAATGCGGTCTGAACGTACGCACGTATGTATGTAGGGACCACCTTGGCGTGCGGTCGTTACGGCGTACGCATGTTGCCGCTCACGGCCTCCGTGTGGATAATGCAACACGAGTCCACATTCTTCGAAAAACAGACATTAAGTAAACACAACTCAAACTCAAACAAGGCAGCATCACGCCATAGGTGGGCTCTGCACGCACCAAGGTGTTCTGTAGGAAAAGTGTATCCTGCAATTGAAGACCCCGTGTAGCACCACCCGCTTGTTTATGTCAGCGGACCAGGAGATAAAACAGAATTTTTAAGGCTTATGAATACCAGATGACTTAATCAATTTTATTTTAGAAATATAAGAGTGGGGTTCATATTGATGTTTTTGAGCCCTGGGATTTCACTGCACCCTCACAGCTGGGAAGGACGTGAGAGGTGTGGGAAGAGCCGCCCGTGTGTAGTGTTCATAAGTTAAGTTGGGTTGTGTTTGGAATTGGAATAGCATTCTAGCATGTTACTCTTACTTTTGTGTACTGTGGATGGCATGCAAATTTTTTAGCTATGGAATACGTAAGGGATAATGTACATCCAGCCGGTTGTTATCGCGGAATAAACCCCGACAGAGTGATCAGGACATGTCTTGCATCAACCTGAAGGGGTTTATTCTGAGATAACAACCGGCTGGATATACATTATCCGGCTTATTACTTAGCACATAAGTAAATAATAAGACACAAAATATTGACTTGAGCTGAAATATTTTATTAGGTCTTTAAAAGCAAAGCTTCCAGCAAAGAAAGCAGTTGCTAGCAAGCAGCGAGTTCAAACTAGACGGACATTTAAGGGATATGGTACAGTCATACAGCACCACTTATTACACGGCATTTAGCCACATAAATAATTATGTGGATAAGAGATATTGATTTGAGATTAAACTCTTTTAAAATCGTACTTATTTGTTATCTTATAATCCATTAAAGCGTACAAAACAATCGTTGGAAAATGCAGCGGCTGCGTTTGTATGAAACAAGAGAGCGAGTCTGCGATACTCAGATGCTATAATTAAATAATTGTACACAAAATATTGATTTGCGTTTTAATATTTTATTAGCTCACCAAACACAAAACTTCCACAAAGAAATAACTTTTCAAGCAAGCGTATAGCGCTGACTTCAGTAACCCGGACAAGCCTGTGTTATCAGTTTTTACTGGTTGTTATTAGGGAATAACATAATGCTAGATGACGTGATTAACCAATCAGAATCAAGTATTCCACAGAGCCGTGTAATAACAACAGATATGCAATAGATCATACAGCGCATAATGCTTTATCCCAAGCCATATATGTAGTAAACAGTACACCAGTAGCTATTCCAGTCGGAACACAGCCAGGCAGAGGCAGCGGTGTGGACACACAGAAAAGCTTCCCCCTGCACACACACACCGGATCGCTGCAGTTCCACCCCCAGTGGCAGCTAATAGCAATCTGCTACAGAAATCCAATCTTTACATTGTGCGGGCACTTAAAACAAGCTCAGTACCGCCACCAGTTATTGAAAAAAGGGAAATACGGTTCATCCGTCCCACTTTCAGGCCATTTTCTAATACAAATCAAACACTTGCTGCTCCCTTCCTCCATTTGTCTTTCTTTCTGGGCCTCTTTGCATAACCCATCCATTACGTTCACATGAAATATGAAAAGGCAATATCCTCTCTGTGTTTGTACTGAAGCGTAATGCGATTGTGTTGTCATTTATAGGAAATAATCGCAAACCTCTCTTTCATTTTCCAGTTCAAATAACCATGAAAAATTAGCCCGCAATGTCAGGAGGGACAACAAAGGAAAGCGCGCAGACTATCGCTTCACCACTGTGCTTGACATTTCTCCTTAATAGGAAAATGTCTGGTTGGTTCTATCTTTCTTTTTTCGGTACAAATAAAGCCATTTCTCTTTCTTAATTAAAAGTTCTGCACTTTGATCTGTAGAATCTCGCCTTGCTCACTCTCTTTAGTGACAAAGAGGCGTTTGGGTCAACCCAGCGTGAAGTAATTGAGCAGGGGGGTCATCCCGAACCCCCGTTATTCGCCCTCCACCGCACACACACTCTCCTTCTGTAGAACAAGACAGCATCTAATGGCCACAAGTGAGGACCGTTGTCGCCATACTGGGGTCTGGATCTCTGTGGCAAACGTCCTGCAGCCGGGATAAATAATTCAGCAGCCATCAGAGCCCTGGCTGCATGGCAACAACCAGCCTGCCCTCTGATCTCAGATCAGCTGATGGTCACATATCTAATACGGCAGCTTTAAAAATCGCTGCTCTTTTAGTGCCGTGAGACGCCCAGACACTGCGGAGCTGCACTGTCTCGAATGTGCCTATTTACAGTGAGAAACAAACTAGTGATAATTGGATTGCTATCCGTGAAAGCTCCATAATGACGCTTAATAGACATGCATTGTTTTTCTGCAGTAATTATGCACAACATGATCGGCCCCATCTCCATTTTCTGATGTAATTACTATAGATATGTTTATCCGGCTGACAATTAATATTTGCGTGTGTGTTTTGTGCATGAGTATATGCCCTAGTATATGCATGCATTCTGACAGCCCAACTAAAATGTTGTACTTCAGAGCTCATGCCAAATGAAAGGAAATGCTCATTTTTTCATAATTAAAGTCACACTACATTCTCATTACAGGGTTGCAGAGCACATTTTCATTTAGGAAATGATGTGGTGAAAAGTGTAACTAGCAAAATGAAAACTTACAGTGCTTAAGAGCATCTAACGCTCTTTCTGAGAAAAAAACAATGCATATGGTGACAATAGCGAGCTGTGGCAGATGACATTAGGCAGATATTAGGATAGCCTAGCGTCCATCAAGGGACTATTCACTATAATCTTGATTGAAAATAATAAAAAATTAAATATGAAATAAAACAGTAGAATTACTGCAGTATCATTAACCAGGCGATTGTTTTGATTTCAATACACACAGCAGTCAAAATTCATCAAATATACTGGTGGGCGAAGATAATTTTTGTCACGTCGAGACAAATGAGGTGCCCAAGGAAGCAGAATGCGAACATGACATAACGCTGCTCAAAAGTGTCTCTCCTTCCTCTTGTCAGTTTATTTATTTATTTATTTCCCATGATTGCAAATTTACATATTTCTAAAGGAGGATTATAGTTTGTGATGCATATAATGAGATTTCCCCTCAAAAAGCTAATGAAAAAAGACTCATCTTATGCAATTAGCTGGGGCTTATTTATTCTCCTCCTGTAATGTATTAATTCATTATCGCATAATTCAGGCATTATTTATTTATTTGATTACATGCACACCTTAAAGCCTTAATTACAATAGAAACTGGGGAGGTCGAGGAAGAGAAGCAACGCACCAACTCAGCTATCAGTCGATCTAGTTATCCATTTAATCTCGAGAGTATATCCATCCAATCTCTTATCAGCAGCCTCTAATCTCAGTCTAATCAGTTTACCAATTTGCTGTATTGCAACTGGCTCACTGGAAAGAGAGGATTCAAAAACATTCTTCGAAAAAAACATTTGCCGATAACAACGCCAACATTTTGGATTTTGGTTGTGCCTTTTCCGTCCTTTCCTATCCACTCTTCCTTCGCTCGCTCTATCTGTTCTTCAGCCCTAATGATGCCTACAGTTCCACGGTCAGTTTGGTTGTATTCAGCTCCACCAGCATGGGTCACACATGTCAAATGAGCACACTTCATTTCTTTTCGATTTTTTTCTTGCACACCGTTTACACTTTTAACTACAGCCACACGGCACTCAGGACTTCATTTTAAGCTGAGCCCAGGAAATGTCTGCTCTTTTACAGATATTCACAATCTCCAAAAGCGTCTCTGTTTTCCTTTCTGGCCATCCAAGGCCACTTCCTCCCACAGCCGAATGCGCAGCCCTTCACCTTGGAACATACATATTACTCTGTTTCATATTTACTTCGGCTAGCCATAAGAGTTTGGCTTCATCTGACATGTGTCATGAGTCAGTTTGAACAGACAGGACACGTGGTGCAGTGTGAAGTTTGAGCGCTGTTTTGTGACGAGCTCCTGGAGAGAGGAACAGAAATAATTACAGTCACTCCTGTTACTCAGCGAGTTATCTTTGGCTCAGGGAAAGAGAAGGAAAAGACTAGAAATGTGAATGTTCGAAATAACCTTGCTCGAACGCGCGCTGGCTGTCTTAAAATTACAAGAAGTAAAAAGAGCCCCAACCTTGTTACATCTTTTTTTACTTTTTATTATTATGTGTATGAAAAAGATAGGTTACACTTCATTTTTTTACGGTGACATAGATAGTTACATTGTACTTACTCAAATAAGTACTGAGTAATATTAATTAACTACATGTACTTACTATAAGGTTAGGGTTAAGGTTCGGTTTAGGGTTAGCTACTTTTAATTATGCATAATTTACTGTTATTAATATCGCACGGCTGGAAAAGGCCAATCAGATTCGAGAACCAGAATGACCTGTTGTGTATAATTCGAATAATATTTAATATTAATGTTTGTATAACATCTTTTTTATTTACATTACATTTATTTTCCTAATAACATGCCTTCAATTCAGAATATGCATGTATGCATATCTGAAATTCTATATTTAAATATTGAATTGAAAGCACAATTTCATGAAAGAGATGCATCTAAATATGACCAATTTCTCTGCCTTTGAGCTTTGCAGTTATTCATTTGTTTTTTAGGACAGGTTGTTGATTTTTTCTTTCTTAAACAAGCATTCTTTGTAATCAATCCTTTGTCCATAACAGTGATGAGGATAAACTGTGTCCACATCAGATCAGATTAAAATGATAAATATTATAGATTTAATATGGGCCAAATGTTGTGAGGTATTAAAAAAACGAATTAAATATAGCAACAACAAAAAAATGATGCTGCTGATGTAAAGTACAAACATGTGTGGTATAGGTGGCTATAAGGAGAACCAATGAAAAATCAGCGGCTGATGGGTTCATCAGCCAGACGAGCTAAATATTCGTATTAATTTATGCAGTGTGAGAGGAATGCTTGGCCATGCAATTACAATTACTTTCCAACTTTCAGAGGAAACGGTAAGGCTAATGGTCTCAGGATCAACTAAGCAGCATGTTGTGGAATGAAAGGTTAGCTTGTGTGTGTGTGTGTGTGTGTGTGTGTGTGTGTGTGTGTGTCTGTCTTTGTGCTGACTCTGCAGAGCAAGAGAAAGAAAGAGAGAGAGAGAGCCTGCTTGTCACTGGTCTCTCTTGGGCAAGCATTGGATTAACTATTATTCTGCTCCTTTGAGACCACCATTGCAACTAAATTGGTTCCATGGTTTTCCACCAATCCCTCCACCAAATTCTGCAATCGCAGAATTCTGCAAAATCCTTCTTTTATTTACAGAGCTCCTGTTATTGCTGTTTTTATTGTTGCTGTTGATGTCATCCCCGCTGTGGAGGCTTGGAGCGGAAGACTTCTCTCTCTAATTAGCCAGAGGTCTGTCTCATTGAAATGAGGGAGCAGGTAGCTCACATTAATTATTCATCCCACAGGTAAACATTGGGGCGGCCATGCCTGATGAGTGGACTGAAAAGATGAGCTGGGTGAAGCCACTAACTAATACAGGCCTCTCCCCCGGGGGCTGCTGGTAGGAAAATAAACAGAGTGCATTAGACTCTGAAGAATCCTTTGGACTTTTTTAGTTGTAACAAAACAACAGCGCTTCTAATACCACTAGGAGCAATGAGGTATTAGAACGGGACAGTTGCCTAAGCGCGATTTTCACGGCGGGCCGGCTAGGCTTAGGCTGCCTCCGCTTTCAAATTAAGCCCAAATTGCACATTTATTCTGCTTCCCTTTATCCAGAACCAGATACAAGCGGAAGCCTCATCCCAGATCCTCTTTTTTTTTTTTGTGCTTTTTTCTTTTCCCTCTCTGTCTGAGTTCCAGCAAAAACAGCCTCACATGGCTCCAGCCAGGACTGGCGGCCTCATGAGAAAGCTGTGATAAGAATTCATTTCTCCCAATTATGTGCTCTTGTCCACTGCTTCAGTTCATCAGTTCAGTGCAGCCAAGTCAATGAAAGGGCTTGTAATGAAGCAATCAGATGCAGCCTGGCTCCCAGGGCCCCGGCCTCGGCTCCGGGCTTCCCGAGCAGGCCAGTCCATCTTGCGGGGGGAGCTGGTACTCGCGCAGATGGTCTACAGCTTCATAATGACTGTAAGATCCAGATCTTGCTCATAAAAATGGGAGAAGATCAGTCTGATCTCAGAAGTTTGCGAGCATCCTTAAGATTTCTAGCTATGGCTCCTTCAATATAAATATTTGCAATTTTTTATCACCATTCATTGTGTTTAATGTTCTGTTATGTTGGGATTTATAGGGGTTTCTACTACAGTATGTTGCAGTTTTACAGCTATCAGTTAACCGCAAAAAGTTATTGACGTTAATGCAATCATTGTATGAGTTGTTTAGTCAATATTTCAAATAAATTGCAACTAACAAAGGAATAGTGCACCCAAAAATGAATAAGCCTAAATTCAATCTATTCATCATTTAAGCGATTGTGCTTCTTCAGAAAATTTGGACTAAACCGCTAAATTCATATGGATTCGTTTTACAATCTCTTCATTAACTTTTTGAAGTGTCAAAGTGGTAGTTGCGTAGCTGTCAATGGAGGGACAGAAAGATCTCAGATTTAATCAAAAAGATATTAATTTGTGTTCTGAAGATGAACGAAAGTCTTACGGCTTTGGAACGACATGAGGGCGAGTAATTAATGACAGTATTTTCATTTTTGGGTTAACTATCCTTTTAATCTTTGAGTTTAACTTAAAAAATGTGATGTACAGTAACTGATTACCTCAACATTTTGAAGTTCCGCCAACTTACTAGGTTTTACAGGGAATTTCAGCCGGCGAAAATCATCATAATTTACAAAAGTAATGGCATGAGAAAGCACCATGTGCATGAGCAATAGTAATGGTGATAAGTGTCTTAGCGGCTAAACTGCACAGTGAATTGATAGCAAGGCCATCACCTGTGGCAGTGTGTTGTGTTAGAGAGGTTTAGAGAAGAAACTATATCCAGCCAAACTTTCTCTTTCTTCTTTCCACAGCTAACTCTCACCCTCTCCGTTTCTCATTTATTTGCCCTCTCAACCTCTTCTGGTCTGTCCCCGTCCAACATGTGGAAAGCATTACAGGGAGTCGGGGAGAGGAATGCATGTGTTGAATCATAATCTGGACCTTAAAGTGCTGGATTCTGTTTTCCTTTGTCTCGTAATGCTGTGAATGTTCTACCAAAATTAAAACGAGGCCCGTTTGATCTGTCTCATATCATGCTCTGCTCCTCAAAAGACATAGGAAGTCAAGGTTACCATGCTATCACAGGCTTCACAGATGTACTCATAATTTGCTTTCTGTAGGTTCATGGTTCAACTGCAGGGCAGAATACAAGGTCAATGTGTCCTCCTAAATCAACACTCCGTGCTGTTCAGCAGGGTTTTAACAAGTGTAACGCTTCAAATAAAGCCACAAAGACAGGCCTTAATCGTCCTTTCCATTCTAGCAAACACATTTACTAATTAAACACCATTTGCAGTGCATTTTACTTCAGTAATGTGACGTATTTATGAGTGACAGTGAGAAAAAAGGGGAGCCAGAGGTGAAAAATGGTCAAAAAAAGTAAAAGAATACTAGTCATTTTAGCCGAGATAGAGCAAGTTTTGATTTCATTTGGACTTTTACTAAATTTCCTTCCACTTTAAAAATAGGATTAGGGACTAACAAAGACCGGACTTAAATCATATTGAAATCTACAGAACCGTTTGGCCCCAAGAATGGCTGACACGTCTCTCATACCTCATTTCCTCTCTCCATCTGTCTGTCTCTAGCAGCCTATTCTAGATGTGGAAGCCAAATCTATGGCTGGATTCCACCTGACAAGAGCAGCTCTACAAGCGCCAGTCATTAACCTCCGGAGCAGGCAGCTGCCATGTGATGTAGTGTGCTCACCCAGCTGCAGAAGGGCCCTATTGATCTTGCGCATACTTGGTGCCTTCCTGGATGTTTATAATCAATATGCAAATGGCCTGCGGCATTGATTCAATATTAATTTTCAATTAGAGTATCCTCCGGGGGTCTGCTAGGGTCAATACACAACCATTCAGAGTGCAGGCTTGAGCAAGTTGCAAGAATTGACATTCCTCCACCACCGAGACACCTTACTTACTGTTTATTTGGTCTGCCCCGCTGTAAGCACCAATTAGGAGTATAGGTTTCAGTCCAAGAGATGGATGGAGCGCCCGCCTCTCTTGTTATAATCTCTCTTGCTATCTTTTGCATGTTGCTTTTTACTTTTTTTGCAGTCAATCTTGTGGGAAAATCACAAATGAGAGCTCTTTAATATCTCAATAGTCTCTCCTAGACACTAATGAGAATAAATGGAGAGCAAATGGAGAGGTTTACTGGCTCTACTACTAAGAAAAAAAAAACTAACACTCACACTTATCTTTATCATCCTTTTTGACTCAAAGTCCAACACAATATTCAAAGGCCCTTACCTCCAGGTATGTCTAGATATTTCTGCTGTAATTATGACAGAGCTTCTTGAAGCTTAATGAATTGCATAACATGGTTGTCAACTGCATGTTCTTCAATAACAAGTTTTAAGGGGAAAATAAAGAGAAGTTTGATTTTAGTTTACATATGGGCTTTATTTGTTTGTTTTTGACATTTTAATTTTGATTAAAGTTTGATTACTTTTGAATATTTTACAAATAATTTATTAATTTAAAACTTTTAATTAATCTTGCAGTTTGCTGAGGCCACCTGGTTGTAAACACAAATGAGTTTCATAAGAGATCTCTACAAATGTGCTCAAGTTTTAACAAGATACCAAAGTCAAATTCCAATATGAACCAATTTTTCTCATCAAAGACCAAATTGTCTGACGTCATCCACAGTAATTGTATAGCTCTATTAACTTACTATATATCAACAATCTTGTTTCCTCTAAGGAATTCTAGGTATTGAAACTCAAAAGTAACAACACTAAGGACTCTAATAGGTTTCTTGAGTCATGAAAAAGCAACCTCTGAGCAATAAATTGTCCTCTCATGTCCTAATGCCCTGTGTATGCTTTCAGATGAATTTGAGAGGTGAATGTACCATTTCATACTGTCTCTTTGAGATCTACTGGCAGCTTGGCAAGAGTCCCCACTTCCTGTCCCCTGACACTATACAAAACATGCAAAACATAACACGTTTTACACCCCTTGCATAATCTCTCACGTAAAAACAAATACATAATTAAGGATGACCTCCATAATTTATGAAACACAATGAGACATACACACAACCCATCACAGTGCCAGCTCTCACATTCACTTAAAGTGCATAAATTCATTACAAGCCCTTGGGAGGCTGAACCATAATGGCAAATAAACCAAGATTACCATCATTTCTGTGAGCTGTCTTCTCCTTCCAAATTCAGTCTCCTTTCCTGTCCCTTTTTCTCTGTGAGATTTACAATGTCCCACCTTATCTGCAATATCTATTCCTGCGGTAATAACCTTTTCTTGGATTAAAAGAAGAAAAAGAAAAGAGAAAAACTTACGTTTGCTATATCAGTCAAGAAGGGCAGCGGGGGAGGGGAGGGAAAGATGTCCTTTGTTAAAATGGTGTAGCCTGATAAGTGAGGTAATGGATTCCAGGCAGGACTGGTCCTGCTCTTCAATGTGAAAACAATAGTATTGATTTATAAGCGTGTTGTGTTTCCTGTACAGACCGGGTGTCTATCAGAGGCCCTTTGATTGAGTGCTCGTGATTGTCACTCTGTCTACACAGCTGCGTTAGAGAGAGTTAGAGAGAGAGAGGCAAAATACAGGCAAAATACCTCCACAATAGGCAGGTGAGGGATGATGTCATAGGCTTGGAATGAGATTCACATTTAGCTCTGTAACCCGATATCTGCGCGTAAGAATCACATGTCCTTTTAAAACCAGAACTCTGCAACGTGAACATTTACTAGGGCTGATATCAAACTTCAGCAATGTGTCATCACATCACACTGATCATGTGTATAGTTGTACGGCGGGAGAATGTGTTAAGTAACTTGCTAATTGCTAATAATTTTTTATTATAAATATAGGTTTTCAGTCTAAAATGATTGTGATGTGAATTTTTGTGAATTTCAAAATAATATGACGACAATAAATAGCCAAAAAAATGCAACAACAAACTGATTTAACATCAACGAATTGAAAGAATATTATTATTTTATTGAATACATTCTCGGAAATTGTAAATAAATATGGTAGTCATACTGTACTATGGTTTACAGTAAAGCTCCAATGTAAGCCACAGAACTTTTTGTAAGGGTGATCTGCAAGTCGGCTGAGAACAGCAATAGGAAAAGAGATAAAATGGACAGGACCTCTTTCGGTTCTTACCAGCAGATGCAGTAGCCACACTAATTGGTTTAGGGCTAACATTAATTACCACATTGCTCATTAATGGATGAAGCCTTTATTGGTTCCATTGATCAGCAGGACTTGTTAGCCATCATCCTAAGCAATGGTGGATGTAACAAGCTTACATATTGGCATATCAATTAATGCAATCAATTCCTGCCGAGCAGCTGCCATTTCTCCCTCCCTGGGCCCGGCACTCGCTCCTTCTCATCCTCATCATTCCTTCGGACAGGCCAGACAACAGCCTGATGTCATCCAGGAATTAACTGAGAGATTCCTTCATTTCTGCTTAAGAGGAAGTGCTAGCTTGCTTAGCTTGGACAGGAAGCAGAAGTGCAGAGAGATAGGACACAAGCAGGTGGCGATATACAAAAAAAAAATACAAAAAAATAAAAGAGTAAGTTGGCCATGTGTTATTTCACAAGTCTAATTTAATTTTAGTGCCAAAAACAGACAGTCAAGAGGACTTGATGCATGCCGTTTCTTCTGGTCTTTTCTGATCTGCTGGTTTAAGATGTCTGTTTGTTTGTTTTTTGTAACTATTTATTCATTCAAATTCATATTCTGATTATTAATTTTCCCGCACCAATGTAGTGCTCCTAGAAAAGACAGGCAGACACGGCGACATCTGGGCACACAGACGGCACTAAAAACGGAAATAGCAATGGGACATTCTAACCACTATTTCAAGACTTGTTGGAATGTTCTGTAGGATTACCTATAACCTTTACAACGTCAAGAGTCACATCTGAGCGAGATCATCCTTGCAGCTGTTAAAAGTGCTACATTCACTCCAAGAGCCGCTTCTTTCCAAACTTCCCTCTTTCTTTTTCTAATTGAGATCAATGCTGCTTTTTAAAGACACATTGATTTGCACTTAAAATCCTCTCTCTATCACCGAGGGTTCTACAGGGAATGCAGATGTTAAATATTACAGCAGCATGGTGAACTAAAACACAATGTTCTTGCGGAAAAACAAGGGTAGAAGACAAAGGAAAAACAGCCCATGATAGGTGGACATGCACCATGGCAAAATGGAGGGATTTAATGGCAGGTGTGCAGCACTTCATTTGCCTAATAACAAATCATTTGGATGGCGAGAACGTGGAGACGAGCGTTATATCACATGCACAGGACATTTTTTCAGGCAATGGTAGTTGAAGTAGATAACTTGAAGTAGACAAATTTAGCCAGGTTATTGATTGACTGATGAAACCCCAAGAGAAGAGTGGTCACAGTCCCAAACCCTTCACCTATGACTATACTGAACTGGGAAAAATTTAATTATTATATGTCCAAAATTGAAATTTTTATGTTCCTTTCACACTTGTAGAAGACCTCTAAAAATACACACTTTTGCACACACTATATAAACTTGTACAAAGCATAATATAATAACTAATATATTAATTTGTAAAAAATGCAACTGATATTTTTTTTGCAATATTATATTACATCCTGTTTTTTTTTGTTTTTTGTAATTGTTTTGCAAGTTCCTTCCATCCTCTTTTCAAAGTAGATGTAGAGCATTGGTCAAATGTTCCACATCAAATGAGGTTGTCCTGAGAACATGTGGAATCCAAACTCCCCTAGAGTCCTATTAAAAGAGAGACTCATTTTGCTGGAGTTCATCTGCCCGAGCGGCTCATTCACTTCTAAATGACTCAACTGGCACATTTCTCCACACAGCCATGACAGCCCGACCCAGAGAACACCGTCCCAGAGGCATCCTTCCAACATTCTCCCCTCCCTTTAACTCAGACTACACATATCAGAGACTACAAACAACATTCCTGAAAAGCATATTTTAAACTTGAATAAGGGCTCGTACAAAGGTTAGTTGCACTCACACGCAGCCAGGCTTCCTGAGACATTTTGACATTAGACAAGGGCACTTTCGAAGCAGAGGCAGCTCAGATGTGCACATTAGCAGAAGAAGCGACAGCAAGAGGAAGATCAAGGTCAGAGGAACGAGCGATGCAAAGGAAAAGGCTGGATTCAGACTAGTTTGCCTACGAAAGCATATGCAACCAGGCACTTCGACGGGCACCCATTCACTCACACGATCTGTGTCCTTCAGGCAGCTCCCCCAGACTCAGTCCCCTGGGCGACACGTAAGTGGGCTGAGCAATTAACAATTTCATGCTGATTGCCTGAAGCATGCTTTTCTATACCATAAAGATAATAGCATGAAGGGCGCCACATTCCCCCCTCACAGTCTAGACCCCCCCACCCCTTCCAATCCCTACCCATAATTCCAGACCGCCTCCAATCCTCCAGTCCCGTGTGATGCGCTTTCCCCATTCATTGAGTCCTGAGCGTGCTGCCTGCTGGCTTCATTACAGACGCTCTACACTCAGACAGCACATTTAAGAAAAATATAGAAAGGACTCCCTGAAGAGTAAACAGGTATGATTATTAAAGGATGTGAAAAAACGGGGGAAAAATATGAGATTCTCAGTCTCCCACTGGCATCAAGTGATTTGAAAGTCTAATTTGGACACAACACAACAGGCGTACAGGTTGTACAAAACAAACCTCAGTTCCCGTGATGCACTGAGCATGCTCTGTGCAGAGGGGTGGTGATAGACTCATCTTCCGCTGCCATTGGAGGCTGGCTGCGTGACAGCTTGTGACGGCAGAAACTGCACTAACCGCTGATTCTGATCAACATCTCTCCGCAATCGCCCACGTACAATGTGCACATCAAAGTGTAGCGGAGACTAGAGGCAGGAAGCTAACTGTCCTCTAGTGGTAGTGTCTGGCTGCAAAGTGACAGAAAAATGGGTGTTCACGCAAAACCGCGAGTCTCATGGGTTTTTAAAAAACTGGTAAATATGCACATGCATGTCTGGATCAAGTCGTTAAAATGAGCACCAATATAGAGGTGCTTTTCAGAGAGTTGCCCTTAATGTTGTGAGCCATTTAGAGTGACGGGTGCAAATAAGGACGTGGCAAAATATAAACACGACATACCAACCCACACACAGCGGGCACTGCTAATGAACACACAAACCCTTTCCCAGACAGTTCACGTGCCCCAAACACTCATTTCAGTCTGAAATCACTAATGATATTTCTGTGTTAATGACTGCCAGTTTTTAAAGCAGCAGCTGCTCTGCTCATACTGGCAATTGGAGGATTTATTTATCGATTGTTTAATGTTATGACCAGAAAAGGGAAATTAATGAACTTGAGACAGATGAAAATCAAAACAGTGCGAGTGAACATTAAACAAGAAAAAAAAAGAGAGATTGATTTCTTGAATGGATACATTTCCTTCATGGTATACAGTGTCTACTTGCCCTTGGTTGTTGTTTCTTTTCTTTTCCCAATTAGATCTGCCAGTAAAAGATAATAAGGAAAATAAATTCAAGAATTGATTAAAATATAATAATAAATGCTTGATTGCATTTTGCACTGATAGAGAAAAAATCCCTTATCCTCTTTAGTACTCAAATGACTGCATTAGAAACACTCCCAAGAGAGATGAGGGAATTGGGGAAGGATCAGGAAGAGGTGTTAGGACAGATCACAAGGAAAAAGTTGTGATGGAAGCCTGCCTGATGCATATTGCACAAATAAATTGCAAGAGCTTTCAGAAAATGGTGAGCTCCAATCTGATTGGCTGACTTCACACAATTTCATGAAGCTAAGACATTAAAAGACATTTGGTTTGGTCACTTTACCTGTCAAACGAATGCTTCCTGCCAGAATAAGCTTCAATTTAGATTCAGACTTCATGCCTCATTCATACAATGTCAGGACATTACTTTGCATCCTCAGGTGATCATGGCTTTGAAAGGAAGGAATTACAAAAGGATCCAGCATTGATGCACGCACCCCCTCCCGTCTTGTCCCCCCCCCCCCCCCATCCCCATCCCCATTCCACCCCACCACACCATCTAAATTGCAGTCACAACCCCCAGCTCGTAGGGGATGATAATTGCAGACGGCCAATAAATTACTACTGCCTCCACATCAATTATAAGCATCACGTCTGGCAATGAGGAAAATGAGATCTTGTGACAAATTTCATGAGGCTTGGCTGCCCAGCAGCCTTTCTTAACATGCTACAGATAGCAATCCCTTATCTAGCCTCTGTAATGGGGAGCTACGGATAGAGAGATGGAACAGCAGCCATTTAATTAAAAAGCTGGGTGGTGGTGTGTTGGGGTGGGGGGGTTGTGTAATTCATTGTAGGGGCCCAGGAAGAAGACAAAGGCTTTGTCTCCAATACATATTTTGCTCTGCGTTGCCAGTCATCAGGGACCACGCTTTTGCCAGCGTTCGTTTGATAGCCATTCAGAGCATTTTTTTCCTTTCTCGGTCCATTCCATTTCCCCCCCTCCAATCCCTTTACCTCTTCCGCCTCCTCCCTTCCCCTCTTTTTTATACTGTTATTTCCCAGGGGACCGCTGAGGTGCTTGCTCCACCAGGGCTGGTGCAACTCATTTGAGAGGGGCATTTTTTTTAGTACGAATGACTGCAGAGAGCGAGCAGACAGACAGTGGCACTGAATGAAATGGCCCCTGCACCTAATTGTGTTCCCACCTGGGAAGCGCGGATGAAGGCAGCGTCTCCGGCGGGAGGAATAGGGAAGGGGACCTGATGAGGATTTATGGAGGACAGCCAGACGGCAAAATAAAACACCAAAAGGAATGGACCCTAAATCTTATTTCCCGCCGCAATATTCATTGCTGTTGCAATCGGGTGCGCTGAAAGAGCGTTGCAAAAACGACCGCTGCGTTCAAATTATAGCTGCACTCTCTACTAATATTTAACATCATTAGAAAATCATTAGAAAACCATCATAAAACCTGGGATTATGACTAGAGCATTAAACACAATGATTATTCAGGGTGTTCCTTTTCCCCGCTTTTCCCTCGGAAATGAGATTTCGCTCTCCACGCCAGTGCAGGAGAAACTAAGAGTATTTCTCATAATTACTACAACATTTGAAAAACATTGGCCTGCATAAATTACTATACCATTATATGATTGTTTTTCATTCCCCCAAAGCAAAGTTCTTAAAGATGGGCTTTTCGGAGAACGACAGCTGCGAGCGGCATTAATGCAATTTCACCATGAGTGTAAGAGGGCTAATTCAGATATTGCCCACTGCCTCTGCTGTTGAATGGCCGTTGTCATTAATATGTTATTTCTCATTGCGTTTAACTGGACACACAAATGGCCACGTGGTGACTTTCCATATATTCCACAGAATTACCTTTCAACAGTCGGGAGATATGGTATTCACTGTGCTGTGTTCAAGTCGGGCTGTAATGTAACTATCTTGCCTAC
The DNA here is from genome assembly GCF_965113295.1 of Leuciscus leuciscus. Classification (NCBI taxonomy): domain Eukaryota; kingdom Metazoa; phylum Chordata; class Actinopteri; order Cypriniformes; family Leuciscidae; genus Leuciscus; species Leuciscus leuciscus. Next base: position 8,359,628 of record NC_138726.1, read on the forward strand.
AATATGGTATTTGATGAAACGACATTAGCAATCAAAACTTGCATGTCTTCCTTTTAATTGCATACATATTCCACAGCTATTGCTTTCAAATAATTCGTTTTCACTACTCACTTTGGGCCAACTCCAGCAGGATATCATGGAGTATGTGTGTGTGTGTACGGGCATTATCAGCAGCAGTAATCAGCCCAGAGGGAGAGGGCATGTAATGGAGGTTTCCCCAGAGGAGATGAAAGCCGCAGGGCTGAGTGGGTTCACAGGCCCAGGGTCTCTCTCACTTTCTCAGGCGGGCGGCCGCTTTTCAGGAGCTCGGTTCACAGAGATCCCTGCTGAGGAGCTGGCTGATGAAGCTCTTTCCTGCCTTGTCATGTTGTGCAAAGGTACTGACCCCTTGACCCTGCCCTAAAAAGCCCTCCTGGCAAGACTGGAGGGGTCTCACAGCATTTGTAGGGGAGCATATCCATGTATTTGCGGAATTAATCTGCGGACAGACAATAGACGCACAGCAGTGGCATGGTTTAACACCCCATGACAGTCTATAGTAACAGCCAATGAGGAATGATTGCATCATAAATGAACACACAGGTCCAGGAAGCTCTGAATGTGTGTGTGTGTGTGTGCATACACAAGTCAATCGTAGGACCTGCGTTTTATACTCGCATCCAACACAACCTTATTAATTCATGTATGGTGGACACCTATGTTTGGAAAAGGCCCCTTCTTTTGGACATACAGGGGGAGTTCAGGGCTGGAAATTCTCTTCAGGCAGAAAAAACGGGAGGTTAAAATAAGAGCAATCCTTGTCAAGGCTTTGAGAGTAATTCAACTGACACTGATGAGAATCAATGCTCCTTTGAATGCATTACTTGGCAGAAACAGGCCTTTTGTCCCTTAAACCCAGCCAGCGAAAAATGATGCCCTTCGAACAATGGGGGGAGAGGTGAAAATATAAAGAGTGAGAGAGAGGGAGAGAGAGAGAGGTCCTCCCTCCATTCCCTTTCACTGAGCCAAATGGATTCCGAGCACTTATGCATTAATCAATCAATATCTCTCACTGTACATCAACGGCGCAACCAAGTTATGAATGACCTTTCCAACAAAAAAAAGGACACTTTAATGTGCACAAGACTACATGTAGCTGAGTAACTTTGGCCCATTTTTTATCACGCATGATTACACCTTCACAAGGCACAGGGCCATTAATAGTGCACTAAATATGACAAGGTTAGTCATTATTCAATTAGCACAAAAGAAGAGGGCAAGGGGCAAATCGGTAAGAGAGATGGGGGATGTCATTTTTTGGACATCCATCTGTCATTCAGTGTGGCACAGAACGAACTGACTAACCCAGAAACATATTGTGCTGCCACTCATTGCAACAATTTTCATATTATTTCAATAGCCTCATATCTTAAGTGTCACATTTTTCAATTCCTGCTTACTCTGAGTAAAAAAACTAAGTCACACTACACTGACATGTAGCATCTGTGAGAGGATCTCATATGCTTTAAGAGCACTTTTTTTGTAACAACGTTCAAGAGCTAATTTAAAGATGGCTCCTATCTTCCTGATAAAAGATGACTGGAGCAGCTGTCGCACTTGAGAGGAATCACTCGCAAAGCCAAGTCTGTTTATTATCAAGCACAATGTTGCACTATCATTCAGCTGATCACTCTGATACAGTTAGTACTCAAAATGACTTAGAACTCGGCCATTAGGACAAACATGACGTCCTCCGCCTTCCGAAGGGTTCCTCCAATAGACGAATCCACTTGAAAGTGTTTGGGTTGAACTTTTTCCATCTTAAAGAATAATAAAATCAGCAGCGAAGTGCTTTTAATTATCTTTTCATCGGTTATTACTAATCGTAGTCCTTCCCCCTCACTTTCTCTAGATGGGAGTCGAGCGGTTTTAGACTTCGGAAGCGAAATCTCTCGTGGCCGGGAACCCGCTCTGTATTGATGGCAAGAGCGGCACTTAACTCTTTGAGCAATCAAAACTCAATCATTTCTCATTAAAATCCTGAACGCCTGAAATCAGATAACATTTGGGGAGAGACTCTGGCTTCGTCCGAGAAATGGATTTCTCAGAAAAAAAGAAAAAGAAAAAAAAAAACATTTCCGGGAGGAGGGAAATTGTGAACAGACAAAGCTCGAAAGAATTTGCCTTTTTTTAATTTATGGGTTTCTGGGACCGAATAAGAAAAATGGGTGCATATTTAGGATTTTGACATGGGTACTTCTTTTTCTCAGCCACTCTTTTTTTGGGCTCTGTTAGGGCGTGGAAGTGAAGCATGGAGACAGAGTGGAACGGACAGGAGCTGACTGCACAGCCAAGCTAAGAAAGGAAAAACTCAGGCCAGGAGCACAAATTAATGCTATTGTGAGTTTGCGCACAATAGGGCTTGCGAAGTGACTGCGGAAGACCCTTAAACGGAGACATCGCTCTTTCCTCCCTTCCCAATTAGATTTTCTCACCCGTTTTACATTACAAAAAAAGGGGTCCATTTTTGCCTAATTCCTCCTTGCCACTGACACAGGCACCTCAGAAACTAAACCAGGAGCAGATTAGCGCCAGGCTCGGCATGATTGACAGCAACCTGCGCGCTTGTTTCGGACACCTACACCGTGGCTGTCCCAACCATGACCCCTCCCTCCCTCTCCGTGAGCGTCTCCACCTCCCTTACAACTGCGTGTGATATTCAGCAAATACATGCCAAAGACACATTTTAAAAAATGTCTCCTCGCTTCATTTTGACCATGGCCCGAGAAATGCTATGTACTATTAATATATATTGCACTCTGCATATAATCCTTTGAGTCTCTAGGCTGTGTTCAGAGATAAACAGAGGTTCACAGTATTATTTATTATTTATCATTTGTTGATGTGTCCTGTTTTGCGCTGGTTTAAATCACTGACAACCATGGGACTGGATATGAAATTGAGGGACTAGTAGATGTGAAGTAAGTGTGTGTGTGTGTATGTACAGTATGTTTTCTTTAATAGGCACAGGTTGGCTTGTCATCTCTATGGCTGCTCCACAGCATTGGCTCATTAAGGACACAGAGCGGAGTGGTTCTGGTAAGTTCATGCTAATTTCCATCCCTGTCTGCTCTACCACCCTTCTGAGACACTATTAGTGCCTGTTTGAATATTCAGATAAGCAGGGACCAGAAACGCACAAATTAAATCCCTTTATTCTGATTTAAGTCCTACATTGGGCTCCATCTGCACCCCCTACATATGGGCAACAGTAAAGACAGAGAGCAAATATAGAGAGACACAGAGAGAACGAGGCCCTCAAGAGTGTTTCTGGCATGCTAACCGCCTGCATGAGCGTTACGAAACATATGAACATTATAAAACTTAATATCTAGTGATAAAAACTCCATTTTAAGAGCTGCAAAATTTTAAGGGCGTATGAGCTGAGTTTTAATCCTTCAGAATGAGAAGAACTCAAAGAAAGTCTTCAAAACAGGTGTGTAGAATTATTGACCATTGAGAATGAGGGGAGAAAAGAAAGGGCAGCTTTTAACAGTGGCACTCACTCTAATGCAGTGCCACACCACCCTAAAGTAGAGCCGGAATTGCGTGTTCTTCCCTCTTAACTGTACGGCACAGCTGAATTGACTCAGAACACTCCTGTATGGTGACTGAGCAGTTAGCATGAAAATTGACCTTTGCTTGCTTTCTGAACTGTGGATTATTCATCTGTAATGCTTTCAATTGGTCAGGGTGGCTTGAGCTGGAACCTTCTGACATATTTGCCTTCTCCCTTTCCTCCTCTGTGTCTTTAAAACTCATTTAAAAAAAAAAAAAAAAAATGCACTCCAAGACCTTGGTGAATGACCATGCCAAGAATCCCAGCACAATAAAAAAGGGCAAAAAAGCTTGTAAACTGCAGCACGGATTGGAAATCAACAGACAATGATTGCATATGCAGTAAGCGTTTAACAAGCAATGTGTAAAACAAAGAACGAGGGAAATTTGGGCTCAGTAGTGCTATTGTTCCGCTGTCTTTACATAGGGCTGGTAAAATATGGCTAAAAAAAAAGGTGTGATTGCTGTCAAATGGCCATAAATTGACACAGAGATTTGTAAAAATGGCTTCGATTCTTCTCATGAGAGCTTGCGCTTTGATGTGCCATGGCAGCTTTTGTGACTTTCATTGTACTTTATCCAGTAGTGGTCTGACAGGACACAGAGTGCTAGAATAAATACACATTCACTGAATGTCTTTGTCTAAAGATCATCAATCAGTAGGCTCAGGACCATCTGAACGGGCTGCAGTGAGAATGTGTCTGCTAGCAGCTAATAAAACAGAAAATGACAGAGATCGAGTCCAAGCAGACAAAGAGATAGTGTGAAAGCTTGAGACATCATAAATCTGGCCCAGTCAAACTCCAGGAATGTCCCAGTTTGTCAAAAACAAATAGCAGCTTGTCTCTGACCATTGCTAGGCAAAGGAGCCCTCACATCTGGTCAAACAGACCTTGCGCTCTGTCAGGAATCTGGTCGAGTCCATTTTGGACAAACAAGGCCTTGATGGGACATCATATTGCCCCAGAAAGCCTCTGGAGTAGTATGGAGACTAATCAGAAGTCTTCATCAACAGATGTTACAGTGTGGCTAATCAATAAGCCACATAGCAAGGGGACTGCGACGGCCTACAGCGTGAGAATCACTGTTTCTTGCCTGTGAAGTTTTGCCGGGCATGTACAAGGAGCGAACACGATGGCATCTTCGTGTAGGAATCCAGCCTTCGCTCCCCTCAAAGACCCCTGTCAGAATACACTAATGTCACATTGATCAGCCGTCTTGCCTTCCCTAACATCCCTCCATTCCCACTTCTGTCGCACGCTCCTTCTCTCCTCTGGGCTGTGTGTGAATAATCAAGCGAGGGCTGAATCAATGGCTGCCGTGCGCCTCCACAGGTAAAGGTTAGCAGGGTGGAATATTGAATTATTCCTGCTTCTCTCATCAGTGCCATCTGCTTGGCTGCCTCTAATTGACAGGTCAGAGGGACAAGATGGCTCTCTTCAGTATTTATGTGTGTGAAAGCCTGATCTTCTGCATTCTAGCCTCAAAACAACAGACAGCATGTCTGCGATGAAACGTGCATCTTCCTGTTAGAAAGGGATTGTTTCATGTGCCAGTTGCCCTGAGAAGCCGCGAGTCAGAGAGAGAGAGGGCATTCTGCTGTCAGAGCTGTATGTTGTAGATGCAGGCAGCTCATCCACAGCCAAAGATCATAGCCTTTGATCTTTCACTTCCTCTCTAGAGGGGACAAATCAGCTTATTAAAAAAGTCAAAAATCAAAAACTTTCACTGTTTCTGATCGACAATGGGAAAACTCCATCTCTCAATCCCTCTGTGTTTTTTCACCTGTGGTCACACCAAAATGATGAAACTCTAACTGAGGGAAAAACTTCCCGTCTGAAGTAGCAGCATGGCATCAAAACCCAAATCTGAGAGCAGCTAAAAACTCATTGACTTCAGTCTCTAGTGTACCTGACAGCCATAAACTAAAAAGAAAATCTATATGAATGTACAGACAGTGATTTCCTAATGCCTGACATACAAAATATCACTTCTGAATACTTGGAGAAGAGCTCTACATTTATGCTAATTGTAGTGTGTGTGTGTTTGTGGACATATGTACATGCATACCTGAATTTCATATACTTATTATAATGGCTTATTTAATATACTGTATATATAGCTTGAACTTGTTCCTACAATGTATGCCAATAAATGTACTGTAATATGCTAGCTGTATTTGAGCCTCTACTATACATTTGATAACGTAAAAAATGTTTAACACTATTAACTAGTGGTATTATGACTTGGTATTATAATATAATGTATAATATACATTATTATATTACATGTACACAAATAAACTAACATTCATTTTGGAAGATTTTGGACACTTCAACTAAGCGGGTACCAAAAACCTCAAACTGGTAAAAAATTGCTATAGAAACAACAATTATATATCTGTCTTTGACTACGAAAGACCTATTCAGCTCTCTCCATGTCATCTGCTGTTTCTCCTCCAGCCACACATTTCTGCTTAGCTGCAGTCAGCTTGGACACATGACTGACAGTTCCTGTCCTCTGCGGTCTCAGTGCCCTGACTGACACAGGACGAGCCCGAGCCTTCAGCCTGCCACCCGAAACCCTCGCGCCCTGCTCGCGCTCCCCACCGCAGCCTCCAGGCCCCGGAATAGAACTCATTAGCACGTTTGGTAAGTACAAATGAGATGACTGCCTCCTGATGGACTGTCTATCTTTTGGATCAGCTTTCAGGGAGAGTGTCTCGTAATGACGGGTGAAGGGAATGAAAGAGGGGGAGAGAAACTAATATTATAATGCTCTCTGCGCTCACTCCGGGCAGTGCACCTCGCAATGGCCTGAAATGGAGGGCCCTGAAGTGGGCTTGATGACAGAGGAGGCCTCTCTCACCCACATGTAGGATCCCACTGTGGGTGTGTGAACACCCACATGTGTGTTAATTGGGTGTCTGTGAGCATGTGTGCCTGTATACAGTACAAATCTGCAGCACAATTTACACCCTCTTATCATCTCCAAATCAAAATGGAGCAAAGAAATATGTGCTCTGCACCGCTCTGCTCAACGTACACACAAAAACATACCATCTCCTGCACATGTACTGCCTCGAAGGCCCTCCGTTTGACCCAAGTCACTCTTCCTCCCTGTTAGGGCAGCCAATGGTCAGATCTATCCGTGCCTGGCCAGTAAAACGGCAGAAGAAAACGCCACGCAATCCGTTTTGACTCTCAGACAATCCCAGAATAGCAATTGCGCTTCTTGGTCAATTTGCAGTTGCAGGATGAGCCAGGGAAGGAATTTATACAGCGGCTGTCTATAAACCAACCGGCAAAGAAAAGACTTCCTTGTGTGAGCTTGGCGCGGTCATATGAGCCCAGCCCAACATTGCGCTGAGTGGAAAATCCATAAAGCCATCACTTAGGCTCTTTAATAAAAGGGCCAGTTTCATTTTAATATTTTTCAAAATGAAAGGTAATGCATTTATGAAATTCGTGGCACGCTCAGTGGACTAAAAACAATTTCCTCTGCTAGGCTGTGCCCTTCAGCTGTGGATTAAGGGACAGACGTCCAAGAGGAGCCGACCCGAAGCCCTCGGTGGGGCCCTTACCAATTGGATCGCTTCCCCTCGTCTCTAGCAGCATCCCAGCAATACCATATTTTATTAAAAGAATCCTCAATGATGTTTGTTGCATGACTTGCCCTGTCTTTACTCAGATGTACCATGGCATGGTTGGGGTAGGGCGCAGGGGTTGTGGTTAGCGGCTATAATATCCTGTTTCTGGGAAGGTTTACTTTGCATTTTAACAAGCATGTAAAAATTTTAGGACATTCCAGGTCCGGCTGCTGTCTGCAGGGCTGTACGGGGCCCTGGGTCCAGACATGAGCCTTGCCCTAGATAGCCCTAGCCAGCCTTCATAGCGCCTCTTCCCCTGCGGAATGCACATGCTTTATGTGCTTCATGCAGACATGTGGCCCTAGTCAATAAGAAACAGACACGTACAAATGTGCATACACACATCCACATCCCTCTTAGCTCAGGGTGACATTCCAGTCCAGTAAAAATAAAAGTAAGGACTTTTTAACACCGCTCGACTCTCCCCTCACTTGACATTTCCTGTCCGCTGTCCAAGAGCTTTAGTAAGTAAAGCAAAGAGCCCAGCAAACATCCAGCGTTTGCTTTAATAATGCATCAATCTGTGCATGGAATGTATATTTGCATATAAGGTGATATTATTCACAAGGCAGCAGGCAGATCGTAGGGAGAGGAGAGAGATGCAATGCTTGCTGGGACAAGGTGAAGATGGCACTCTGTTTGGTAAAAAAGATTATCTTCCCCATGTCCTGGTCTAGGCAGTGGAAATGTAAATTTAGTTTAAGGATCAGTGATTATAGTCAAGAAAGGTAAAAAAAGGTTAAAAAAAACCCTCTAAAAATGTCAAAAGTAAAAAGCAACAAAAAGCTACTTTTCCTTCAAGGTAAAAAGTATTTCCTATAATATGAATTATTAATTTAAAACTCATTCTAAGTATGAACTGAATTCTTATAATAATACTAATAATAAAAGTCATGTCAGTGACCCTTGGATCAGTCAAAGACTAGTTTAGAGTCTCCAGTGCACTTCCATCTCCCGCCTGGGCACTGAGAGGGGAGGGTTGCAGCTGGCACAAGAATCCGAGCAGGCCGCTGTTCCCGTGTCTACAGACAGGGATTTCCTGCAGCACGTCATAGCTCAGCGATCATGGTGCTGGCATCTGCGACCGAAAGAGATTTACATCAGCAGCTAATCCACAGCGTCAGTGCAATGTGTTCACTCTCCAAAACAGCTTTCCCTCCTCTCTCCTACAAACACACACAAATCTTCTGGGCTGGCAATGCCACCCAAAGGCCTGCAGCGCCATCAAAAAGCCAACTAACCATCTTTCAATTCCACTTACCTCTTTTCTTACTCTCTCTCTCTCTCTCTCTCCTGTATCTGTCAGTTAGCAATGTTCAAAAAAACTTCAGTCCATTAAGTCTTCTGAAATGAGAGACCCCAATGTGTCATCTAGCTATATGCCCTGGTGAACATCACTCATAGAACCTGTCATCTGCTGCTGTAGTGTCTCTTCCCACACATCAAGCTCAGACACACACACACACACACACACACACACACTCTGGAAGCCGACTGTGTGCATGTAAGCATGTGTTAGTGTGTGTTGTCTTGGGTGTCTGAGCTTTATGATTTTCAGAAACCCTTCTTGCAGAGAGCTCCTTTGTGTTGTGGCAAGAAAAGGGGTTAAGAATGACAAATGGACATCCAGTGAGAGAATGACATGCTTGAGCAGCACATTTTCAACGCGAGGCAGAAATTAAAACAATGCATGCCTTTTATCCGCACACTGCTCTAATTGGATGGGAAACTCTGCCGCCTTGGCACTCTGTGGGCGAATCATAGGGCAAAAAAAATGTGGCACAGAAACCCGGCCTACACTATCTGCATTCACACCCAGACACCATAATCACACAGATGTAATGTATTTTGTGCATGCATTGTCGTCATATCTGAATATCCTATATTGTGTTTGTTATGGGCCTAATAATGCTTAGCTGGAATGTACTCACGGGTGATTGGTTACTTTAATCAAGCCTGAACATGGTTAGTTCTGAGAGAAAACAATATCACAACAGCATTATGGATCAGAACTGAAAACAAAGCTAATCAATATTTCCACAATCAATTGTTTTCATCAACAGCATCTGCTATGGCACACTTTCTCTGAATTAGTGGTATGGATCTTTTTTTTAAAATGATCTTCATTGATATTGTTAACAAATGACCAGAAAATGGAATGTGACAGTTCCAGAGAGAGACGTGAAAGACCTCCCTCAGGGGTGGCTGTGCGGCCTTAATTTGGGAACTATTAAAGCGCTGTATCTGTTGGTTAATGTGCATTACTGGGGGGCTCTTAATTCATAAACTTTTACACTAATTGTTCATCAAAGAGTTTTGAGGTTTAGATTGCCGTCACACAACCTAGTTCATGTGACTGTCTGCGTACCGTGCTGTAAACTGATTGAACTCTAGACCAGTTGAAAAGGCGATGTTTTAATAATCTGAATACACAATAAAAAAACACAAAGGATATTCTGGGTGCTTGCTAGGGCACTGCCCTAAGTTGCTAATGTGTTACTGGATAAGGTTTTACAAAAATAATTAAAACTCTAATGAATCATTGTGAATCAGTTCAAAAGATTAATCAAAATGACCAATTTAACAGAAAAGAAATCTCAAAAAACATCCCTATGACATGAGGTATAATTCATGTCCGTAGCACAAACGACTTGCATACCATGCAAGTTTGATACTTAAAGTTAGAATTAGGAGTTTCAAAAAACTCTATCCACAATGTTTTTGTCCAGGGTCATCTGAAACTCCAGGTGAGAAAATTGGGGAGTGGGAAAGTCGAACTATGCTTAGGGAAGTAGCCCAGCATCTAACACCAACAGAGCTGCACACTACACGGCAGCAGCCAAGGGAATTGCTGCCTAGCTGACCCAGAAATCCAGGGCCAGCTTTGTTTTAACAAGCAGGGGAGCCTTCTACCACTTTAGCAACTGTGCCTCAACCACAAGAAAGAGCCCAATGCCTCAGAAGAGCTAGCAGGGAGGAAATTAAATATTACACCATGAGGGAATGGTTTCACTCGGGTTAAGGGGGGGGGGGGGGGGGGGGGGGGGGGGGGGGGGGGGGGGTGCAGGACATTAAGAAGTTTAAAGGTAGTTTGGGGAGGGCGGGTTCATAAGCACGGGGGACGGCAGTGAGGAATTAGCAACATTCGTACTTGCTGATGAAGAAGTATGTTCATTACCAGTGTAATTCGAACAAGATGCTGAAGCAGGTAGCTGGAGAAGGCGAAGAAGGCCAACATTCTTTATTACACACCTCATTTCATTTAACTGACCTTTAAATATATATATATATATATATATATATATATATATATACACAAGAGTTGAAAAAAGTCAGTCTTTGGCCCTGCTATTTAAAGGGATGAGACTTGTTTTCAAGCTAAGCAGTGCGCCACGGTTTGGTCGACAGGAGCTTGAGTTTGATCCTGCATCTGTAGGGCAATCAATCAGCTGTTCAACGCTCCGACTGCAACCCGCTCCGTTTGGTAAACAGAGCGTCAAAGGCAATTAGGACAGTGGTTCCTCTCGGAAGACCCAGCATCCCTAACAGAGCGCTCATTGGCCCAATACTGACGTCAGTTAGCAGGTATCGGCTATCAAAGGACAGGAACTCTGGGACCCCTTTCTCTCGCTCATTCTGTCTGTGTAGGAAACAATAGCTGATAATAAGAGGCAGGCTGGTTCCCTTTTGAGCTGCTGGTCGATTTACACTCACCTTGTCCTTCATCAGAATTTCCTAGTCAGCACTGGACTAGACCTCAGCCTTAATCACCTACATATTCTCTCCTGAAGGTACAGGAATTCAATAATATCTAGTCTAGAAAAAGGCAGTAATTAAATACATCAAAAAGATTGCATGGCCACGCAATCAGCCATCATCAAAGCACGCAGCCATTTCTCACTAAAAAGAACATCTCATCTGACTAATCCTGGAAGATTTCGGAAAAGTTGCACTGCACGGCAGACATAATGTGTTGTTTGTGAGTTGTTGGCTCATTTGACGTCAAGGGGGTACGACTGGATTGCTGCAACTAGAAAAAAAGATGGCAGAGGGTTGCAAATGTGTGTGTGTCTGCGTGTAGCGACTGCATGCTTCTCTGCCCACACATCCCTACTGCAGGAGTCATTACCTAACCTCCAACCAGACTCACAAACAAGGGAATCCATTAACGCACATCAAAGGTTAGCCAAGAAAATATATAAATAAATGCTACATCAACCAAAAAAGAGAGAGCGAGCTAGGGAGAGAGAGAAAACCAGACTTGTTTGTGAACTCTTTACCTCCACCTACCCAGAAACACACTCTAAATCTCCTGCACCCCCACCCTTTTAACCTAAGTGGGCCTTCCTATTGCCTTTGCATGTTCACTTGTCCACTGTACTATAGTCATTAACATATTTGGAGTGCAGCGAGCAGAAAGCTTAATTGTCCTTAATTGCTCGGCTAAATATGTTCTCTAATGATTCTCCTCAGATCTGTGACTGCCTTTTGCGCAATTTCCCGGCCGCTGGCTTCATTATCCCTGCCTCCTTGGAACAAAGCGTCTTTAGAGGCCAACTCCCCCCGCCGTCTTTTGCTCTCCCTCTCTCTCCCCCACGGCACAACGCTAAGAGCCAGTCGGGCCGCCTGGCTCGCGGGAGGGAGGGGAGCGACGCACAATGGAAGTCTTTTGTCAGGGCACGAGAGTCAAAATGATTAAAAAACCAAATCCATGCTGAAACAGTGTGTTAATTGACTGCAGCTCTGTCGTCTTAATGGCTAACTAACATATGGCCTGACGAAGGCCTCAGCCCCAGCCTTTTGTTTTTAGCACCCCCTCCCCTCGCCGTTCGGAGCTTAATGGCATCTATGATTGTTTGTTTAATGCCGGCACAGCAATGGGACTGTACTCGTATTAATGAACATGCTGTGCCAGATCGCCGTTGTCCTTAGGATATCCTCTCGCCTTATCAGTCATCAATGGAGCACAGAGCCACAGCAGTGATGTCATAGGCATGACCCAGGGACTGAAGATGTGCTGTGCTCTTTCACTTAGAAGCATCTCAATGACTCCAGTGTGCTTTATGCCGTGTGACCAGGTCTCAAAAATCAGGTAAAGATGCTGGCATTAAAAGAATCTGCTCTATTGGTAACCGGATCTGAAGCCATGCAACAATGAACATTGTAGTCTATTTATAATGCAATTTCTATCTATTAACAATCTGAATTATGAATGGAGTGGGTATTTTCCACACTCAGTTTCAAAAGAGGGGAACGCCACAACAACTAAAGAGGGATCCATCCCCATGCATACAGTATCAGGTGAACATAGAAGCTTGTATTAATTTTTATTCTTACCCGTGTCGGCAGACGGACACTTGCGAATGGTGAAGATGGCACTCAACTCCTCCTCTTCCTCGGGCAGTCCCTTCTGCAAGCGTTGCAGCTTCCGCAGGCTCTCGCTGCGCTGGTGCTTCATGGAACGGACGTGTTGGATGAGGTTCAACTTGGCCTTGGTGGAGTAGTTACACAGGACACAGTGGTAGTAGCACGACTCGCCCTCCACAGCGTTCTCGTGCTGCTGCAAATGCTGTAGTGAGAGAGAGAGAACAAGAGAACAAGGGGTTTTTAACAAATGGGATACCTAATGTCATTTACAAATGAATAAATCAATTGCCAATCAGGACACTGTTGTTTAACACAAAGTCAACGTCATTCATCAACACTAAGTTGGTCTCTGTGTGTTTCTGTGTGCTAACAAGACAGAGGGGGGACGTTGGCATCCTCTGGGCTGGTGAGCTAGAAGAGAGGAGCATGTCAGCATCTACAGGAAGAGCTTGAGCAGGGACACACTGAGAAAAGTGCATTGATCCCTTTCACTCAAGAGAAGTCTTTCGTCTCTGAAAAGGAAACTCCAAACATCTGCCTGTTTCACGCATGGGATGCTAAATATTGATCACCAGTGAGTCAAATCCTGCTTCTTTGAGAGCAAGGCAAAAAGAGAGAGACGGGCGGTGGTGTGGTGGCTCTGACTATCTCCAGAAGAGGGTATAGGGATCCTTGGGGAGGACCAGAGATATGTGCTATGATCCACAAACCCAAAACAAGCCAACCACACCGCACACCCAACGGTAACAACAATCCCAAGTCGAGTCTGTGTTCATTGAGCACAACACATCTAATCAATGAGATAAGACCAACACAATAAGGGCATTGCAAGCCTATAAATCTGAATGCTAGTCCCTAGTTAGCACATGTGCATGTATTGAAAGCACTTATACATCTTGCCTAACCTTGATTCATGTCTTCTTTCAAGATATGATTGTGACTTGAAGCCTTACGAAAGCTACCCATTAACTTTTGTGTATACTGTCAATGTTAATCAATTGCAATTCATTCTTCATGGCCGTCATCTTTTTGGGGAATTGTGTTTGTGTGTGTAGAGTGAAAGATTCATTGCAATTTATAAATATCAGACTATACATACACATTCTCTCCACCCTCCATGTAAAACAAGAGAAACAAATAACCTATGTGTGTTCAGGAACAGCACACACTACATCTTTGAAACTATACGATAAGGGCGCATGAAGGTCATTGGTAACTTTAATACTCAAAAAAATATCTATAATAATAATAATTTGGTTGGAACCCTGGCCTAGCAGCTAGTGTAAATACTTTTCCACTCTGAGCAATGGTACATAAAGGGGTGATATGTGTTGGTCTAATAACATTTCAATCATATCTGCTCATCAAATAGCAGTATCTTCCCTAAGTCTCTTTACCTTGCATTCCTTGTTTACCTTCCTTCTGTTACGCGAGTCATGAAAAAGCAACTAAATTGCACCACGAATGAGATGATGCAAATCTGTAAAAATATCTCTCTGCCTTTTTGCCTGGAAAAACATGTATTTTCTCTCTTGTGGAGAAGCTCTTAATCTCCTGCACAGACCACCCCCAAACCCTGACAAAGGTCGGGGAAAACAAATTGATTCATTAAGACGCGGCTGAGTTGGCTTTGCCCTGCAGCGCAGAGATGAGATGCTTTTCCATCGGCTTTGGATGCACAAAGCCAGAGTAACATTAGATTTTTAACCCAATTAAGGCCACATCAGGTGTTGACAACAGTGAGAGAGGAAAAAATATTATCTTCCCTGAAATGTTCTCCTTCTTTGGTAATATTTAATTTTCGGGTAAAATTGCTATAAGTTTTTTTTAATTTTTTTAAAGCAATTGTGGTGCTGGTATCATATGTCACCCTGGTATACCTAAGATGTGCATTAGGGCCACTGACTTCCAGGAATGGGTTTTTGCTTTTCGTGTGTGCCCCTCAGCTCCATGTAATGGAGTTATTAGGTGATCGTAAAAGGCTCTGTCTTTCTCCTCACGCTCTCTCTCACTCTCCTTCACTCCCTTTTCTGTTTGAAGTGGGGGTATGATGTCATTGAGTAGGTGCTGCTGGATGTTTTGGGCTTTACTTGAGCTGCGCTTTACTTGAGCCCCCCTCCCAACACATATGCAGCATATCAGAACTCAGGTACACTGATCTGTCACAGATTTGCTTGTATAAAACACCAAATCAATCCGCTGTGTGCTATGAGATGGCACAGTTTTTTCTTTCTTCGCAAGCGAGGAGGAGAATATATGAACTGAAATGCACATCTTTACTTGAGCCATCTTTTGACGACACCTGAACTAAACTAAAAGATCTTAAAAAAAAAAAAATGTGGGGAGTTTTACAGGGCCCATAAAAAGGGTAGGATTTACACGGCTGAACCTTAACTGGTTCAGCACAGAGAAGAGCAATACATCACTTCTTTATCCAAACTGAAGCCAGTCTACCACACACTGGATGCTACATTCGTATATTAGCCAATATGCTATACAGTGATGGTATCATTACCGTTTTGTTACAGCTACCATATTTACTCCAAAGTACCATGGTGCTCAGGTGCTTCAAAGAATAACATGGTATTACAAAAAATTATACTCAAAGGTACTTTTTATAAGGGATATTAGAAGGTTTCAGAAGGAAATCAACAGATATAATCAGATATCATTTTCCTGAATTTCCATATAGCAGAGATAAATATATTGCTCTCCGGGTCTGACACCAGAGGGCCGAACAGACCTACATTTCTCTCTCACAAACAGATATATCTACTTGATTCCATCTGAAACATTCACACAAGGGATCCCTGAGATGATCTCTACACCTAATCTCCCACCCAACACACACCCCTGGGTCTGAACGTGAAACACATGATCCTGAGATGAAGCTCCATGCTGATAAATCACCTCCAACTGAAGTGCAGGAATTCAGCGGCTTAATGAAAAAGTCATGTTCACCGAGCAGGGAGGGGCCGGTCAGGGTGCTGTTGAGAAGTCTCCCCTCCGCAGGGGCCCCAGAACAGCCGCATGCAGGCCCCTGGAGCCAGAGAAGGCCACAGAGTCAGCATGGCTTACATTACTACTCAAAATTCATTTAATTGGCTGGAAGTTAATGGCAGACTTACAGGAGAGCACATGAGCTGTGGGGAAGTGCAGTGGAGCGAAACCTGAGTGGGCTGGAGGGAGTAAATGTGTGTGTGTGTGTGTGTGAGAGAAATAGAGTGCACATGTGTGCAGCAAGAGCGGCCCATCTTTACAGGACATGAGTTTTGATTACTCTCTCTCTCACACACATGCACATAACGACCCAAGTAAGGATGAATAAGTCCCCTGTACTCGTGTAGGTGAGGAAAAGCTAGGGCGACTCACCTCATCCACCCCGCCGCAACTCAACACTGTATCTCTGCCTGTTTTGCTCCCATCACGCACAGCTATCACTTTCAACACCTACCTGCTCCTGTGCATGGATCTACAGAAGCATCCACTTATGTGGGCTGAAAAAACACACACCTTTCACACCCATCGCCACTTTAACTGCCAGAGAGCCGAATACAGGGCAGGCACTCAGCATACTCTATGAAAACCTCCACAAATGTCAGGCCCACAGCGGAATCGTGGTAAAGCAACTCAAGTACACAAGTACATTGGCACAGATGCTTCTAGCTATTCAAGTTATTCATAACACTATGCAGGTCCATGTGGGATTCTCAGTGTTGCTGCAAGAGTGCTATTTTCTACACACTGTTTTCTTTTAGTCAATTGAGACCTCAATTAAACCTCAATTTTTGATTTTCATGAATTTTTTTAAAAAGCAATTGTTCTTGCTGATGAAAAACATGAACAGTAATTTTGTTGATGAGTTTAACACTACAAACAGTTTTCATTTTCAATTTGAATTGCAAGCTAGTTATTTAGAGTAAGTTAAAACTGTCACCATGCTTATAACTGGCTACCTGAATAGTAACATAACTGGTTGAATATAAAAGATTTTTAAAGGTAACTCTATTGTTCCCTTGAGTAACTGTGGTTTGTTAAACGTCATGCATGAGCAAAGGGACCAGACGCTTGACATGTATTGGCCAAGCATTCACCTATGCAATTGTGTAGTTTTTTTTTTTTTTTTGGCCTATAGCCATACACAAATGGCGCATATGGTGCGCGCACACACACACACACACACACACACACGCACACACACACAGAGAGAGAGAGAGAGAGAGAGAGAGAGAGAGAGAGAGAGAGAGAGAGAGAGAGAGAGAGAGAGAGAGAGAGAGAGAGAGAGAGAGACCCCCCTTTGATCCAACCCTGATTTCTACTATTAAATTTGGCAGTGCTCTTAATACAAAATTAATGCATTAAAACAGATGACTATCCAGTGGCTAAATAGCTATCAATTTCTCCCAGAGCTGACGAATTCCCACTGTGAGTGAGCCAGAGAGTGTCTGAATGTGTATTGCTTTGTAATTATCCCAATGATTCTCGGCACTTAGGCCTGGTGATTTCCACTCAAACTCGCTCACACACATACGTCTGCGTTTCTATCATGGTGGAGATGTTCCATTGACTTCTGTTGTTTTAACACTGAGCTAATGACATTTTCTAACCCTATCCGAACCCCTCAGCACAAACCATTCTGCATTTTCATTAAGACATGTTTATAAACACAATTTGTCCTCATAGAGAAATGTGGGGGTTGGTCCCCACAATGGAGGATATTTTTGGTTTTTACTATAATTGAAGGGACATTTGGTCCACACAATGCAGGCTAAACCTGACACGCACATACCGTCTGATACTGATACCAGAGACAGGAAACTAACAGAAACTGGACTAATGCATTATCTAAGCCAAAATGCTTAAACACTGGCCACAACACTTCATGTCAGGTTATATATCCATTGATATCATGATGATGTTAGGTCACACCAGTGACTTAAGGGCAGCACACTAAACTGGATTCAGTCATATGTCATTTTGATGGATACAGTCAAGTGCATTGACACCTTTGTAACCAGCCTAATGATGTCACTGGTTAAATAATAGCCAATGAGATCACTGCTCTGCATCCTGAGATGAGACAAAGGGGTTTGCCTAATGGGCAGAAAAACCCAGGCAGAGATGAGACGGGAAGCTGCACCCTTTCTCACATCTCACTCTGTGTGTGTGTTTGGGTAGGTTTACTTAGCTGTACTTTAGTGGCAAAACTGTCCCGAAAAGTTCTAGATCTCACAAAACCTTACTTGTGAAAAAAAAAAAAAAAACTCTAAATACAAACGGTTCCTTTTTGCAAAACTACAATTTTTCAGTTTAAATTGACACTAGTGACCGTAAAACACAGACATCCTTTATTCTCTTTCAATTCTTACAAATTGTGATTACAGTGGCAGATTATTGATTAATAAAAACTTGTTTTTCAAAGACTTGTAGAAGTAAGCTAAAATGGCATGATTGCTTCAGCAAATGCATTTTTATCTCTTGTTTGAATTTGTTAACACTATCGGTTAGGATTAGGGTAGGGTTTTGTGTAGGTGGAAAGTTATTTTATACAAGATAGAGCATTAATGTTAGCGCCACTCACCAGACATTTCATTTCCCAAACTGCTGCGATACATACAACAAACAACATAAAACGTAGCGAGTTTTAGATAAAACTGAAAATGCTTTTAGCACCACTCACTGGACATTTAACCTTAAAAGTTTGGTGAAACATGCAAGATACAACGTAATATCGTTTTGCAGAAATGTCACCAAAGGCACTCTTTTCCAATGAGCATTATGGGCAGGGATTTGGCTTGGGTTGGGTTGTTGCAATTAAAGAGCTTTATACAGAAACAATATAAGTCTAAGTTCATCTTCATTACAGGAGTTACAGTGTTTTAATATTTAGTATGCTGTAAATGAGTCTGTCCTACCTCCTTCACTTCACCATTTTTCTATCTCGTTTCTCACTTAGCAGCAGTAGTTTAAGGAGTAGCAGAACCGCGACCACAGAAGCTGCACTGGATGCCAAGTTCAGCGGCTGGTTCAAATTAGCCACTGCGAGCGGCGACATGCCCAGACGCTGTGCTGTGGCTGGAGAGACAGCACGTACCCACCCCTTAACTGCATACCTGCCACTTCCTGCACTTCTCTCACTCTCTGCTGTTTCCAGGATCGCTTTGCTCTGTTCTCCTGGAATAGCCATTCTATCACTTCCCAGAGGAACATTTTATAGCTCAGATGTTGCTCTTTCGTATCTCAGGAGTTAATGGAGTTTAATGTTTTACTCAATAATTAACTGTGTTTCTGCTGTTTCTCCTAAAAAGGAGAAATAAAAACAGTCACAAATGAAACAACAGTTGATAATGTAGGGGTGTAGATTAACAATGAAATGAATGAATGTAGATAGCGAATTTTGAGAGGAATTGAGATCTTTGAAGATTTTAATTGAGATCGCATTAAAATCTCTGGCTCTTAAATGAAAGACTTTGCTATCTTGTCCAATCTGAGCACAATTTGTGACATTGTTCTCACATTGACTGAGGAGAAAAGACAATATCCATTTAATCTCTGTCTAGGTGAAACAACTGAGATATTAAAGTGAGCTTGTTTGTGATTTATCTTTACTAAACTTTACCAAGTTATAAGTCATGTTGCAGATGTGATACAATGATTTAAATAATGGCTGTGCTGAATATGTGATTCAGTTCTTTGTCATAGATTTAACTGGTTTGAGTGGATTACTGTACATGTGCATTGAGGAAAAATAAGGGTGAAAAACAGAGAGATGGGGGCCTTAAAAACAATCCTCTCCAGCAGCTTTTACCACCCCGGTGCACTTTAACAGTAAATAAAGCAATAATTATTGAATTCCTTTGGAATAAATAAGCAGCTAGAAAGTAAACAATAGGAACATAATTGTAGAAAGAAGGCAATCAATGCCTGCAGTCATTTGGCTTGTGTTGATTATGCGTACGCTCGTTTGTGTATGTTTCTTTGTGTCTTTGAGTAAAAAGCAATAGCGGTTAGAGGGAGGGTGTAGTGACAAGCAGTTAAATAATACCCTCTCGCATACTCCGGTGCAAAACAAGCATGGGGTAATCCTTCCTCCAGTAATGCCCCTGCATTTCCAAACAATGGTTCTCAATCAGCTGATCAATGTGTCCACATAATTCATTGTGCGAATCGGTCTAGGTGAGGGAGGAAGAGAGCAAGGGAACTCTATAGAAGAGATCGAGAATGGGAACTCAGGGCAGTGGAGATATCGATACCCAGATCAGAGAGATGCTACGGCAGTGGCAATGCCCAAGGCCTTAAGGACAAGAATATACACATAATGTAGTATTTTAAGTCAAAATAAACACGTTAATTGTAAAATGAGCTGAGCCACATTTTACATTAAGAGACTTGGAGATCATGCAGGAAATGAAGTTTAATCCAGGGTTGGGTAAAATAAAGAGTTGCAAAACTATATTAATCGCTAGACGTCGTCTTCCACCATGAAGAGCTAATTAACAGCTTAGCCTCCCATTGTTTTTATGAACGCAAGCCCTGTAGCGCCAAGCCGCATCCAGCCCCGTAGTACAATAACTCTGCCTGCAGGAGGCGACAGCTGTGTGGAGCTCTAGGGGCAACACACACAGCTGTTCCAACTGTCCCTAGACATCTGCGGCCGCCTGGTGCCATCTGGAAATTTAGGAGGGCAGTTTAGGACCTGTAGAGATCCTTCTACCTCCTGCAACCTCCAGAGCGCTTCCCATAACTAACCCTCCATTTTGGTAAGAGACAATGTTGATAATTATTGGGAAAGGACAGTGAAAGAATTCTGTGTATGTCTCAGGGCATGCAGACAGGAGACAGACACGATCAATCGAGAGACATTCAGAGGTACTTAGACCGTTCAATGATGTCTTATTTGTTATATTAGCTTAAAACACATGACTTGTTCTGGTGTTCTAGCAAGAACAGAATGATTTGTGAGAAAAACATACTTGCAAAAGAAAGCACTGCATCTATTTCACAAAGTCAAATACATAAAAGTATCTCACTGTTGGAGATACCAAATGAGTCATGTTGTAGTTATGAGAATAGTAAGTGTAACATAACATTGTAGCAATATTGGGTTACACTTTATTTTAAGGTGTCATTGTTACAGTGTAATTATAAATTTAAGTACTGAGTAATAAAAATTAACAACATGTACTTACTATAGTGTTAGGGTAAGATTAGGATTTGGTTGAGGGTTAATTGCATGTAATTATGCAGAATTTACTCTTATTACAATGGTAAGTACATCATGTAACCTATGCAACAAGGACACTGTAAAATAAAGTGTTACCCAATATTGTTACAATAACTGTCTGAACTTAACTGAAACTGGGGACTGACTAACTTCATTTTTGTTTATCTATAGAAGTTGATGTAACACAGCAAACATCAAACTTTTCGTCCACATTCTTCTGGGACAGATATCAAATGCTTCATTCAAGGATCCTGAATGATGATCATCAACATCTGAGTCAATAAAAGGCAAACATTTACCAATAACCCACAAATTAGCGAATACCCAAATCCAACCCAAGTGAACAAGACCTAAAAAAAGTCATAGACGTGATGAAAAGGACACCCCGCAGTATTAACTCCTCAGGTTTGTATTATCTAGCTTTCACCTCCAGCATTCCTTGTTAGTCTGCGTGAATATTTCATTACCACATAATTGGTTGATGCTCCAGGCTAGGTTATGAGGCAGTAAGAATGCTCCCCTCTTCCTTGTTCTTCTTTTCTAAAATTCACAAAGGGCAGTCTGCAGTCGGCAGCGTGGAGTGTTTGAACTGGTCTCCAATGAGGAAATGTTTGAGTTGCCAGGCTCTGCCCCTCTCATCTGCCCTGCTTCACCTTCACCCACAAGACTAGTGTAATGAGAGGGCCTGATCGTGGCCCTGTGCCAGAGTAAATATTTAAGCTCAGCTTAAAGAGCCTGGCTTTTATTAGCTGTGTTGGGCCTACAATGGCGCAACAGGCCCTAAGAGTTCTCACCTTCTTAACATGCAAATGAATAAGCGGGGGCGGGCCGGGGGTGGTTGCTTTGGGAAGCTTATTTGCATAGCACATAAGCATTCTGAGTGTCTGAGGGCAATGTAGAGGTAACAAACGTTGAGCACCTATCCATTTCTAGTGTTTCTAAAGATATACTTTGTTTGCCTTTACACAATTGCTTTGACTTCTACTAACTTCATAAAGAGCTTTAAAGTCCCAATAGCCTAGGATACTGAGCTGTAATGTACTTGTCACTTAATTTGAGCAAATTAACTTGTTAATTAGTGTCATTAACCTAAACATACAGTGCATCTATACTGTGAGAAACAAAACATATGGTGTGGTTGTTCAATCTGTCCTTCATAAAAGGACTGTTCTAGCTTAGACTACACTGAAAACATACTATATTCCATAGTCCTATTTTGAATACACAGTGTGTTCACAATGTGCTGTGCTGGTTTACACACGTATAAGATGTCTGTATTATCAGGGTGTTAATCAATTAAAAAAGAAATCCATGAAAATATTACACCCCCGAATCTGTGTATGTTCTGACCTTCAGCAAAACATGAATTTGAAACAAGCACTTTTTAAGCCCTGGCCTCTAGCCTATGCCCAGAGGAGCCTGAGCACTTGTGTTGAAAAGTGGAGCTCTTTGGCAGAGGCTCACCTGTCCATCCCATAATCTCTCTCTTCTCTCTTTAAGCAGAATACACATGGGTGCTGAAAACATACAGCGCTTTATGGGATCCGTCATCAGTGTCTACTCATTAGCTTGCAAAGGAAAGAAGAAATATAACTTTACTTTCCATAAAAAAGGAACAAAGTGCTCATTGATCAGAGTAATCAATAGTGAATCGATAACCTAAGCCCTCATCATTCCAAGTCCAGCGTAATTACAGCTGAGATATGGTCATTATCACTAAAATCAAAAAAGGTGCAGGTCTAACTAAAGGCAGCTCAATTGCTTCAGTGTTGCTGGGCTTTGCAAATACTGTACAGGGCCCTCTGAAGGACCTCTGCATGCGAATCCCAAAATAACTTGCTCACGCCATCAGTCATCGTGTCATTGAAGAGGTTGCGGCCATTGCTGCCCATTTGAAGGCATTTAATTATGTGCACTGCTACTGTGTCAGCATAGCAAAGCTTTGTATTGCTCTTAATGTAAATTTAGTTATATATATATATATATATATATATATATATATATATATATATATATATATATATATATATATAGGATAGCATTAAGCAACCGCCTTGTGATTTTAATGTACTAAATGTTGTGGAAGAGTGCCTTCCTTATGAGATTTGCAGCCTAGCATTAGGTGCTAGCAAAAATAAGGAGCTCTGACACACTTAAGCGTCAAAGGAAGAGGAGAGGTCCTTAAAAGTGATGAGATATGGCAGAATGGCAGTAGTTGGCACCAAACCCAACCCTGTTTTGATTTTGAACTTGCTGTCCATGCAAATAGCATTGCAGATGCAGGGTGACAGCGGCGCAGCGTGCAAAGTGCTAACAGGTAGAGACTGCTAGAAAATACATAACTGGGCCTGAGCATGCTGCTAACAGAGAGGCCCTTACTCCTCCTCTGGCTCGAGTTTCTGTGTCACTTCACTTTGAACTGCATACGCGATGAGCGGCTGGAGGCATAAGTGCACTTGGCAATGGCGCTACGAGAGAAGTGTATACAGTTTCTAAACCAGCTCTGTGTCTCACTCTCGCCTTCTCCCTTCCCTGCATTCTCCACCAAAGCGCCGGGAGCGCCATGCTTGTAAAAGTAACCACAGCTCTTTAAGAGGCTCATGTATTTACAAACGGAGGTATGTTGAAATCAAAGGAATTACCACATGACATAACACATCAAGCAGCCAGCGGATAGAGAATTTATAGGGCGGATTCGAACATGGGTGGTGCGCCCAGGAACTATGCCATTGTTTGATCATGCACAGCCACAAGCAAGTACAACTCACTCACCTATGACAGGTCCCGAGTTCACTGGCTCATTGGCGTCAACCCCCACCTTTCGCTGCCTTTCTCTCAGTCAGGTGGTTACAGGTGTAGAGTGCTATTGTTTTCTACTTCCTGTTGATCCTCCACTTGCTGATTTCTCCGCACATGTTGCTTTTGAAAGTAAGGCTCTGTCTGGTTATGTAAGCCTAGTACATGAGCTGTTCTCACTCCTCATCCTGCACCTCTTGTGAAGTGCAGCAGTTAAATCTGTTGTGCTCTGTCCTAGTTGGATCTAAAGAATCGTTCTCTCTCTATCTCTCTCTCTCTCCCTCCCCCTCTTTTCCTCTGTTGCTCTTCTGCCTAATATCACCTCAGTTTTTATTTCGCCCGCCTTCATCTGCAGAGGACTAAAAATACATGATAAATGGTACATGATATTTTAAAGTCTTATCTCTTATCTGTTCTTACAAGGAAATAATAGGGTAGTTAATCCTGAAGATCTCCCTCAAATTGATTAATCAGCACATACGGACAATCAAATAAATGATTAATATTCTCCAGACCTGCGGTCGGACAGTTACCCCCCAAAGCATCACTAATAATTCAGTAACCCTTCCAAGACCAAAGCCGCGTCTGCCTGTTCAGCAGCAGCTCTCTGATGCAGTGGGAGATCTTTGAAGTTGGTGCATAACAAACTCACAGTGCTCTACGCATGGCTCTACCTGTAGATTAGAGCACAACTGCTGGCCAGGCTAGGAAGACATCGCAGTTTTATTATAATGGAGCTGAATGCAGACAAAATGTAGCTGTATATCCTCTAATGTCTGCACCATGATGCCCGACAGATGTTTGGCAATATAGTAGACTTTTTAAGACAGCAGGTTTTTAGAAACCAGTTTGTTAAGATTGAGGCTAATTTGAATAAAAATGATGTTGTGGTAAAAGCAAACATACCAGATCAGTAAACAATACTGTTACAGTACACAATTATAGTCTCTCTGCCCTGGAGAGAAGTAACTAGTTAAGATAACTTGAATATTACATAAGGGGGTCTTGTCCTGTCATCCTGGTTTTATATTCAGATGTTTTCAGACAAGCTGTTTAGCAGTGGTTCTCCCTGCACTTGCACCCGGGCCACACCCTGTCCTGGTGATGGATTCCCTATTTATTCAGCTATTTTTAGGACAAAAGGATGAGATCTCCATGGAGAATGGGTTTCTTTCTCTACCATTACTGAGTTCTCTAACCCTCCCACAGAGGTCAACAAACAGCCCTCCTCACCAAGCCGACCGCATCTGCCAGCTTGCGCACTTATTAATGTGTGAGTGACCCGGGCCTGGACACCCCTCGTCCACAACGACTGTGGTGTGTGCGCATCCGTGTGTCTGTGCAAACATATGTTTAGGTGTCACAGCTTTACCATGTGGACCGGCATCACCAGTCCCACGCTAGTACTGACCCTTAACTGCCTACCCCCACCTTGGCCTTTGTGTAGGTCGCCTGGCTGGCTGGATAGCTAGAGAAGCCCGTGCAGCTGTCTACTGTCCTCTTCCCGGACACGCTGTCTCTGGTGTCCATGCTCCTGCTTCCGAACGTGGCTATACATAACATCACAGCGCATAGTTCGAAACCTGACCACCACCTGCATTCTGCCACTCAACCTGGGTTGCTCGACAGGGCTATGCAGTTTCATTAGCACAAAGACGCGGAATTAAACTAATCCATGTGTCTCTCGCGCTGTGGCCAGAGCCCCATACAACCTCAGCAGGGGCACCATTAGCCTTTCAGCGAAAGCGGGCTGATCTGAAACCCTGCCAATAGGTCTGTTGATGTATGGCCTTAAACTCTAATAGGTATGAGCGTGGTGTGCGGGGCAGTGTTGTGAGAAGCCAGGCTTTTCTATAACCGATACAGTTAACTTTGATCTTGTCTTAGCATGGCCTGTTTATAAATCAGCAACGCAAATATTTATGAGCTGGATGGGAGAAAATGGCTAGTCTGGTTTATATCCCTGGCCTTCTATTCTTCCTTGCCGCCCCATCCCACTCCCTCCTCCTCCTCCTCCTCCTCCTCCTCCCCCCGGCTCATGTGTCGACGAGGACACCACAGCAGTGGGGTGAGAGAGCACAGGCCCCAGGCCACATCTATCATGACTATGTTGTCCAGCTTTATTGGCTGGTCATGGAGCGCAGGTCAAAGGCACTCCAGGGGAGGGCAGAGGAAATCTAGATATGCAGGAGATAGAGGAAGATATCTGAAAAGATAACACAAAAAGTTGACAGGTGGATCTGTTTTTTGCAAGCCTCTCTAACTCAGTGTGGGTTTGGTCTAGGCAAGGTGAGGTCTGAGTCTCATCCAGTAAAGCTCAATAAATAACATGAGACTGTGCTCAATAACTATTGCCTTTTTGCTTGCTCCCTGCACACCTATCTGTTTCGGCCCGCAGTGCACACAATGGGACGGCCCGCACTGGCAGATGCACAGGTTTTAATTGCTCCCCCCAGTCCTGACCTCTGCTCCTGATCACCCTCTGATATACAGCATCTCTATTAAGCTGGGAAGTAGGTAAATATTCTCCTAAAGACCCTCCATCCTAACGGCACTACTGAAAAAGGAGGGGGAAAAAAATCAATCGCCTTTTTTCTTTTGTCCTTCGCCAACTCTATTAGTTTTCCCATTTTATCTGATGTCGGGATCCAAAAACGCAGAGACCAGTGCTGAAGAGGGGGCAGCTGTGCACGATGCAAAACTGTATACATCACGTGTCTGGTTTCTTGAGAAATGTGTGGCTTTGTTGTGTTGTAATTCAAATAGTTTTGAAGACTCAAATTTGGATGGAGAAGCCATATTTTGGGAGAATGAAAATAATGCTTTTAAAGAATGGATGAAGATGGCTAGCATTCTTCAGAAATAGTCCACAGTGAATTACAAATTATTGGGCTCTGACTCAGATATTAAAAAAATTCTGTGTTGTGTCTTGTTAAGCTTGATGACAACATGCAATGTGGACACAAATATGCAACGCTGTGTGTGTGCTGGAGTGTTTGAGAGTGCAAGTGAGTAAAAGGGGGGCAGTGGTGATGGTAGTGGTGGACTGGCTTGTAGATCGATGCAGTGATTGGCAGTTAATGGCTTTTCCTGTTCAGCCTTCGTAACCTCGCTCTGATGGCTGTTGCTTCTGATCAGAGATGGCAGATTGCGTTTGATTTTTGTATATAATAGAGATGCACCGATATGACATTTCTCAGCCGATACCGATAGCCGATTATTCAGAATAATATTGGCCGATGCCGAGTTTGGTTTTTCTTATGGATAAAAAATAACTCCCAAATAATGCTGCAAACTATACAGAGAATCCTCTCATTTGGTACACTATAATATAAGAGGTTAAAATTAACAACAGAGCTATCTTCAACTAGATATAATATTTACACTCAAATAAAAGCTGAAATGTTTGTATACTTTTGTGTTTGACACATATAAGGTATTTTCATAAGCACTCGTCTTCATAGCAAATTTTTTCAAACATACATATATAATTAACAGTAAATAAAGCTCCTCTTTTTTTTTTTAAAGCTAACTAACAAATGGATGACTTTCCTGAGGTAAATCAACATTAAGTGATATTGTTCACAATCTGTTTTATTGACATCTTTCCACGATTACATGAGACATGATACAGATTTCAGTAAGTTGTACTGTATCTTTCAACTTACCTTCTGATATTCATGCACGGTTTTCTAGATATAATGTATTAAAGTGGAAGAAAAGACTCGTGCTTCGCACTGCTGCTTGAACTGAGGCACCACAGCGATCTGTCACGTCACATTTAAGAGCGTCAAAACGCCATTTATTGCTTGAATTTCGTGATAAAATGTACACAATTTGAAAGATGACACTTCTTTCTTTTTAGAAGTAACAAAGCACAGAGCTATTTGCGATTATTGGATGAGAGGCATGCTACAAATAATGTTTAGTGTAGGGAAAAACTGCAGATCTGGCAACCCTGGCTTGAACTACAGGTAATTCATAGGGTCAAATGGAGCCTGCTTTTATGTAGCTGTTTTTAGCTGTTAATGCCTTATTGTCACATTAACTTGCCTTAACTACCTCAACATGAGAGATTTTCTTCACACACAGTGTGATTTACAGTCGGTCATGTTTTACCGCACCCTTTTGATTGACAGGATATAATCGGCACTGATCATCTGCTGTTTTTAAACAATCGGCCGATGGCCGATAGTGAAAATAATTGCTTTTATCAGCCGATACCGATTGTTGGCCGATACATCGGTGCATCTCTAAAGCCCGGACTTTTTGGAGATGGCTTCATCATTATAAATCATTTAAAAGTTACGTTTCCAAGGCATAGACGTGAAGCTTTAGTGTCTGAACAATCCACTAGACTTCTCTGTAAAAAGGAGAGCGCTGATTTCAAATTTCAAACAACCTGCTTCAAATTTCATTCTACAAGTAAAAACAATACTAAGTACAGGACACTATCTCCTCATTCAGTAATTCAAAGGGCCTGTCTATCACACAACAGTTGAACGATTGAACAATAAGGCACATTTTTGTGCTTTCATGATTTAAAAAAATGACCTGAATATGAGGGCCAGCATATGCCTAGTGAGATTTGAAATAATTTGGCTAACACTTCCATACACTATGCTTTATTCACCTGATTTTGAATAAACGGCAGCGATTTTACAGCCCGTAATTTTGAAAGTTTTGAAAGATTCCTCAAGCCATAAAAAGAAATGAAGGAACTCATCAGAAATAAGGTGGAATGGAAGAGAACAAGCTATATTTCAGATTGAAAGAACGTCGAGGGAAAGTGCATATCCTATTCATAGCAGGCAGAGTAGCAAAAATCCATATTTAAAATGGTTGAGGGTCAACCAAGAGCTGAGAATCTCATAACTTTGAAGGTGATTTCTAGAAATCTGCTCAGACTAAACAGAGATCAAAAATTTAATTCTGTGAGCATGTGTATGTATGTGCATGTGTGTATAAAGGGATCCACTGGGACAAGCCAGTGCTGAATTAATACACACATGCTGCTCCCTTTGCAACATCAACAAATATTTAATAAAGCCTGCTTCATATAACTCATTAATATGGCACTCCCTCTCTTCTCTCAGCGCTTAATTTAATATAACAATAATTTGAATAATCATTTGCATACCAAGATCTAGTAATCTTGTCTAGTGGCAAAAATATAACATCTCCCTGAGACCTCGTTTATTCAGTAGCAAAGACAGGCTTTCTGGTTCAAATTAGCAGAACAAGACCATTTCAACCTAACGAGTATAAATTAAGGAAATTCTTTTACAGTGACAGACATAACCCGCTCAAACGAACGATCAAGTCTGCGGCAGCCTAATTTTAGGCCTGGTGTTGATTGAATGTGGTGACGCAGTGGGGATGAAGAAAGAGAGAGAGAGAGTGAGTTTGGTTGATCCTGTGGGGAGTGGGTGGAGGAATGTGGCGGGTGTGCTGAAGAGTTCCTCTGCTGTCTCTGTGTTCCATCTCTGCGCCCACAGCGGCAAGATCTCCACTTCATAAATCAGCACTGCTGTTTGAAAAATGCTTCATGATACACAAATGTGTGAAACCACTTAACAACAGAACAAAAGTGTTTCTCCTACTTTCAGCAGCTGCAGCTAGTAAAATAAGGCACCTCTGAGAGGCTGACCTAAGAATTCACCTCATCAGTGGGAGGGGCTTCATAAAAAGAAAGCCTCAAAGAGAATGTTGGGATACATATCTGTGACCGTGCATTTTAAACACTAGGAGTCCTGTACAGGCGAATAGAGTTTGAAAGCAGAGAATGCAAGGGTTGTAAACTTGCAATGAAAGTTTGACCTTGAAAAATGAAGTGCTACTCCTTGACCACTCTGTTTCTGGCTCTCACATCTCTGTCTATCCACTAACCTCTTTTCATTAGAACACAGAGTGAGAAAGAAAGAAAGAAAGAAAGAAAGAAAGAAAGAAAGAAAGAAAGAAAGAAACTGAGTATTTGAAGACAACGTACTGAACTCTAAATGAGTCACTTTCTGATGCTGATGACTTCACATCTCTGCCTTTTAATGCAACAAACCATGATCTCCACATATTACCTTTATCCCTTATTTTCCGGGTTTTTTTATTATTTTTTTACATGTCACTTTTCTTGGTTTACCCCCTTTTTACATGCATAAAAGCACATGATGAGAAAACAAGGTGTGAAATGATTTTTTTTCTTTTTTTCTCAGAGACCCCAATAAAAACCATATGACACCTCAGGCTGAACTGCTTAATTACAAAGGGATGAAAATCTTTAGTCTGCATCTGGTGAGAACATTGCCCTCATAACACTGATAGATTTATAGCTCCCAGTCCTAACCTTGGACTCCAGTGCATGGCAATTAGGCCATGCATAAGATGCCTCAATGAATGTCCATCTCAGTGGGGTGAAGTCAGGCTTCATTTTTTTTTTACCCTGGGCTGCAGTTTTAGACCTACACAAGGCTTAACTCAAGAAACGTCTGAGAGTTGGTAACGTTGCGGATTCTTAACTAGCTCAACCAGCAAGGATCTCTTGGTAAACCAATTTCACACTGAACAGCATGGCTACCACCTGCACCAGTATCTTACAAGCATAAACCAGCATGCTGACTGACCAACTTCAACTGTTACACTTTGTTGGCACAAACTGGACCAGAACCTAAATGTCATAAACCAGTCTAAACCAGCCTGGAACTTATAAGCGGCGGTTTCAGCAGGATCTAAACCCTTGTCCCAGCATCCATCTGTTCCACACTGAACTATCTTGCAGTAGAGTGGACCTTGATCTCACACATGTAAACACTCCAACTTGTCTAGCATTAGAAGGATGTGGATTTCCTCATTTCAGCAGAACTTCATTGTGAATATTCAGAAGAGAGACATTGTCTGTGATGAGGGGTGAGTGAAAAACAGTGAGGTCCAAAGCCTCATTTCATGTGTGGATTTATTTCTCCCAAGACTCTCTTCAGCAGCCCAAAGCTAAACACAGTGTGTTTTCCAGCGCTCTGCCTTCAACTAAGCACCGAGAGGAGCCTTGCGGCCTGGGTCACTCACAGGCCATTAATCTGGTTGCTAAGTCACTGATGTATTGATGCTGGTGAACCAGTAAGCCTGTCTGTTGCTCTCTTTACCACCCACTGTCTTTCTCCCCAACACTTTCTCTTACTTCCTAAGGCTCACCCAAAGTCTGCCTCAAAGAAAACATACCTGCCAACTTGCTACTTTGGTCACTTTCTGTAAGAAGGTTCGACCTTACCCATCCAGGGACTAAGCCATTCAAGGATTTGTTCAAACTAATTTGACTCACATTTGACTAACAAACACATTTGACAAAAAAACATACATCAAGCTGATCAAATTAGGCTAATAAAGAGTATTTTTGATGACTGAGGAAACATGCAATCTCATTACGCCAGAGAGGGGTTGGAGGTAGAGGGAAGGGTTGAGGAGCTTCTGATCGGAGGGATGTGGGCTGAGATTGCAATATAAACTATAAAACTACTGTATAATATATTTTACAAGACTGAGGCTGGCACTACTGAGATAAAACACTGATTAAGGCATGTTATAAACAGGCAAATTTGCTAAAAAAATCTGCGCTGGGAACCGAGAACGTAAAAGTCAAGAGGTTCAAACCCGGGGGTGTAATCCATGAATGCAAGAACTGCAGAGACCTATCAACATTGTGCCCTTGAGCAAGCCACTTAACTCCAGGGGGATTGTGGCTGTAGTAAGCGAACTTTTAAATATCTTCAGAGCATCTACTAAATGTCAAATAACTACATAAAAAAGGAGTCAGGTCAGTCTTGAACATGTTTAATGCTCGACAGCATAATTGCACTCAAGATAACTCCTCTCATCAATTTAAAATAGATTACTTAGCGTGATGGTGCGAGTGACTACCTTTAAAGAACTTACTTTGTTATAACTTTACAGTAACTTCCATTGTTTATCCTATTCCATTGTTTAAAGTGTTTTATAAGACACAGATCTTCAGCGTACTAAAAAGAGCATTACAGAAGGAAAGGTTGCAAACATCGAGAGAAAACAAGGAGGAAGATTTGGCTGAAGAAATATTTAGTTTTCCAGGCTGGTTGGATTAAAGCTATTTAACCTTAAGATGAGAGCAGCGGAGAGGGACCACCCACCAGCTTGTGACCCATGCTGGTTTGTTTTGTGCACAATAGGTTTTTGCCTTGTTTATTAGATTTAAGGGAGACAAAGAGTCGAGAAAGATGTGCAAGAGGAAAGAGCGAGACACATGCAGGCGGTTGAAGTGCAGACGGAGTTAGTCTCAAATATAAGGCGAAGGAGGGAATAAATCACAACAACAACAAAGACGTGAAAAGATGTGTTTTTAGCTTCTAAGGTGTTCTGGGTGGTTTCTTAACGCTATTGTTCGCCAGAAAAAAACTAATTCTGATTGTTTAGAAAAGTATAGGATACCTCTACTCAAGTTGTCTGTGGCTAAAACGTTGCAGGAGTAGTTACATGGCAAAGTTTCAAATACTTAGGGTTTGTTTAAAATTCTGCCTATGTCTACAAAAACCTTACAAACTACCACAATCTTGCGTCTTCCAACTGTGGTGTAACATACTCTCTGATCAATGTGCACCCCCCTGTCCCTCATCAGACTCCAATCCCCTGTTTGTGCTGATCAGGCAGCAGATAATAGGATCAACAGCTTCCTTCAGCAGTGGCAGAAGCATTGCTTAGTTGCTCTTGTCTGGCTGCCTAAAGAGAGAGAGGCGGGGGTGGGGGCCAGAAATCAAAACAAACAGCTATTACAACACAACAATATCAGCTTCTCGGCCTCTCTACAAAGAGATACGCTCTCTCTCGCAATCCGTATAAATACCCATGTCCCTCTCTCACAACTTTTGTAATATAGGACAACGTATGCAAACTGTGTATGGCCTACCATGTGTATCTGTTTGGCTGCTGGTCCCTCCATTGAATGCATGCACGAACACACACACACACGCTTATAGGTGCAGATGCATGCATAATCATCAGCTGCAGCTGTGCAACGGGTCAGCGCCTGGCTTTTCTGAGGTGGGGGCTGAAGGAGTTGTGAAATTCCTGCAGACTTCCAGACACAGCTTTAAGCCTGCCCACTACTCCACAAACCAATGTCACACAGCATAACGCTCCTCCCACGCTAACGGACAGCTCTCTCAGTAAAACTCGACTCCTCTTCTGGAGAAAAGCCCTCCGCCTTTTGTCTTAAAGGGAGCTTAGCCTCTGTTTGACTTCTGTGAGACAGAGTTCAGCACCCTATGGGCAACCTTGTACTGACATGGATCTACATCATTGAGATCTTATGACAGACATAAATATGATATATACAAATTTAAAAGAGTCTCCTAATTATAAACCTGGGCTTATATACGTGATAAGGACTGACTGGAGGGAGTCCGAATGTCTCAGTAGAAGCTCTGTGGATATGGAATGGGCGCTTTATTAGCGCGGTACTACCGGTAAATCAAAGCTCAGCCCTTCCTGGAACAGCAGCAAACCTTTT
This sequence comes from Leuciscus leuciscus, assembly GCF_965113295.1. Classification (NCBI taxonomy): domain Eukaryota; kingdom Metazoa; phylum Chordata; class Actinopteri; order Cypriniformes; family Leuciscidae; genus Leuciscus; species Leuciscus leuciscus. The sequence continues at coordinate 8,392,787 of NC_138726.1, forward strand.
TTCCCCACTGAGCACTATTACTGAACAATCACAGGCCAGCCATGATAATTAGCAGAGTATCTCCATCTAAACGAGCGCCTCTCTCTCTCTCTATCGCTCTCAGACCTGCCCCCCCCCCCATCATCTTTCACTCCGTCTCATCTCTAACTGATGTCTGGAGGGACTTATGGAGTTTGGGTGTGGCGCTCTCTCTGGCATAGAGGTTAAGCTTCACTGTCCACAGATGAAAGATATAACCACGGGCCGTACCAATAGTGGTAAAATGCTCCCTTGCGACTTTAACTCGAAATTACTCTGCACTTTTATTTGATAATAAAAAACAAACACAATCTTGCTGGAGCCAGGGCATTCTCAGTCTATTTGTTTTTGATGATTGGAGTAAGTTACTCTGATGAGGATAAGTCATGATAGAAATAATAATTATTAATGGAGATGGTAAGTCGTATTGATCAGGATTCAGTTTTAAAGGGTAGAACAATATCTGAGAAGCAGATTAATACCTTTCGGTACAGCTACTACGGTTAATCCCCCTTCTACGCATTAGTTTTACTTTACTGTGTTTCTTCTTTGTTTTCTCCAGAGCGTAGACATTTTCCTTCCTCACGCCCCAGCTGATCCGGTTGCATTGCACTGAAGGGAAAAATAAGTAGAGAGAGTCCAAAATCCAGACGTTTTGTACTGAATCCTGGGCCGTGCTTGGAGTGCAGTCAAAGCGCTGTTAGCATAGCTGAGGCACATCAACATGTGCTACAGGGTTCTGTTAAGTAGGAGTTTTGCGCTATAGTGAACAGATGACAGAATGTGTGAGCATGCATGCGTGTGTGTGTATATCTGTGCATGTACAGGGAGTGTGTAAATGTGTGCAGCACACAGTTTGTATAGTTTGTGTGTTTAATGGAGCAAGACCAGCACACTGGTGCTGGTGGTGCGGGGGTGAATGTTATGAGGCCTTTCTTGGGTAAAGATTCCCCATGTGATAGTGACGGCACTTTCTTCCTCTCTTTCCACGGCCAAGCGGCATCTGGAGTGGATTTTGTGCGAGCAGACACCGAAGAACATGATTACATTCAGTTAACTGTGCTCTAAACTGATTATGCATGTGCCAAGCTAATGGACTACATTTGCAAGAGGAAAAATAACATCCAATCAATCTCAATTACCCCAGATTGTACCGGCCCCTGAGACAAGGAAGGTAGCCAGCCTGAAGCTCCTCCTCTTTGCTTGATAGGCCTGCCTGGAAGACCTGCCTCTCTCCATCCTGTCTGGAGCGGAGAACCAAGTCTCCAACTCAAGACTGACATGAGTGCAGCCCAGCACCAGAGACATGCTTGCTCAGCATGAACAAGATCTCAAATATCGAGTGAATGTGTCCTCTACACTACAGGCTAGTGGTGTACATACTTGTGTATATAAAAGTGGTGCTAGAGAAAATTGAAGGACGAGACATGAGTAATCATGGAGTATATGTACCCTTAAAATCATCATGAAAAGGCATTCACAACTTTTACTTCTGTAACGATGTACTGTAATTCTAAGTGAAATGGCACATCAAATGAGAACAAAATGTAACTGTCAGGGATGAAAAGTGTCTTTATGACAGGTGGTTGGAGGAGTGGGTCTGAAAAATATGAGGGATCGGTAATGTTAGCCAAAAAGGAAAAGTCGCTTCAGAGGCAGAGTAAGTTATTACATTTTGATGAAAGATTATGAAGACATTTTTTTTATTGGAATAATGTGCACAGATCAAATGTGCACAATGAAATCTGGAATGTGTACTGAGAAAGCAATTAGGGTCTCTTGATTTCAAATTCACTTTAATATACATAAATTAACTATGTGTGGCAACTATCCCTGATTTTGCAAATTGCAAGTTCCACCAACAATTAAGAACTTGAGAAGCCTAAGCTTTGTGATGACCTGGGTATTGTTGTATGGCCCATCTGCAAATTCTTATGGGTGACCATCATGACATCATTCTCACCACTACAAAGCAGCCAGCGAGCGGGAACTTGGAGGGAACAGTGGAAGGTAAAAGTTCATCTGAGATGAGTGCAAGACTGACTGATGGGTGTGTCTGAAACCAGAGTGGAACTCAGACCAGTACCACAGACACCAAAGTCGGGAAGCATCACCCCTGCTGTGCAGTGGTCCATGCGGTTAAGACAATTCTCCCAAGCCTTCCAAAGGCTTTCGGAACATTCCAATCCATGGGGTGGTGGGGGAAGGTGTATTTTTAGAAAGCCCTAATATGTGCCGCATACCACAGACTCTCAAATTATCCCATCCAGCTTAGCCTTCAGTTTAAACCTTCCTTTTTAATTCCAGTAATTACAGGCTCCAATTTACGGAGCTGTGCACACAAAGGGCCTGTTTAATGCAAACCAGTTTGATTTGGGCAAAGTGTCCCAAGGATCTACCACATCTTAGGGCCTGTTTATGCTGACTTGATAATTTATTTTCTCCCAGCTGGAGGTCTAAAATTTTTGCATTTTGTATCATATTTCTTTGTGTGTGTGTGTGCGGGGGGAGGGTAACTACTTGTACAGTCAGCGTAGCTGAGCTAGCAAATTATACTGTTGATGTCAGGCAGTCAGTATGTCTATCAGGGCTATAAATTCACTGCAAAGTGAAGCTTGTGTCATTCTGGGGTTAGAAACCAATGCTACAGCAAGACCTCAGCAGCAACATGTGCTTATCGTCCTCTAATCACATTTGTATGTCATGAAATACAGCTATAACTCAAACTGTGAATGTCTTAGTTTGCGGGTAGGCCTGTCGCCACTGACGGAAGCTGCTTGCTTACAAGGCTGATGCTGTTGTCAGTCAACTCGGTTCTCTCTTCCTCTGTTCGGATAAGTGGGGCTTTTAGGGCTGAGGAACCATTTTAAGCAGCTTAAAGCTTACAAATTATCATGCTTGGATGTGTCGAACATTTCTAATCTGCCACAGAGTATTGAACATTTGCAGTTAGGTGGACTAGTCTCTTCTCCGCTAGCTCTCCATCTTTAAAGGGAGCACCGGCAGTGGAAGGAATATTATGGTGCTTCTAAAGCTTTTTGGTGCTAACAGTAGACTTAATTATGCTACGAATGAGGTGAATTTTGGAATTCCCCAGAAAAACAGCTCCATACATCACAATGAATTGCAGTCAGTGGCTAGATAAGATATTTGTCTACTATTGCTTACCATTGATGCTAAAACTCAACCTGGTTCCCTTGGTCTCAAATCCTGCCAGGAGCTATATGAGGCCCCTGACTACAGCAATGCCTCCACAGGTCAGCCAAGCACGTCAGGAGTCTTGTGTTGCATATTTGAATCATTGTGGTATTTGTAAATATGCTCAATGCTTGTCCCAGCTTGAGTATGGCAGACAATCTCAGCTCTGGCTTGTCTGCTCTCATCTCCAGATGCAGAGGAAGCTGGTTTTTGGCCTTCCCCTAATTACCATTACAAACTAGTTTGTCAGGGAAACAGCTGACCAAGAGTCCCTCAGCCCAGGGCAAATCTTGACAATGCTAGAATATCTCTGGCTGTAAAAGGTTTACAAACAGGAAACTTGCAATGAAGTCAATGGTAAACTGGACCTACTCTAGGTATTTTATATAAAAATATCATAACATAGCTCTGCCTCTGAAATCACTTTTCTTTTCAGCTGTCTTCACTAAGGTGGTGTCGGCTTAGCTAATTGTTTTAGGCTACGTTTGGTTAATAGGCAACTATGTCCCACCCTACATTTTCTTTTCTTTTTGAATATTCTGATTTACTCAGAATTATGTCAAAGTAGGTTGCAACTACTGTACATTTTTTATATTTTTGTTCACTGTCCAAAGGTATAACACTTGAAAAAAGGAGAGTAAATAAAGGTCAAGTAAGTTTGGCCAGTGACATGCTGCTGGTGGAACGTGATTCAGTATCCAATTGAGCATGTGAGAGCAAGAGATAGAAAGAAAGGAAGAATTAAGGAGAGAAGTCCCTGTGTGCAGTCGTGCCAGTCTAGGTTAAACACAGCCTGAGCTGGGCTCCTAGACACACAGGATAGGTGCCTAAATGGAATCAGGCCTGTTAGATTTATGGCCATTTGTTCAGAGAGTGTTCATCCATGGGCTATTATGGAATGATTAGTGTAGAAGGTGAAGCTCCAAGTCCAGCGAAAATCAATACGGCTGTCGAGAGCGATTCTGCCCTTCCCACTCCGAACGGTATTAGCACCAAACCTCTGTCTCTTCACACTTCTTCATCCTCTCTTCCAGCAATTTCATCAGCTGCCCTTCTCCCCACCCTACCGACCTGCCATGTTCCTCCCTCCCTCTAAGTGCCCCTGTTCTCCCCTCTTCATTGCATGCGCATTAGGCCTTAATATACTGCACTGGGCCATCACTCATAGTCGACGGTAGAGACGGAGAGTGCTGGTCGATTCAGTCGTACAGTAGACTAGAGGTGTTTAAAACCTGTGGATAGTGTAACATTGTGTCCTAACCAGAAAGATGCTACCCTCTTCCATGTTGATCAGAGTTTCTGTCCTAACCTCCCAAAACAAGCTATGAGGCATTTTGATGTTGTGTTGTACTGGGTAGCTCCACCCACAGTGAAATCTTATTGGAACCAATTTTTTTTTTTTTTTTTTTTGTTGTGAGATTGCAGTTTTGATCAGCATTTTTGCTTTCAGTATAGACAGAAAAATGACTCGAAACTTGTAAGTATGGTGCTTGGTTAGTATAGGACTACCAGAGTCACTCACCTTGTACAGTTTGAGACTGGCCTCATGGCGGGAGTTGACCGTGTGCATCCTCAGTTTTTCCAGGCTGTTGGTGTAGTAGTCGCAGGCATTACATTTGAGGTGCACAGGGTTGCCAATGGCCACGCACTTGAGGCGCCACTCATTGCCCTTGCCACCCTCTTTGATGTGTGCCACCAGCTGGTACTTCTGTACATGCTTGTCAGTCTTGCAGTGCAGCTGGAAGTTGGCCTTGAGCTGCGTGGTGTAGTGGCACAGCTTGCACTGGTGTGAGTCGCCCACCACCGCTCTCCACTCCTCCTCTGGCAGTGAGCGCTCGGCGCTCATGTGCAGGCCCAGTATCTCCAGGTTGTCGGTAGTGAAGCGGTTGCACACAGCACATTGGAAGAGTTTGAGGGAGGGGTCGCTGGTCTGGGATAGGCTTTCACCCAAAGTCATCAGTTCCTCTGAGACCAGCTGTCCTCCACCCAGGCGTACATCCATGGCAATGTCCCCTCCAACTGAAAGTAGAAGATACAAAAAGCGATCAATGAACAGTCAAAAGGTAACAGTGAGGGTTGGGCATTTACTCTGTGTTGATTTTCTCCACTCATTTAAACTTCCTCAAGAAACAGGGAAAAGGTGCATAGCGTAGCCTTTTAACAAAGAGTCATGTTTGTCTTTCCTGTCAAAGTGGATTTTCTTTCTAGGATAATGTGCATGTGTGTATTTATTTACATAATTTTGTTAAATCAAGATTATCCTTTACTATGAGCTCAGAGAAAGAGTAAGAAAAGAGAGAGTGGAGGTGTGGATTTACACAGTCCTGCACTTTCATATCCCTGCCATTAAATCAACTCCAGAGGCTGTGAGGAGAGGCTCAAAAAATAAAGTTATTCAATCATTACTGGCGATCTAAAGAGTTCCCAGTACACATTACTGTAAATCAACTACAGGCCTTTTTTCCGAAAAATAATAATATAAAAATTAGATCGTCATTGTTGAACTGGTTCTTTCACCTCTGATTGGAAATCAATGCAAACACCCTCCTGCTCGGAGCGTCTGCAAATTTATGAATTCATGTATTTTTAAGGAATGAAAAGAAGGTGTAGGAGCCAAAGAAATTAGATATTCAAAAACAGAAGCACAAGGCATCTAAGAACAGCTTGGGGAAGAGGCTAGAGGCTGAGATTTGGAGACAAGAGATGCATAGAAGCTGTTTCCTCAGTTCGCTGATCTTCAATCTGTCACTGCCCAGACTGAGCGCACCCGCTGAACCAGTATGGCTTTACACTAAATGAATTCCAGCAGCTCCTTTTATTTATTGGGGCAGCATGCAGCCTGCTCATTTCACCATTACCTTCAGCTTTTAATGCAGGGACAGAGAGACCTCTGACAATGAAAGCCATTTTAATTTCTTTCCATAAACCTCTCATGTAAACACCTGTAAATCTGTAGGTTATGTTCAGAATTCATAATCTCTTAAACATGTCTTGTAATGAACTTGTAATATTTAGAATATTTTGCTTGTGTCAATCAATATCAATGTTTGAGTAGAGAGGGAAAATGTTAAGGAGAACACTGTTACCGTTAATCTAAAAGTCCAGAGATGTAATTTGTCACTTCTATGCACACATCTAAATATTTTAAATAAATGAAAGTGCACTGAACATTCCAGATTGTTTATGAAATGAACATTTTATAATGTTTTGTAATTTCTTATGCCCTGTCATTTCTTCCCTGTGAAATGTTAATTGAACATTCCCTCACTGGAAAACCAAACAAATGGCTAGCAGAGGGAGAAAAAAAAAAAATATATATATATATATATTAGTCATGGCAATCGATTCCTGTTTGTGTCTTTGAACTGGCAACAGTTTGAAACAAGTCTGTGCAAATTTTGGGCTTGTAGCTGGAATGCCAAATTCTCCACTATGCTGCTGAATTACCCTCACTAGGCCCTTTTATCCCCCCCCCCCCCCCCTTTTTTTTTTACTATGGTACAGTATGTAGCTGCAATTACAAAAGCAATTAGCTGCATGTATAATACTATACATGCAGTGGTAGCTGTATAGTATTAACATGAAAACCGTGATGTTTAGTAGGAGCCTAGAGGACAGGACCATAAGGAACACTCCCTCGGCCCCAGTCTACTCCGTCACACTATCTTTCACGAGAAACACAGGGGCAGCAAAAGGGGGAATTTCCCAGCGAAAGTGACCCAGATAGAATGACACAGAGGATGCGAAAAATAAACTGAAGCTTGAGTGTTAAGAATATGCGTGTGCCTGTCTTTCCCACTTGCTCACTCACTGTTTTTCTCTGTGTGCCTGTGTCTGTTGTGGAAGCTGAAATCAGCAAGGCTAGGATACACTAACTTGAATACATTAAAACCGCATTCTCTCTCTGCTTCCAATGCACCAGATATGTTTATTATTATTATTTTATAATTTTTTTAATGTGTCAGCCTTTACACAAACACAGTTTTTCTTGTCTCGGATATTAGACTTAGCATGATGTCTGTGTCATGCCTTTATCTCAAGAAAGCTACATTGTACTGAAAATGCTGTGATTGACTTTTTCATTATGCTTTACAAGAAGTTAAATATTTCACCTCAGTGACGTTACTCATGTTAGTTAAAGATGGAAGAGTGAACCATTCATAAAGCATAATGACTTCTTTCCCACCACATACAATTCATTTTCTACACTATTGGCTGAGTGGCCCCTATCTATCTGCATACTGACACTTGCTGTCCTTCAAATACAAAGCAGCCTTATTTGTGCCTCTTCTTTATTTTTTACTCTTAGCTTCCCTCACACACCTTTTTAACAGTTGTTTCAGAGAGTGAGTGCATGTTAAACAAGGAAGGTGTGCCTGAAGGCAACAGGCAAAGACAGAGAGCTGTCAGCTTGGGGAAATAAAGTGTTTGTAGCTGTGTGTTAGTAGAGGTGGAGATAAAAATGTAGCAAGAGTGAGTTTACAAATTCTACATGCGGGAATGAAATAGAAATATAACCGAAAAAGGAAATGTCGCCCAAATAAGATACATTTTTAATAGTTTCAATTGTAACCAAGTACACAGGAAAGGCTCTTATTTGTGTGCAAAAAATTACAGATAAATAGTTAAAAACAGAGACAGTGATCCCATTGAACCCACATGAACTGCAATGTGTTAATTGTAACTCTTTAAACTCACCTAGTGCTGGGGCCAGAGCTGCCATGTTGGGGTCCAGATGAAAACCGCCGAGCAAGTACTGGGCATCAGCTCCAGAGGGCTCCATCTTAAGGCCTGGTGGCAGGCTCATGTTTTGGGTCAAGTAGTATTGGTACAGCTCAGCCTCGGAGGGTGAAGGCATGGCCCCTAGACCAAGCCGGCCATGCTGCATTTGGGTCATGTTCTGCTGAAGCAGCATCATGTTGTGCATGTGTTTCTCACTTGTCATGTGGATGCGCAGGTTACGTGCTACATTTGTCTCATAGTCACACACTTCACACCGCCAGGTGGGCTTGCTTTTTGGCTTGGTAGGTGAAGGGGCACCACAGGGCCCTGCCATGTGGGTGGAGGACTGGGCTGGATGATGGTGGTGACTAGGATGATGGCTGCTGGCCTGGGTAGCAGAAGACACAGGTACCACCCCACCTGGCGCATGCCCATACACCTGTTCACCAGCGGTTGGAATAGTTCCTCCATTTTGTAACGTCTGCATGTTGTTAAGATGCTTGTCAGACTGCATATGGATGCTTAGGTTGCCTTTGGTGGTAGTGGAATAGTTGCAAACCTCACAGCGGAAGGGCTTGTAGCCACAAGTGTAGCTCTCCCCACGGGCAAGGCGGGGGTGACTTTGCCCACTGCTGCAGTACATACAAGAGCCTCCAGAGTCAGGGTGTTTCTCCTTCATGTGGGCCTCCAAGGTTTGCTGGTATTTGTAGTGCCAGTTGCACTTTGGACACTTCAGTGTCTTGCACGAATTCCGCGAGTGCATCATGGTCATATGGCCACCCAATGAGCGAGAGGACCCTAGGACAGTATCACACTTTGGGCACTCCACCCCACTCCCTCCACTGCCCCCAGCCCCATGGTTCTGGGTGCATTCACTCAGTCCTGACATATCACAAGCAGCTGTGTGATGGAGGTGTATGTGGGCATTGGGCGAAGGGTGTGGGTGGTGATGGTGGTGAAGGTGGTGGTGGTGGTGGAGGAGGGCACCGTTGTCCTCATCTCCCTCTGCTGAGCATTCATTTGGTTCAGGAGCTGTGGCACTATCTCGATTGGCACTTTCCTCAGCAGCAGCATTGGAGGCTAAAGGGGAGGACGTGCTTGCAGTGGAGCATGCAGCCCCATCCTCCTCACCCCCTCTGCTGGCGACTGCCGCCATTGCCGGGGGGACTGTAGACCCCTGGCAGTTAAAGCTCAGAGGGAGTTCTGAGGTCCTCCCTCCACCGTCTGCAGCCATCCCATCCTCTGACCCTCTGATAGAAGAGGATGACATGGAAGCAGAGGCTTTGCTGCTAAGTGCAGGGCTGGCTGCAGAGAGACAAGCAGAAGGCTGGAGAGCGCTACTAGGCATTAATAAAGGAGATTTGGAAATGCTTTGGTTTGAGACAGCCGGTTCCCCCACAAATCCGCCACCGCTGCTGCTACTTCCACTACAGGCCACCACAGTGCCTTCATCCTCTATCTCTTCATCTTCTTCTTCTAAAAGAAGCTCATCCTCTTCCTCTGAGGCCATCTCCTCACTGTGAAGGAGAGCCTTTCTTTCACAGGTTTCTGCATCCCCATCCTCCCTTCTATGAGTCCCCTCTTTCCCCACAGACCCCTCTGTTCTCCTACCCTGTGGCTTGGACAGAGTGTTGGAGTCTTTGGCTGGGCCTTGGGTTGACGTAAGGGAAGATGGTTTGGGGCTGCCAAGGCCCCCCAATGTGAGGAGGGCTTGTTGCTGGAGACCCGAGTCAGAGTCTTTGTTGAGGAGGCTCTCACCTCCTTCACTACTGCTGCCCCCTTCTAAATGAACCCCACTGAACGTGCCATAGAAGCTCTGGCCTGAATTTATGGGTACCAGGGTAGGCGGTGAAGGAGAGTTCTTATTTTTTGGTTCTAGGAAGCTAACGAGTGGCTCTTTGTCTTTCCCGATGCCCTGTATAATGGCTGATGCATGCTTGTCGCCTAAAAGCCTGCGCTCATCCTCACACAGGGTCATGCGATGGTCATGGACCGCATGAGTGACAAAGGAGCGTGCGTAGCCAAAAGACAACTTGCAGAGGAAACACATGAGGATGGGCTTGCCTTTGCCATAAAGGGCCAGGCCGTCAAATTTGGAGAAATCCACGTTGTTGGGAACATCTTTGGATACACAGGACTTCTTGGCAGACCCATCGCTGTTCAGGTAATCTTTGTTGCTTTTGTGCCGCACATCAAAGACGCGGAAACTGTGCAGGACAGGACTGAGGCCTGCCAGGGTTGAGGTATTGGGGAAACCTTGGTCTGAGGAGCCGAACCATTTTCCGAAAGACGAGGCTATATGGAACGTGTTGATGATCTGAGGGTACACTGAAGAAGAGGTCCCAGCCGCCTCCCCTGTCTTTCCCCCACTGGGGAGAGAGTTTGAGGGGAGCAGGCCTGGTTCCATGCTCCCATCGCTTTGGATCAGCTGGCTGAGACTTTCCACAATGTAGGCAGAGCCATCAGGCTGGTATACTATCTCTCCAGCCAGGTTTTCCACATCACTACTTTCCTCTTCCTCCTCTTCCTCTCCTTCTTCGCTCCCACTCTCTGTGGCACCCCTCCGATGGGAGGGCTGTTGCCGCATGAGCATGGGCATACCCCCTCCACTTGGCACCATAGGTACACCAGGGAAGGGCTGCAGACTAGGAAAACAGCTGTCTATCTCCATTTCATCCAAGTCTTCCAAATCTTCGTCCTCCTCTCCACAGCTCACTCCCTCCTGTTCCTCCTCTAACCCCTCTCTTTTGGGGTGCAGCCGTCTGGTAGTGGAGTTATCACTGGGAGCCTGTTTTTGCCTCTGCTGCTCTCTCACAGCCTCGCAGGGTGTACTGGGATTACGTAGCTGGGCTGAGTGGGATGCAGAGAGAGACAGGGGCTCCAAGGACGGGGGCTGGTTGAATGGTGGGACCTGTGCGTTAGGGTGATCGTTCCAGGGTTGTGGATGGTGCTGCTGCTGGGAGGTGGCAGAGGAGCCAAGTCCATCGTCTGTCCCAGAAACCACGGGAGACTCACAGCTTTCCATGCTGAAGCCTACATGAGGCATTCATCGCATCCAGGCCTGATGAGAAAAGAGAAAAAGAGACAGGATTAACACACTGCTTGAAACATAAAATGTCTCAGAAAGTAAAAAAAGTACATAATAGACACCTTTAATATTTTCCTTTCATTGTTTCTATTCAAGCTAATTTTCAGTCCTGCGATGCTGAACATTTAAAGAGCCATAAGAAGCATCTTGATAAATGGTGAAGCAATGTACATATATAGAGTGATAGAGAGCGGGGAGCAGTATAGTAGATTAGATGAGAAACAAAAGTGTGAGATATAATGGTGGAAAATGACAGAGTGCTCATTAGGTTAGATTAGGTACTTAAACAATATCTCAGACAAGCACTAATAAGGCAGCTCAAATGCTTTATCCTGTCATATCAGCCAGTTACCATCTTTTATCTAGACCTTACACACAACACCCAGAGTCTGCTATGTTCTAAATCCTGCATACATTTTTTTCTTCTTTTTTTTTAATTAACGTTGGGTCTGAGAAACACAGTAACAGAATAACTTAATGGATAAAAAAGCCCCATTGTGCTGCTAATTAGACACAGTGAAACCCGCCATCAGCACATGATCCATCTCACACCCACAGAAAGAACTGAAGGTTACAAAAATATATTAGCCACGCTGTTTTAGGACCTCCATTATAGAGAGATCCCACACACAGAACACACTGCATGAATAGAACATGGGAATAAGATGCATTTAGTTGATGTGTATAGGATTTTTACAGCAAGACATGCACAACATACACAAAAAGATTGGTTTATATTATTTTTAAAGCCTTAAATTTAACAGCAATGTTGGTACTCCAAATGCAGTATATAAATCTAGTATCCAATAACTTCCACACTTAGCCTGGATTCAAACACTCCTCTGCCTCTGAAAAAATAAATGGGAGCTGAACTTTCTGAGGGTAGTGCTGCCCCGAGCAAGGAAAGAGCCATGAGCACGCCACAATTTCAAGCAGGCGATAAAGGAGATAAAATGATAGTGAGAGATACTGCTGAGCTAATAATTTTAATAAAGGGATGCAGGCAGCATTGATTAAAGGGGGCAACCGGACTGAAACCAATAACTCTGGCCTGCCCTTTCACCCTCCATTGCTGAATATTACATGAGCAAAGTTTCCCGGCAGCACGCTAACCACCGTGTCTTGCCTGATTAGCACATTCACTGCCTGTACTTGATTTATTTACTTATTTACTTAGGGATGCAAATTTCAGAAGTGATCAGACACTGTCTGTGGCCCCACCCCCACCTAATGTATTAACATGAGAGCGTTTGGCTGGTGAGATTGATAATGTTTGATTCCCTCTTCATGAATGTCTGATGAAAATTCGACACCCCTCAACTCCAACACACAGAGTCACCCACCCCTCCCCCACCCATCCAAATCACAATGTGTGCATGCACAGCCTGCAAACAATGCCCATATATATGTAAGTTAATTATGGTGGTTTAATTCCATATCATTTTAACAATAATGAAACATGAAACAGAACAATAATGTGTATTTCGTCTAATTAAACAAACACCCAATATAAATAATGAGGTTGTTATTGACTAAAACATAAAGATTAAATACTCTGAGAGTTGTAAATGGTTAATGCCAAGTTAAAGTGCTTCTCCATCATTCCAGTACAAAAGAATTAAGTCAATCAACAACAATAAGCTTAAATCCTAGAAGGAGTCCTCAAATAAACTCAATGCTGCTGCAGCATTATGGGATTGTATATAATAGATGGAGCAGAGAACTACTTAAACTGTTAAACATAAACAGTTTAAAGATTATGACTCACAAATGGTCATTCCTGAAAATCTGCTATGATACGCTTTTCATTTAACGCAAATGAGATGGCTTCCTTTAAAGAATTGAACAGTGCTAGAGAGTGGCGGCCCAAGCCGTCTGGGCGCGTCTGCTGCTTACTGAAAACAGGATTGCCCTTTAAAATGGAGATGGTCTAATTCAATAACCCACAGTGGTTACTGATGTGCAATAGGATTGTCTGGAGTCTGCCAGTCGCAGATGGGCGGGCAGATATAATGTAGTTTGTCCGCTCAAGGTTTACTTCCGAAGCAACACCTGTTTGAAGAAGGGAATCTTTAATCTTACTGCACTAACGAAGGCTCATACAGACAAGCAGACGCATACTCAGTTAACAACAGGAAATGAGTATTAAGCTTTCTTCTCACCCTGTACATGAGCCTTTGGCTAAAATATGTAATGGCACAGCAGATAAGTCAAACACACCATAAATATATGTATAAAATCTTTTTTTCCTTGATATCCTATACATTCTGTCATGAAGGCATCATCTTTAACAGTCTGCTCTATTAAGGCATGGGGCAGGACTTTAAGGGTTTCTCAGAGGCACATAGAAACTCGTCTCAACTCAAATTAGGCAGAAAAGAAAACATTCCCTTTTAATCAGCCAAACAAAGTAGATAAGGTTTTTAACGATTAAAAAAAGCACAGTACATAAAGAAAGCTGTTAGAAGCTGGTCTGGTTGTCATTTAGAGGGGATAGAAATTGAGATAAGTTTTTATTTATGGGTCCTTTCATTTGGTGGGATTTACTGGCTAAGCAAGAAGGGAATTAAAGGCTAAGGAGCCGTCTGATTATACACACGCACAATCACCTGCCCAGGGGACAGGCCTCCAGAGGCCCAGTGCTCCCTCTCCTCTCCTGGGGAATTAACTCCTGCTCGGCCCCAGCTGAGAACGGCCATGGGCTGCGGCCTGACCCTCACGCCCCACATCCAGCACCCCTCAATACATAAATAACGTATCCTTCCAGAGAATATCAGTGGAAGAAAAAGGCTTCATCATCACCTCCCTGTGGTCTGCAGCAGGCCTTGCTTTTCTTTTCCCATTTCCCGCCAGATCTAGCCATCGCACAGGCTGGCCACAACAGGGTTAGGGCGCTTATTGAAAAATCAATGGCATAAATGCTAGGCAAGTTACAGGAAGATATGGGAAGGAAAGGTTCCTATTGATAAAGCAGGGAGGGCCCTCTGATTTTGCAAAAGGGGATGTATTCATTAAAGCTAGGTGAGAAAGCTTAATCTTTGAAGTATGGCCAATTGAATTGCAAATATATGTAGGAAACCGTTCACCCCACTACTGTATTGTCAATCTTAATGCTAAGTTCAGGTGTCAAGTACACTATTCTTCTTTAGTAAAGGCACTGTAATGTATTGTAACATTACAGAAATGTCAGTAAAAAAAAAGATATATCAGTGCTCTCAAAATATTGTGTCAATATGTGGATGACACGTGTAGTTGAATACATGTGCGCATAACTCATTATATATTTATATAAGGACAATGAGGTAGATTAAGTAGGTTCTGCAGCAGTGCTCTTTACTCCTATTTTTTTATAATGTAATATTCTCCTCCCATCATATGTCTCAGCCAATCAAAGCAAATAAATCAAAATCAAAGTAAATATAGTTATTCAATAAATAAATAATAAATATTATGAATACTATGTGTTTGTTGTTGATTTAAAGTGAATTACTGTATAATAAAGGATATAATAAATATAATAATAGTATAATATGATAATGCATCATATTTCTGGCCAAGAAAGCGGTAGAGGTTTAAAAACACTTATGCACCACAAATAATTAACCCTGCATTTATTGCTATATAAGCATTTATTTAAAAAAATTATGTCAATTCAATAAAAAAAAATATTGTCTCATTTGCTAAATGATTAATAGTGACATCAGTGATTGAATGCCATGACTCGTATAATTCAAAAGCACTTCTGCAGAAGTTCCACACTGGGTATTTTCAATCAGCATTTATTCAAATTCAGCTTTATTAGTGAGCAAAGGTAAACAGAGAGGACTGAAAAATTCCTCCACCTTCTTTTCCTTGTCCTGAACGTTTAATGTAGACACAGCGACACTTCAGAGGAGTTGCTGCGTCAGAAGGCAAAAAGTCACCTCAGGTCGATGGCACTCTGGCTGTAAACACAGCTTCCCGTAAAATCAATGATCTTTAGTTCAAGCTATCAGTCTGTGCAACAGAAATAGCAGTGGCTGTGATGAGACTGAGGCTGTGGAGAGAGGGAGGAAAAGCGATAGAGAGAGAAAGAGAGATCAGTACAGCTTGGCTGTCGGTAAGAGATGAGAGCACAGCTATTTGCTGCTACTGCGCACAGCTGTACTGCCAACACAGCGCTGAAAACGGAACTAAATGCCGGTTCCCAGCATGCATCTCTCCCAAAGCCACAGCCATTAGTGTGTCAGGCCGGAGTGCTCTACCTGCACGCTGGCACTGGTTAATAGATTATGTTGGTTGTGGAAATAGGAGGTGCTCCTCTGTGACTTAATGTAACAGTAAACATCTGCAAACTCATCTGTTACTAATTGGTATCTGGCCTGAACACAAACGAATTGATTCCGAGGTATCAATAGCGTTCTCTGTTCTAGGCGCTGAAACTGAATCTTGGTGATAATTTTCGCTCTCGGGTAACAGCATAAGATCTGTAAACGCAATCAATGTAGCAAAACAAAGGGAGCATAAAAAATGTTTTCCTGACAAGGCGTGTGATGCAACTTCAGGCTGCCTTTAGCGGCATTTATTCAGCCGATGAAATCTGGAGCGGTTTCAAAGGCAGCTGAAGGGGAATCCGTGCGCCGGCAAAGTGTCTCATCACTTTTGGTGAGTGCAAAAGAAACAGGCTCCTCGTGTAATTAGAAGTGGTTAATTAGCTGTGGGTTAATTACTCAGTTCGAAGGGGAAAGCTGGCAAAAAGAGCTGGTGGGGTGGTAGAGTGAGGGGAAAGTGGCGAACACGCAGCAGGAAGCTCCCAGTCTCCTGCCAATTAGCAGGCAGCATGGGGGGCTGGCGGAGAAATGGGGCCGGGAGTACAAATGAGCTTCACACCAGCCCACTCGCAGCCACTGAACTAATACCACACTCAACATATCCACATTCCCCTATTAAAAATGCATACTGTTGGAGATTCTCCGCTCACTGTTGTTTTTGGTAAGCGCTTCCATTTGCCCAACAGCCACTCGTTTCTTCATCGTATGCAAAGACTGTGTGTTTTTCGCTAGAAAATCTTGGATATCAAAATATCCAACGAATAAATACCCATATAAATATGAACCATATTCAATTAATAATAATAATTTGAATATGAATTAGGTGTTTATAAAACAGGAAAATGTCTTATTGTTTCGGACCCTGCATGCTGTCTTTCTCCCTCTCTCCTCTTAACAAATCTTACAGGAAAGTAATAGCACATTATTTGCCTCCACCTTCCCCAGTGGTTGGTTCAGATAAAGCTTTGTGTTTTGTAAGTGCATAAATTATCCCAGGGATAAAGGTATTGATGTATAATCAGAGATGGGTGATCATGTTCGTGCTGCAAAAAGCCCTCCATTCACCCCCAGGCACATTGAAGCGCACAGCATGCTCCACAACACAGGAGGGAGGAGTGGAGAGAGCCTAGTTACTTCTCAGAAAGAGAGAGTGAGAGATATAGAGAGAGAGAGAGCATTTGCCTGTTTACCTATCGTGAAGAATGTTGTCTTCATGTGCCTGCCTGTACACTTTGCATTTGTGAAAGAGATCAATTCGAACAAACAATTATTTACAGGATGTTTTCTCCTGACGCATACTGAAGACATGTTTAAGACATGCTCACTGTAAACGCAACAGAGGGATTTTTTTAAATAAAGAAAAACTAAAAAACTTCAAACTTGCATGTTCAAAGGGAGTTCAAGAGTTGGTCAGACAACATACAAAAAAATTTAAACATTTAAACACACATACATGTATTTATGATAATTTATTTGAATAATTTAATTTGCAATATATCACAAAAATACTTGCAAATTACATACAATTTTAAAATATATTACATATTATATTTATAAAATTATAATGTGTTTTTTTTTATAACTTTTTGTAAAAATTACTTTGGGGCAAATGTGTTATTTAATTATTTGCTAAACTATAATATTAAATAAAGCAAATAATATATATTTTTAATCATAACTTTGCTGTTGGTTAGGGTTAGGATATAGAAATGTAATACTATATTTAACCTTAGGATTAGTAAGAGATCAGTCATTTAAAAACCATGGAAGTCAAGGATAAGTCACCATTTAGATGGCAAGGTAAATGTGTGTGTGTGTGTGTGTGTGTGTGTGTGTGTGTGTGTGTGTGTGTGTGTGTGTGTGTGTGTGTGTGTGTGTCAAAGCCAGCCAGGCCCAAAGGCTTTCATTTTCATTAATTATCAAATCTCCTCTATTAATAGCTCAAGGAAGCGGCTCTCTCCTCTCTCGTGAGGGAGAGAGACAGAATGAGACAGACAGACAGATAGAGAAAACATAAACGTGAGTGTGGAAGGTTAGAAGAGAAATATGCAAACTACAGAGTTTTTTTTTTTTTTTTTAAGCACCACGCTTATCTGTCTTGTGAAAAAGAGGGTAGTTGACTGGGTCAGATAAAGAGATTGAGTTCTGTCAGCATCTAAATAATGAGACCACCACCACTATGCTTCCCTCTGACTCCTTTATGACACCACTGATTTATTTTACAAATAAGACATATTACATTTCATCTGCTATAAGGAGTCAGCCAACTCCCTCTCCGTCCTTCCTCAATCACTTCCTCCTCAACTTCCTGCTGTCCAAACATCTCCCCCACTCACATGTACCCTCACTGTTTCATCTCTCCTCTCACTGAGGCTGCAGTTAAGGCAAGTCGACCGCAAACACGGTTGTTAAGATGATCAATACCATTGAAATATTAAACCTTAAAAAGCCGCATTATTGATTGTAAGGGTGATGATAAAACTGTTCATTATCATAATCGCTGAAGCTCCATGTAAATGCTTGAGAGAGGGACTTCAGCTGCACACAGCATTATGACACTGGATTGGTTTTCCAGAGCTGTACATTTCAGGATTTGAGACCTATATAAGACCCTTATATTTTTTCACCCTGCAGGGTAATGCCACAATATGCTCTTCGACTATGTGCTAAACACCTGATCTTGAACCAAAGAATCAGCATCAGGCAGGATGAATAGAGTTTGTATAACCCACCTCTAATCCAAGGCCTTTTTAACTAATCTGGAAAACAAATACCTCAGTAATGACCCAGTCCTGCACCTGGTAAAACAGAGCGATGGGAGAGACAGCACCTGGAATTTGCCA
This sequence comes from Leuciscus leuciscus, assembly GCF_965113295.1. Taxonomy (NCBI): domain Eukaryota; kingdom Metazoa; phylum Chordata; class Actinopteri; order Cypriniformes; family Leuciscidae; genus Leuciscus; species Leuciscus leuciscus. Next base: position 8,410,966 of record NC_138726.1, read on the forward strand.
AATAACCCAAGTAGGGCATTCTTAAAGGTGCAGACACCCTTTTAGTGCACTGCTGAAACAAATCCAAGCTATCAGGTGTCCCAAAAGTGACGAGAATCATAGTGCAAGAAGAGGCAGGCTTACTCTTGAGCTTAACACTCTGTGTCAATAAGTGTAAAACTCACAAACGTTCCAATAACTGGCATGCCAGGGCACTAAGAGTTACAGGCTAGCAAAGGTTGCACAGAAACACTGAAAGGCTTGAAGGCTGCCAGGCAGAGGAGTCACGGTGAGGCCTGGTGTTTTGTTAAACGTTTAAACCCAAGGAGCGCGATACGATCCTTCTGGATGGCATGGGAGGGCAGACTACGGAGGAAACTTGAGCGAAGAGGGCGACAGCTGTTCAGGGTTCAGGAGTCGGAAAGCAGTAACGGGGAGGGAGAAGACGAGATATACTACATGTCCTGCCCTGGCCCTGAGTATTCAAATAGTTACTGAGGATCTAATACCGGCGCAAAGGCAAGCACGCTCGCACAAACAAGGGGGATTAAAGGGTGTCCCAGTGAAACCATTCTGTGAAAGTTATTTCTTCACTCTAATTCTTCAGCGGGATATCCTGGATAAATAATTAGAGGCTATCTTTGAAGACCCTACACTGCATCTCCATTCACTCTCCACTTCACATTTGTTAAAGTCATTAATGACAAAGACTTGGAAATAAAGTACTAACTCTTTCTCTTGTACACAAATACTTATTTTATGAGTTCTGGCCCAAATTCCTCTCTGCTTAGTTAAATCTCTTATCCTGGGAAAGAGCCATGCTCGCTTTAAGCAATAAACCTCAAGGGAGGATGGTTTTCTACTGCACCCCCCACCCGCCCGACCCCCTTTAAAGAATTATGGAGTGTTAATAAAGACCAAGAAATAATGTGTTCTTTAGAGAAACAGGGGGAAGCAAAGCTGGAGCGTTATTGCCGTTGAATGTCCAGACGTTTAAGAAAAACAAAGAGAATGAGGGAGAGTGAACAAATTATGGTTAAACATTTTTTGCAGGCCGCTTTCATAGCATAACCTACAGGTGGGAGTTTGAGGGACAGCCAGGTCGAATTAAAGAGATTCCTATTGATGTCACTAACTCTTAAAACCCAGCTATTCTCAAACAGCAGCAGAATACATCTCCAATTAGATACCCATGCTCTGACTTACTGACAGTCTATTTTTATCAGCAGACTTGTTTTCAGCAGAATCATAAACAAAAGGGCAGCTGACAGCTATAATGACATTGAAAGCTTCATTTTTACTCACAACAACCAAATTGTTAAGGTTTACACTATTATTTTCTAAACTACACAGTGCCAATCCACCTGCAGATGGTTCGTGCTCTGTAACAATTTTCATTATCTAAGTGTATCGTTTTGTGGTATGTAGACACTACTCATAAATCATAACCATAACTACAGACGCCTGCGGTTTATCGCATTGTACAAACCTAGCCCGCAGTATTTACGAGAAAAAAGGCCAAGGCAAAGCAAGCAAAGTGACGTGCATTCTTCCTCAGCGGTGATGAAATGAGTAACTCTCAACAGAGGAAGAGAGAGAAAAACACTATGAGAATACAAGTAGTTAAGTGTGTAACAAGGTGGCCTCGAGGCCAGTGCTGAAAGATGTCGACGCTCTGGGTGAAGAGGAACGTCGAAAACAATTAATAGTCTTCCTCCAACTTGTCGAGGCACATAACGAACATTTCATTCAGCAGAGGAGGGGTAACAAAAAACTGAGCTCAGCGTGAATTTCGGGTTTACAAACTGAAAAATAATTTGATAGTATGAAGGGCACTCAACGGGTGCCCTACCTAGAGCCGGACAAAAAAAGGCCACACCAAGTACTAAACTACAAAAATGGCCAGGGAGTCTAAAATTAAAAGAGCCAAAAGACTTTTTTAGTTGATGAATTACAGATCAGTAATTTATTCTGATTTATCTCTCATTTGATGCTATCACCATTGGTGATTTTGATTTTGTGCCATGTAAGGTCACATGATTCGCAGTTCAGTGAAGGAATCACTTCAGAGCTCTGAATGATTCTCTGACTGAGTCTGACTCAAACTACTAACTGCTAACCCCAAACTGTTTTTTGAATCAATGACTTATTAAAAAGAACCGGTTCAAAAGAGTCATGCGTTTATGAATTGGACGTCTTGACTCGCAATCTTCCTCTGAGTCCACACTTTCGTGACGTAATGTCACTTTGACTGTCAGGATAGAAGTCTGCTGCAGGTCTTGTGGACTTAATGGACATGTGCACGAGACAAGACCGCAAGTGCATATTAAGTGTGTCATTTGGGAAAGGGCCTAAATCTGCGCTTGTCGTTGGTTTGCACTCTAACGAGATGACATCTGATAAAATTGCATATGGACAAATTTTTGCAGACTGCCACTAATGGAGACTATATTTGAAATTATTGTCACAAATTTTATATAATATTTTTTGTCACACTTGCAACCATTTTAGCCAGTCTGGCCATGCCCACCAGAAAGCACCAAATTCCTAATAATCACCTTCAGACTAAAGAAAAATACTTACAGGAAAGGCCCAAAGGATATCTGCAAACCCTTGGTCAATTATCAGGATTTAAAACGGATCCAGATCCAAGTTTAAAAGCTAACTGGTAAGAACCGCTATCAGAGAGAAGGTAAAGGAGAGAAACAGACAGAAAGATGAAAGTAAGAAGAGAGAGGAGGCTAAGGATTGCCTTCACAGGGGCGGCAGGGGGGAAACCGACACCGCGCCACTAACATAAGCCCGTCAAAGTTTGCTGGCATGTCAACACTCCCAGACAATCCTGGCATTGTGGTGTCTGCCAGGGCTTAAGCCACTGTGCACTCAGCAGAGGTCAGAGAGCCCACTGTGCCTAAAAGCCCAAGCAGGGCGAGAGGAAATCCAAAGCATGTGCGACGGGAAAAAAAAACTGTCAAAATCGAAGAAGCATGTTCTTCCTTCTCTAACATATAGGCTTTGTATCCGGCGGGTGTGGACGTCGGACAGAGGAACTGCCTTCTATGTCCTTCTCTCTTTAATGAGGCGGCTACAAGCTGTCCCCCATCCCATCAGCTCCGCTGCAGCACTGAACGCAGCACCTGTTAGATATAAATCAGCCTCACTGATTTGTGTTTGGGAAGTGAGGCATTAGGCATGACACAGACTGTCAAAGTTCACATCACACTAACCGCAACATCTAGCTGAACTGCTGAGCGGCAGACCCAAAGCCCGGCCCAATCTCAACCCAACGCTGCTCCGCTCACATGGCCTGCCTCCCTGTACTGCACCACATGAAATGCAGATTACATCTGGAGCCCAGCTGGGCCAGAAAGAGAAAGGAGGAAAGAAAAGGTGAAAGAGAGAGAGAGAGAGAGATTGGGCGAGAGAGGTAGAAAAACAGAGAAACTGATCTCCAGTCACTCTGTGGTCATGTTTTTAGGATTTACATCTAAGAGCAGAGGAAAAGACTGTAGCATAGAGCGAGAGAGAGAGAGAGAGAGAGAGAGAGAGAGAGAGAGAGAGAGAGAGAGAGCTGTTAGTGCAGCTTAAAGAATCTCAGTCATGTGTCAGAACAGGGTCAAAGGTCAGATTCTGGAAGAGAAGCCACATTCCTCCATAGACAGAAACATATCTCCAGTATGTGTGCCTATGAGTTTCAGCTTTTCTAAGCAACTGTCTCCACCCCTTTATCCGGGGATCTGGCAGCTAAATATTAACCAGACAGGATTTCTTTTGAACTACATATACTGTATGGCAGGGTTAGGTAGACATGGAAAGTGGAAGAGGAAAAAGAAAGGGAATTTAAAAGAAAGCATCATCTGCTAATGATTTATCCGAGGGCAGCCATGAACAAGGGTCGATGCTAAGATGTGGCTTGTTGTGTTAAGCCGTCAGCTGCAGGGTCAGGCAGGAGGGACGAATGCAGGGCCAGGCTAGTGCCGGCAGGGGCCATGGCTCTTTGCTGCCTCGATGTAATTTACATTGCTGTGTAATTACCTGCAGAATGAGAGACTCAAAGATACAAGGAAACCCCCCACCCCACCCTCACATCCAACACACACGCCTTCTTCAATAACCAGAGGTCTCCCAGAGCTCAACGTATAGGCCAGAAAATGAGCCGTAAGTAATACAGACTTGAGGAACGTGCCAAAAAGTAAATGTTGAGTACAGACAAATCAGTATCACACCCAGAAAGTTATTTTTGGCATGATGGTGGAGTAACACAGAAACCTTTTTTCCTGCAAACACATCATAATGTAACGACAGGGCCCATTCACTGCTGCGAGTCTAAGGGATAAACTCCCGTCCATCATCTGTCACTTCTCGCTGGGAAAGGAGGCCGGGTGGATTAAGAGGGGTAAAAGAGGCAGAAAAGCAACGAGTATTAAGCGTGTTTAAAGAAAGGCTACATGTCTGTGTTCTCACCCTGCAACAGAGACTTGTTCATATGGAGGTTGAGCTTAAATATGGTTCCAAAACGGCGACAAAAAAGAGACATGCTAGTTCATAGCACAGTAAGCAAAGGTTTTTAGATCTATTTGCCAGCAGTGCACACAGAGTCACTGTTGTGACACTCCAATGGTGAACTACCATAACCCTGCTGATAAGAGCTTGATAGATACCGAAGAACATGAACGTTTTTTTTTAAACATGACACGTGTTTGAAACTAGATTTTGAAAATATTTTTATTTTATTTTATTATATATATATATATATATATATATATATATATATATATATCACTGACTACAAAAAACAACAAAAAAAACACTCAATGCTAATAAAATATAACACAATGAAGTCTGTATGTTGCTTGAAGGGAGTGGAATCTGCCAGGCCTTGAAGAGCTTGAAACTGTGCTTAATTAATGTCGTCACTGTTTTGACAAAGAGGAAGCGTTCCAGAAAACAAGATAAACATTCAATGGCTGTCAGGATATGCATTTTTACATTACTAAAGGAAACTGGACTAAAAGATCAACAGCCAGGCACTTTGAATCTCAACCTAAGGCCACAGTACTGCTCTGCTCAATCTTCCTTACCATTAGAGAACCTGTCACACACAGATGCTGTGTCTGTGTGTGTGTACAAGCTGAGGGAAAGCTGCCAGATATAGTGCTATACTGTGAATGAAATCGTTCTGTGGAGCAGAAAGCTTGTAGTTTGCTGACTCTGCCAGGGCTCTGAGCAGGAGTGGGAGGATATGTATGCATGCCAACACAACATGGGACATGGTCCACATGACTTTGAATGCAGATGAGCAAAAGTGTGCCTCAAATGCACACACATAATGCATATGCATATCCATATATAGTCCAGAGTTGTTTATTATCTAGAGTTGTAGTCACCACTGGGAAGCTCTGAAAGGTCCAAGTGTTTTATTTCCAGCTCTTCAGGTAGAGTTTCAAGGATCAGGCAATCTATAAAACCAGCAGAGGAGAACGGGACAAAATTTGCATGGACTATATGGAGAAGAGAGCAAAGGTGTTATGCCCAACCCCTCTCTCAATAGGGCTGAATGGTTGATGTCAGCAATGGACAGAGCCTCGTGCTGGGGAGGGACTGTGTAAGATGAGAGGTGCTTAATTGGCTCAGGGACTGTAATTCGGAGGGATTAATTGAAGTGAACTCTATGATGCCAGGTGCACTCCTTTCATTGGGCAGGTGCAGAGGGAGTTCAGTGGCTAGCCTGACTGGGTCACAGTGAACAAGCCTGCATTAGACAAACAAAGCTCTGCATACTAAAGTAAATGGTGCTGTAATGCTCGAAGCAAAAGAACGACCAGGACGTAAAGCCTAACCAAACCTAGGACTACATGCAATCTTAAGATTAACAGACAAAACTTAAATGATTAGCTTTAAAACTTAAATGTAAGCCAATAAGACATGATGGAATAAAGGGACGGGTGTGGGGGAGGCGGAACGGACAAGGACGCCAAAGCAACACCTGTTGGCTCTGTCACCGCCTGCTCATTAACTGAGCCTTTTTGTTCCTCATTAGGAGGACAAAGAGAGAAGTCAATTTGAAAATACAATCTTGAGAGAAACACATCACATTACATGTATTTTGGTGGTATTACATGTAAGAGGGGATCAAGTATGCTTCACTCCAGACTGGTATTCAAACATTTCATCAACCCACTTTTAGTGCTTGAGCTTTGATGGAAGCCTTTGAAAACTGGCACTTAAGACAAAACAAAGGAAAACAAAAGGTAATAAGGAAGTGAGAAGCGTGTGCATGTGCATTTAGAGAGGTTTTTCTCCTGCAAGTCTAAAGTGCCTTGATCAGGTTGACAGAGTGACAGTTTATGGAGAGCACGGGAGATCCAGCAGGTCTGTGTGTCAATCACTACTCCGGGGTTTGTAGTCTTATCCAGAAATGGAGACAGGAAGCAAAAAAATCCATGATGTCTCCAGTTGGGGCTTCAATAACACATTCCTATTGACTAGGGGGAGGTATGAGTTTATGCTTAACCAGTTTTCATCCGCCTTTACGCTACTGACCCTTCATGTCCAATGATAAAGAGGTTTTTGAAGGAGTCACTGGATACCAGTAGAAGTGTAGATTCAGCACTCGAGTATTAAAGTGATCCTGCGGCATTTTGTTGTTATTTGTAGAAGATTAATCTGTATTTTGTTCCTCCTCCCTCCTGCCAGACCAACATGATAAACACCCCTGGGTCATGTACAGGGTCTGCAGTTAGGGCAGAGCCCCACCCCAAATGCGGAGGACACCAGTGACCCAACAGCTTTTAAATTACAGTTTGAGACAGAAGGAAGGTGACTGGAAGAAGAACCATTATCCCTGCAGTTCTGCAGGTCAAGCCTTCCCTCATTAAGGCACAGGTCAAAGCCACATATCTCTTCCACTAAGGTGAGGGTCACTGCAATGCTCTCTCCAGTCCCGGGTCAACTAGAGGTCTCCAGCCACTGAGGTCCATAGCAATACAATAAAGCAATCAACTGGGGTGCCGGACCCTGGTCAATAATATACTCCAAGGCCACAGGGGGTCACCACCTGCTCTATGGCCTCTTATTGGAAAGTCCTCCAAGGTCTTCAACAGTGGACTAGGGTTTTAATTTCAAGCCCAAGGGGAGTGCAGAGGCATAGTCATATTCTTAATCCAACGAAATAAAAAAACTGATGCATTGCAGAGCGTGTTGATTGGCTTGATGTACACTGGATCTTTGTTTTTATTAAACTAATGCAGCAGTACAACGTCAGCCCAATTGTCAGTGGCTGGCTCTGATGTCATCAGTCAGTTTTTCATTCCACCAGACAATTCATTTACAATATCCCTCTAAGCACACTAGCAAACGTCTCAACTACTGAGAATGGCACAAAGCCACGGTGTTGGACATCTGTTCTCATGAAGTCCTTTTGCCTGTTTTGTAAATTCAAGTGGCTTGGTCAGAGGAAACAAAGAAAACAAAACTCAAAATCTAAGATGTACAGTCTCCTACACCGAAACCCAACACCAGAAACGTCCTGCTGGGGAAAGTGCAGACCTGGGCTTTATCTGTTGAACTTAGACTGTGTCTCTAGTTCAGGCTGAATTGGACAAGTACACAGAGCTAGACACATTCCTCAGAGGACCTGATCCTGGAATAAATGGAGAGGGAAAAGGGGGAGGGGACTTCTTTCTCTTCTCATCCTTCTCTTTTCATTCCATCTCCCTGAGTCCTCATGAATGGAGGCAGACAGCATCCATGCAGTTGCCAGGATGAGACAGCAGTTAAGTCTTGGCTGCTCTCCCTCTCTGCTTAAAGGCAGATATCGTGTTTCTAACAGCTCCGACTGGTTGGATACAATAGGGAGCTCAAAGAAAAGAGGAGGTGAACCTATCTGCTTTTTTAGGCTGCACCCTAACCCCCAGCCCCTGACTACATCCAAAAAGCTTAATGAATAACTTATAATGAAATGACAAAAGTTACTACAGTATATGTAGAAGTTTATTAAAAGATTAGGAGAATTGTTCCTTAAACACTCTATAGCAATATAGCTGATATAAACCATAATACAAAGGTTTTGAAAGAATACAGTAGAGTGTGACTTAATACCACTATATTACCACTATACTACTATATACAAAAGCTTTTGTAAAAATGCACATTCTATATTTTAACATTAGTGCATTACCTAATATGAAATAATGAACAATACTTTTATAGCTTTACAGTAATTTAAATGAACAATAATTAAATGTATTATGAATGAACATGAATAAACAATATTATACTTTTAACAGCACATGATTAATGTTATAAAAAGTTATTTGTGATTTGTTTGTGAACCGGACTACACTGGTCGCTCTTTGTTTTTGCCTGCAGTCAGTGAGGACAACTCAATAGAAAATGTGTTTTTAAGGCATTATTTTGTGCTACACAGTGTTTACATCACATTCCATTCAGGTTGCAAGCTCTTGCAATGACGGTAGACTAAGCGATACAGAAAACACTGCCTTATTCATATAAATGCAACATTGTCAAAATGGACAGAGGAAAACAAAAAAGTTGCACCACCATAAATATCTTTGACATTTAGTTGACAGTTTACCCCTTGAGTAGAAGCCGTTTCATTTACTCCGTGGTAGTGTGTGAGGAGATGGTAAATGTTCCATGTGCCTCTATGGCACTTTCCTTCCCCTCCCCGTTCCTCCCGTCTCAGCTCTGTTGCAGCAGGCATCATTAGGCAGCATAATCAGCATGCTGTTTGCATACATCTGCCTTATTTTATTGATCTCTTTTCATTCATTAGCCTTTAGGGGCATGTCATTAACACATGCCCCCCTTCACACCCTGGGGAGGCCTAATTCCTATACATGCCATCCAGATTTCGGCAGAGGGCACAAGTGGGCTTGTCAAAGTGGGCACAGGGCCAGTGCCAGCCCCATCCCTGGATACCCATTCTTATCTGGTCCCCTGGCTGTCAACAGCCCCAAGCCAAGATCCTCTAACAAGGAGAGCCTTTCCCCTGCCCACCGTTAACTAAAAGGACAATTATCCAGAGAACAATGATGCTTTTCACAGTGCCTTATGTTGTCATTAATGCAGTGGATCTGGTTACAGCAGCCCCTGCTTAAGCTAATTACAGAATGCTATCTGTGGATTCTTCATTGCTTCTTAATTAAGTAGGATTCATTTCTAAAGGGGGTAAAACAGTCAAAAAAAAAATGTGTGTGTGTGTTTCCCCTGTCTCTCAGCTCACTTGGATGTGGGAGTTAGCTTGAGGGCTCCCACAGCTGTTGACACAGATGTGATAAAAATGGGATTGTATTCACACACTAGAAAACATACAGCTGCACAACAGACGCATCAAACGATATCAAAGACAAATGTTGCTACAGTGACAAAGACGATCTAAAATACAAGTGCTGCACATGTCTAAAGCCAACAAAATGTGTATCGAACTACAATAACAACAGTAGCAGATGTGGGTCAATGACGTGATACTCATATTATTATTATAGTTTTTATTATATTATTACTTAGATGTGTCAGGGTGATACAACTATCGTGATATAATGAAGAAAAATAAGGAAGTATTTTGGCATAATCTTTTACTGCTGATTAGAAGACAATACTATTTTAACAAAACTGTTTCATTGGTTGTTAATGTCATGTGGTGCAACAAACAGGCAGAGAAAAAAAAGAAAGAAATATTCATTTTTAAAGATTTTTCCTTTTAATTATTGTGACACTCTTATGTGTTGATAACCCATGCAACAAAAGCACATGCAACCACATTCTTGCCTGCTACTGATAGTAGCTGCAATAACTGGCAGTAAACTCCTGTGTTAGTACATTATGTAGGAGACACTAAGAGAGCTCTGCTAGATTGGCCCAGACATTGGTAACTCAAAACCCGGCTTGTCTTCTCTCTATTTGTGTCTCCACAGAGGACTCAAGCCCTTTCAACAGCCCCCCTTGTCACTAACACATTCTTATTAGGCCTGATTAGGCCACTCTTATTTCCTACCACAGTCACCCAGCCATAAGGAAGGGTAGAGAAGGTTTACAGTCACCATTCACTCACCCAGACAGAGATGTGAGCAGAGAGGGATGGAGCAGGAATTTAAAGGGTGAAAGGGTTTATAAAAGACATCCAGTGGGATTCTCCTGCTCTCTTATGCCTTGAGCACTCTTTTCAACAGGGGCTGACCCCTCACTCGGAGGTTAAGATGACATACAAGCTATTTTCAAAGGCCAAGCGTATCGTCTCAAAGGGAGGACTCACACTCCGCAAGCCGGAGTAAAATACTCCATCAAAGAAACTCATGGAATGACACAACAGGCAGTCAAGGTGTCATGGAAATGTGAGTCAGAGAAAAGTGAGGGAACGATGGAAAGGGAACAGGCGGTAGAGTGTGGGCAAGCTCCAACCATCATGTGCTTACAACATGCACTGAGTATGTACTGGTTCACAGAGAGGTGAGCTCAATTAAGCACACAAAAGTACACACACATACACACAGAGCTGGTTTGGCAAGAATGTGTCCATACTTGCTTCACATTGTGCAGCGAGACTCTGGCTGCTAATTGAGATTAAAATAAGTAAACAGACATAATGTTATGCCCTTTCTGTATATTTGCAGAGTTGGGGATGTATCAGCACGCACACTCTACGGTACACCCTCCAGATCAGGTTTCAGGAAGGTCAGAGCTAGAACATAGACACGTACACACAAACGTCAGCTAAAGAAATATGCAATTCATTCATGTTATTGTTCTATATTCAAAGAAACTACTAAATACATATATTGCATAACCCCTTTAAACATGGCCAAACCAAAATTGTATTACACTGGCAACATGTAATTCACAATGGAAGCATAACCCTTGCTTTATTCCTCAAAAGAAAAACCTAACCTGTGCAAATAAATTACTTCAGAGGCTGATACAGGTATAACAGCGCTTATAGCAAAATCACTATCTGTGGATAGGGTCCTCTAAAGGTCTTATTGCAACAACAAGCAGAAGGAAAATACTTGATGCACATATCCAAACTTCTGTGATGCCTATTGTGTGTGCATATCCGCATGACTGTATAGTGCCCCATTAGACATTTTATGTTGCAGAAGGATGTTCACTAGTTCACTCTTTGTGCCCGCTATGAGCCTCTGAGATGACCTTTGATAGAGTTCACACTGATACAAGTAGTAATGGTCTACTACAAGTCTACGTGCCATTACGTCACCAAAGTGTGGACCCGGAAGAGGGTCCAGAGCAAGGTTACTATAGTTTAGCATTTTTATTTTAATATCATTTTCATATTTAATTTTTATTGGTTTCATTATTGATTTTGTTCGTTTTAGTTTTTATGTCGTAAACACATGTCTATTTAGTTTTTATTAATTAAAGTTTAGCAGAATTAATAGAACACTTTCTAATGTCCAGACCAAAGCAATACATTTGAAAGATTCCCCTGTAAGTGAGGTCTGGCTCCATCTCCTTCAGTCTAGTGATACCCAGCACTGGTGGAGCTCCAACTGCTTGGCCTCTATTTTCATTTAAGCTTAGTGATGCAAATGTAGCGACACAAACTTAAAATGGATATGTAATAGTAAAAGTATGCAAATAAATGCCAAAATGAATCAGTCAAGAATTTCTACACACAAGCTGTGCTCCGATTGAGGGTCTCTGTTCAGTCCTCACTTCACTGGACAATTCGCTCATTCAGAACATCCTGCAATGTCAACACTGATGACACTTGAATAACATAAATAATATACATGTGTAAATAATACATCAATGTGTATATGAGTATAAATTGTCATATTTGAAAGTGCTAGACTGAGTGAAAAATTAAAATAAAAGTAATTTGGTTATATTAGATGTGCCTTTTATCTTATTTAATCATAATCATGATATTGTAACTGTTGTGTCATGCTCACTTTATACCCACAAACATCTGTGCATAAATCATAATTGGGACTAATGAAACTTAAAAATGGCAGAGCCTCAACATATTTTCACTGTGTTTATTTTAGTCACACTTCTTACAGTACTGTATGTTGTGATGCTCATTTCCCTCTCAACATCCAGACGAACATAAAATGATGTATCGATCGTCCCTTATTCCTGGTTAGGACATTCGCAGTGCACTTTAAACTGCTTTGCGCCGCTCCCTAAGCTAACCTCACATGCCTGATGTGGCATCTACATATTTTTTCCTAAACTTCCACACAGATCATATTTTTCCGTCATGGGATGAGAGCTTAATGATTACGAAAACGATTATTTATTTTTGATAATAATTATTTTATTTCAGTTAGTTTTTCAATAACTGTTGTAATTTATTATTTTTTTTATTTTTTTTTTAATCAATCGTTTTCGTCTTAGTTTCAGTTTCCATTTACAAAAATAACCTTGGCATTTATTGGTGGCATTTGTGGAAAGGGCATGCAATCTCCTGTTCCTGACAACCCTCTGACAATGAACATCTCCCTGCGTCCCTTTCACTCAGGGTCAAGCCGACCTGGACGAAATGCTTGTCTTATCACCTGTTTTTACCCTCTACACAAGAAAAATGTAGTGTTTTAAGTAATCCTTGTTTGTACTGGCCATAATTGATTGGGTAATCCTGGTTTAACATGCATTAAAGCCAGTGCTTAAGAATCTATTAGGCAAGCCAACAGCTTAAAAAGGCAGATCTTCCTCTTTTGCTCTCAGGTTGGCTTAATGTACCCAACAAGCATACACACAAGGCACAGCTACGCCCCTGGTCGCCTTCACCTTCTCCGCTACTCAGTCTCAAGCCAAGGCTCCATCCCATTTGTTTGTGTAAGCTTGTGTTTGTGTGTCACTGTGCTAATCTACAAGAGCTAAGACAATGGAAGGATCTGGTCGGGTGCCATGGCTTGAAAATTCCCCTGTAAGTGAGGTCTGGCTCCATCTCCTTCAGTCTAGTGATACCCCTTGGCCTCTATGGACACCCCACCAAAAAGTCCCCGTCAACTCGACATGACACACGCCACACTGGGCAGTCATCACTGAGACAGCCTGTCATAATCTCCATAAATCTCCCTGCATCAGCACACAGACAAAGAAAGAACGAGAAGGAACGCTTGTAGTGAGGGAGACACCCGTAGATGTGATGTTGTATGTTTCGGCTGTGAACTCTGAGAATGGGCAATTCAAGCAGCGCTCACAAAACTGAAATCAAATCTTTCACAAGGGGAATCCTGGGACTTGACTCAACCAAGGACCCAAGCATCTTCAGCCAATCAAGGACAAGGATACTGTACACAATTGTGCCATCTCTTCCCTCTTCACATACACACACACAAAGCATAATCCCCCAAAGACCTCTGCCCTAATGGGGCCCACTACTGTAATTACAAGGCATATATTTGGGATCAGGCACTTAAGTAGCCAGCTAAAAGTGGACCCGAAAACAAAAAGCTCTGTAATTATCGTCTGCCTTCTCTCTCTTTCTCGTTCTCTCGATGTCTTTCTCTTTGACTTGGGTTACCTGTCATTCCAGCTATTTTTTTGTCAGGAGCTTGTTGTTTCTCCTAGATTTTCTCCCTAATCCATGTCTGGAAGGAGCACTGGCAGTGCTGGCAGAGTGCCGGAGCTGGTGAATGAGATGCACATTTCAGCCCGCGGGGGCTCCGTGACGACACAACACATAAAGATAGCAGAAACTTGAGTCCACATTCGCAGCTCTGCTAGCATATGAATGCATTTTTTTAACGAAGGGGAGAGAGGCAAAGGGGGGTCATTTTGCACTCCACAAAAGCTCTATTGTGCCAGAGAAACTTTATATACATATTAGAAACTTGAAACCCCATAGAATTCTCTGAGCAGGATTCTTGTAACTGTGAACAAGATAACATTACCTACCATTCTTTCCCCTTGCTCTCTCCGCACACACAAAAAGAAGAGAAAAATTCTTTAATCCTGTTTTTCTGCAGGGCTCTTAGACTTCATGATGGAGCCATCTTTTTTTTCCAGCAGGGTCATCTAACATCTACGATAAGAGCTCCATGGTCTCCAGGCGTTTTTTGTTTTGTTTTTTTTGCCCTTTAAGGTAACACATTCCCTAGGTCAGGTGTAGTGCTGCTGATGCATGACGTCCACAACGATTTGCTTTGAACATTCTCTTATCCTTTTTGTTCAGCCGTTTTAACCTCTCCAGTGTTTCACCATTGAAATGTTCCCTCAGTGGAGTGTCCCTTCTTCTGCTCTTTCCGGCAATAACCTCTTGAGGAATCCAAATTATTCAAAGACACGTCCCCTGCATACTCCCGCACATTTAAAACTCATGTGTGAGGTGTACATACGTGCAATTAAAAGAGACGTTTGCTCATACTCGCGTACATACCAACTTCTTTCCGTTCTGGCACAAGTTCATTCTTGTTACAACAGTTGTAGGGCTCCTTATCTTCCGCTTGAGGAAAGTTAAATAACCGCATTCACAGAACAAATAATCAAGCCATCTCTAAACAATCGTGGGTGGGGGTTGGGGTTAGGTAGGAGTTGTTCAGATCCGAGCACCAGTGTGGCTGAGGAAGACTCAGGGGGTGAGATTGAGGTAGGTATGGAGGGCAGCTGGGGCAGGTGTGTGTTTAAGCACACGTGTATGGGGAGAATGGGGAGGTGCTGGGTGAATGGCAGCAGACGCCACAGCGGTGACATCACTCACAGACCTGTAATTAAAGCACAGCTCTCCACACAAAAGCTGAAGAAAGGTATCGACAGGGGAAGGATGGCCATTTTCATAATGACAGCTTAACCCTGGCAGCCAGCGAATAAAAAGGCTCACAAACGGCCCCTATAGCTTCTAATTACTGTTGTACTACTATGCAAACAAAAACATCCACATGACCACGCTAATAATCAAATCCATAAATATACACGCACTTTCAGTATGTGTGCAGCATTAAACAGTTCAGGGATAATGAAATAGTTCAACTCAATGGACATAATGACCTTGATAGCTTTCTCAAAAAGGTATAGCTTGGAAAAGTCCATTAAAGTTTAAAATACAAAATAAAGCAGTTTGTTTATCTTCTCTATCCTTTATGACAGTTGAGGAGAAATCTGTATCTGTAGGTCTTTGTTTGAGCACACAAGGGAAGCAGTATTCCTTAGCGCGCGACAATTAGACCGTCTTAGCCGTAGTTCAAACTTCCGCTGTTTTCACATCAATTCTAAATTCCTACTTTTCTTGTCACTTCAAATTAAGAGGCAGTGAAAGTAAACAATGGCGAGAGATGCAGAATCGAAGTGGAAATGGGGGATTTTAACTAAAGTTTCCTGCATGGGCACCACTGCTCACCATATCTGAACACTAAGACGCAGCTATGACCTAAATTCATTTATTAAACTGATATTCTTATGGAAATGGGGTGAAGAGAAGGTTGTAGCTAACTAAGGCCTCTTTAGCAACTCAATCTGGCCTGCTCTTTTCTGCTGTCTCCGTAGGTTTCTGAATGGTTGACAGGGACCTGAGGGAAAGCAGGCACTGCTCTGCTCTACTCTACTGGGGCTCCTCAACTCTGGGACGGAGTAATGATTGAACAAGACAAGCTGTGGTGAGTGAATTAATAAACTCATCTATTATGTAGAGTTCAGCGAGATGAGGTTGAGAAATGGGGAGGTTTATTTTTAAAAACAGCCAGGAATACTGGCATCAAGCACATGAGTCACTAATGAATCAGTGCTGAGCGGCCAGATTGCTATGTTCAGTTGTGTTCATCTTAACTTTTTCCAACAGCTCCATTCCGTGACAAAATGTCCTCAGATTTACCAGAGCTGACCGAAAATGCACTTAGCTATCTATTTGTTTGCACGAGAGAATGTCTGGCAGATATAACCTCATACCTTCACCACGCAGCATTTCTGTGAAGAACGACTGACTTATGAGGGTTAGAAGTGAGCAAAAGATGAAGCCTGGAGAGTGATTCCAGACATGACCCCTACTCTCTGAACTCTGATGTGGGAAGATCACATCCTAAAAAGACTGAGGCCTACTAAGAGAGAAGAATGTCTTTGTGTGAGTCCCTCGCCCTCTTTTTGTCCCTCTCTGTCTCTCTAAGTCTCTAACATGCCCACAGAATCACAGAAGCAAATAAGGGCCTTAAGTATGTTTTAATAGACAAGAGTTCTTTTTAAGCTGCTATGTTTGAAGTCTGAATCAGCTGAAGTGTTCCAAGTCTTGTATAAAGGTCTATCTCACTTTGGGAAAGGGAGACATAAGGAGCGGAAGAGAAATAGAGGGAGTAGCTGAAAAAGTTTGCAGAGTTGAACTGGCAACCTGCCTACTAGCCTGTTATTGCCCTAAGCACTAGGTTTTGCTGCCAAAGGTAGCCACACCTGAACAGATCCAAAACAGTATTAAAGGGATGACAGTCAGGGCACGGGAAGTCTGTGTATGTTTGCATGTCTGTGATAAGATCCAAAGGAGCAGCTGACTCACTTTTAACTACTTTATCCTGGTACAACTCACCACCACTCATCACCTTTCTCATGGCTTTTCTCTTTCTTCCTCTTCACAGATTTTTGATACAGAAGTCTGTTCTGCCTCACTTAGGAACACAAACTATTAATGCACTCAAATTCTGGCTAATAACAATAGTTGATAACATTTTGTATCCTAAGGTATGATTTGTGTAACTGCTGAAGGCGAAGCATCCAGTTTCAATCATGGATGAATGTATCAGAGCAAAACACACATATTTCTTGTTTTCTGACTTTATGAAATTCTTTATTTGTGACCTCCTGCCACTTTTATTGACACAATAGAGTAGAGGTGACTAAAAACAACAGGAATAGGAACAAGAAATGTCATAATCCATATTCAAAGTTGTATTACCCACTTGACCAACATGGCTCAAAGTGTCAAGAAACATACTGACTTCTAGGTCACAGCCCTGATCGCATCTATACTTCAGCATATTAGTAGGCCTTATTTACTACTAGTACATTATGGTGTAGGCTACCATTTAGTTTCAGTCACAGATATATGTATCAGAAAAATACACACATTTCTTCTCTTCACAGTCTGACAGATAATTGCAATGTATGCCACCCACCACCAGGCCAAGGACATAAACCTCCTTCTGTTTCAGAGCGGTTTTACGCTGGAAACCCCCCAAAGCATCTAACAATCACACACACAAAGCACTCAAAGAAAGGGAGACATGAGAAGTATAATCTTTCTTTAAAAAATAGGGAGATGTGGGTACAGTGTATTTTGTAATATATACTAAAACAGCTTTATGAGACTAGAATACCGTGGAAACCAATTAGTGGGTCATCGTGCCCAGTTCATACCCCCTACCAGTGTCCCCTCACGCATGCCCAGCCGTGTTACGACGAACCTGCTCGGGTTCACATGCACATCAAACGTGATTAGCTCTATGCAGCAGGATTCCCATGAATCCTCATTCTCTCTCATCTGCCACTGACCTCTTCAGCGCACCAGGCTTCAACCCCACCACAGTGGTGTCCCCCTTCAGCCCGGCCCTACCCAGGACCATGGGTCTCTCCTCCGCTTGTGGAAGTAATACCAGATTACAGAGCAACTGTTGTCAAATGTTTATATAATGTGTTTTTTCAAGTCCTTTCCCCCCCTCTCCTTGTTTGGACAGCTGTCCTTTAACAGCGGGACATCTTCAGATGCTGCTCTAGCATGACTCTTCTGCTTTTTTTTTGCGGAATTAACGTCTCATTTCAACTTAATAAACATGAAATACATTTCCAATTTGGCAACAGGAAGGCGCCAGGGTTACCGAGGGCGATTCGTGTGTGGTATGATTGAGAGGCCATTCGTGCGGGCACAGGATTTTGCTTTGTTTTATTTTGAGCATACTGAGTATGTGTGTGCCTGCTTTAATGTACAGATTTTTACATCACAACACCTGATGCTTGGCTGATATGGGCAGCTGTGCATGTGTGTGTGTGTGTGTGTGTGTGTGTGTGTGTGTGTGTGTGTGTGTGTGTGTGTGTGTGTGTGTGTGTGTGTGTGTGTGTGTGTGTGTGTGTGTGTGTGTGTGTGTGTGTGTGTGTGTGTGTGTGTGTGTTTTCTTTGTGGACCTGCATGAGTTAAACATTTGCGCTGTGACTCAGGTATACCAAACATGTCCCAACAGGCCACCAACAGCCCAGCATGGAACACAACGCTCCGCTCAACCCACAAAGAAAAAGAGAGAGAGCGAGAGAGAGAGAGAGAGAGAGAGAGAGAGAGAGAGAGAGAGAGAGAGAGAGAGAGAGAGAGAGAGAAGTTTAAAGAAAACAAAAGCGGACGGAAAGAAGAGGAGGAAAAAATGCAGATCACAGAGAAAGCTCCTTTTGTTTGTTGAATCAAAGTAGATCAGCTTAAATGAAATATCCACCAAAACAGGCATTCATGGTGGGGCGCAGGCAATGGGGTAGGAGAGGCAAGAGGTGTTTGCGACCCAAGGGCGGAGGGGGTGAGGGGCAGGGTGTGACTGCCAGATGAAAATCAGCCTGGGCTGGGTCACCTCCACACTGCGAGCCGCTGATCATGTTATGTAGCAGCTAGCCCAGATCCAGATGCTCTCTGTCAACACAGCGATTCCACGGAGGAAACATGGCTTTACAGCACAAGAGACAAACCACTGCATCACAATCACCCATCCACCACCCAACATGCATTTTATTGCTCAAATGCTCGGGGGACCTCAGTATCAACTTTGTCTCTGATTCTATTGCTAAAATTCTTTAGGAAACAAATGAGACGATTTATGTCATTAAGTAAGGGTATAAAGCCATACAAATTAACGTGGACAGCATAGCTCAGATATACATGTACATACACATACATTATATATGGGCCATAGCATTGAACTCAACTCAAGTTTGTTCCCTTCTGGAAGATTAAAAATGAAGGTAGAGATGGGGTTGTGAAAGGGATGCAAAGTGAGGAATCATCACAGTGAAGTAAGCACTAGTTTTGTGATTGACAAGATTACCTAGATGAAATAGCTTCTCCCAAACTTTGGGTATAGTACTCTCAGCTCCATTGAACACAATTTTACCATGTTTAAATCCACTGATTTCCTCTCAAAAACTGCACAGTAAACGAGAAAATTCAGTCTGGAAAGCTTAGAGCTAAGAGGAAATGTAACATTAGCATTACAGTAGCGTGAAACCCTCTAAATTGGGAGGGTCAATCACCTCGAGCGTGCTCTTAATCTGTTCTTCCACAGCTATTGATCAGCGAAATACACAGAAGCTAGGTTATACTGCTAATGTATACTTCATAAGTCCACTTAAAACCACACTGAACAAGACGAGGAAACGAATGACAGAGAAAGAGAGAGAGCCAAAGTCTGACTACCTCAGCTGGGGCCTTCTCTCCCCCTTCCTGTCAGGAGGTAAATAGCTATTGGCTGCTCAATAAGTGGCTTCGGTTCACAGAGTGAGGGGTCTTTTTCCCTCTGCTCTCCACTACCTTGACAAGCAGGTATTGACAGAGCAGTTACACACTAACCCATTGGGGGAAATCCTCTACAATGTGCCCCGGGCAGCTGATAAATGGAACTCATACGCTACCTGAGAGTATAAGCGCCTATATGCACACAAACACAAACACACACACACGTTTTCTCTCACACACTAACACAGAGGCATGGTCACACAGAACGAGACCTGACACACTGAAAACTTGACAAAGCAATGAAGTCTGATGATAATAACAGGAAGTGAGTCAAAGAGAAAGACGAACAAGGGCGAAAAATGGTCAGTAAAGATGTGAAGGTCATTGACGTTTCCTTGGACACAGATGTTTGTCTCTCTCTCTCTACACCAAAATCATTTTGCTCGGCTTCAAGAGGCACAAGATTACAGGATGGGAAATTATAGTACACAAACGTACGCTCGATAGATGTGGCCATGATCAAAATACTTGATTAAAAAAAATGAAAGCATTCAATAGCCAATTAAGGCCCTTGGAAACAGCTCGCTGAGTCCAAACACAGCACGGTATTGACACAGAAGAAAAAAACGAACAAAAAAGGCGGAGAGGCAAATGTGAGAAAGATTATTATAGTGCTAAAGCATCTGAGTAGCATCGATATGGACAGCCCACCACCAAAGCAGTTCAGCAAATGATAGACAGGTGACACGGTGAAGAGACGGGGTAGTCGAGGGGTAACAGAGAGAAAGCAGAAAGCCCCTCGTAGCGCGGTCTCCTCTCTCCGTAAGCTTGTGGGCTGTTAAATAGCCGGGGGTAAGGCACTGGCTATCACTTTGTGATATGATGTCAGTAACCTTCATTGATCCACGTGCAGGCAGGCAGGCCTTATCACAGACTCTCTCTCTGTGATATACTGAGATCTGGGCCCCAGTGCTTTTTAATACACTGCACTTTGGGTGAGGATGTCACAGGCTAACCTCACGGCACCTTGGGCAATATTTTACAGCGGCACTATGACAACCGAGAAGGCTGGAAAAATAAATGGTGTCGCTTTACTAGTGGTCTTACAATTAAAATATTTAATTTTTATTGGTGCTTGTGAGGATATATATCTAAGATTAGGGATTTGAAAAAAAAAATTCAACTTCAATCTGTACCTTATTTGTATTGCGGTTAATTGTATTGAATGTGCACTTGTAGTGTATTTCAAATATTAAATGTATATGTTTTGCAAAACTGAACTTGATATAATATTAATGAAATGAAGGCAACTTATGTGTACTCAGAGTACACTTTCATGACTGTTTTAGCACACTTAAGTACACTTTTTGTAATGTCAAATTAAAAGTTTTACTTTAAAAGTACATTTTAAAACTTAATCCTTTGTCATGCTTTAAAGATGTACACTTTGCTGTTTACTAACATTCTTAATGTGAAGTCCTTGATTATAATTTTACTGTATTGTTAAACTGTTATTATTGTTAAACTGTTATTCAATATTACATTAAAAGTTAATATATTTGATCCTAAATTGCGACTTCACATTAGACAATAGAAATAATTCTGAAATTACATATAAAGATGTGCTTAAGTCCTACTTAAATGGGTAAAAAAAAGCACTCTAAAGTTCAGCTAATTGCATTTAATTAAAATTTAAACTTAAAACTTAAAACAATACATTCAGATAAGTATTTATTTTACAGCATATTATTTTTGTACAAATTACTTTTTTCAAAAGTATGCTTAAGTGTACGTAGAGTAATACGTCCCTCATATTTGTACTAAATACAAAATGATACATCTTATCAAAATACAATTTCAGATGTACAAGTACAATAGCAATGCACTAAAACCAACGCCAAAGTTAGTAATAACCACAAAACACCTTAGCATTTAGGCAGAGTTTAGCATACACTAGTTAATTTTATTCTTGCTCTTTTGTTACATCCTTTAATAGGTATAGTAATAGAGAATACAGGAAATTACGTATAAAAGAAGAGGAAACACCATACAACTTTAGCATTTAAGCTAATTGCTAGGATAGCTAATTGCTAGGGTTCTGGCTAGTCCCCTTTTTATTTGTAAGGTCATCAGAGTCCAAGAATTATGAGGCAAAAGTATTTTTGAGTAGGCCATGTATGACGAAAAGCAGGAGGCCTGAGCTGAATATTTTTCCGCCACTAAGTTTGGTGGACGAAAGAAACACTCAGACACACACTTCCAGAAAAATCAAGGTGCTGACAGGAACTTCCCTCACTCAGATTTACCCATACACCTGACCTGAGTGAAAACAGACAGACAGACACACACACACACACACACACACACACACACACACACACACACACACACACACACACACACACACACACACACACACACACACACACACCATTTGCTTCTTATCCTTTGGAAGTAACAATCAGTTCACTACCACCATATGACCTATATGTTTAACTTCACAACACAGGATTCCACATGGGTCCACATCAAGAGAAAATGTGAAGTGTGTCTTGGGAAAATGTATGCATGGCCTCAGGAGGAACTAAATTAGCAATTTATCAGTAAATCTAAAATATAGTAGATTAAGCCTATCAGTCCCTGCCAGTTACACAGGTGTCTACTAACACAGACACTTATTCTGATGTAGTCTATGTGGGCAGAGCGTTGCGGAAGACAAAAGCATCTGAAGGAATAGCAACAGTATTATCCTATGTATTGATTTTAGCTGTTGGGTATTACAGAGGGAAAGAGTGGTTTTATCAGGCTAAGATCCCCCTACACTTTTTCCTAACTAAACCAGTCTTTCCACAGCTTATCTGGCCAGAGAGGCTATTACTTACACCTTCAATACACCCTTCACCTGGGAGGACAGAAGTTAACATGACTTTTTGGTGAGGCTACTTGCCTCATCATGAGTGACGTCATGGATGACCCTGCTGAAAATACCAGCATGGCTAGTCACCAGAACATTCCATTCCATTTTGCATGTTGGTTCCCATTGTGGGATGTTGGTGTCCCCACCAGTCCTTTTAACTAACCCAACAAATCAAAACTTCTTTGCTAAAAAGAAACTTGCAGTTTCTTGCATTTACTTTTTTTTTTAAGTATGTACAAGCATCTCCAGATCGAGCTGCTTTCCAGGGCTTCCTAAAGTTCACCTATAGATTAAGTATGATGATCTAGCAATTAGGCTTCTTCCTCTTCCTCCTTCTGTCTTTCTATCTGCTCTGAATATGAGCAGCAGAATGGAGAGATAATGAGAGCAGTATAATCCCACAGAGGAGTCTAGTACATCCTCTAATCACAGACTAAATGTTGGTTTTAATTACAGAGAATGGAAGATATCCGAAGAGCACAATGCCACTGACGTTTAAAAAAAACGGTAAACGCCAATTATCGTACAAAATCTGTGGTTATTCTATTGGCACATCATGCCTCCGCCAAGATATGAGCATCACAAGGAACGCTTTTATTCCAATGTGTTCTCATTTCCCAATATTAATAATGGAGACAGGTTGGGACAGAGAAAACCTCCGCTTCGCAATTACTGTAAAAATCCATAATCTAATCAATGTGCAATTCAAAGGGATTGTCTTAATACATATAAAATATATGGCTTGTGCTGAATATGTACACAATGATAGGCTGCATAAATGCTATTGTGAAAATGACCAATGAGGGGATTGCGGGTATTGAGGAAACGAGGCAAAAGTTTAACGATTTACATATTTCATCACAAGGCGAGGCGAGAGTGTGAAAATGCGGGGAAGAGGATTACAAAACAAGTCAATCCATTAAAGAAATACAAGCAATCTTTTTAGAGCCAATCCCGATTTCTCAAGACTTTGACAACGTAATCCACTATGTCAAATACCCTAAGCACACTCAATGGGCTGGGAAAGAAAGCGTGCAAAGATTTTCTGAGTGAGTGTAGACTAAAACCAGGCAGAGGGGAGTGCGTTCTGATACCCGGAACTGGCACGCTCTCATAGGGCACTGCTGGCCGCCTCGCCTGACTCCGAGCCCACCTTGTAATTTGCTAGGGGTGGAGATAAATCTTATCTCAGAGACCTGATTAAGTTTTTAATTTACACTCCAATCAATAGCCCAAGTCTATTGGCAATATGTCTGAAACTCTATTTACCAAAGGATTCTCTGCTATCAATTGATCAAGGACCTCGCAGCCATAAATTATAGACATATGTTTGTGTGTCAATGTGTGTGTGTGGCGGAATGTGTCCGTGCCGGGGGAATTCTTTCGATGAAAAGTGAAACGATGGGAAAGTTTAAGCTGGAGGCAGCACAAAGTTGCCCCCAACAGAGCTGATCGTCTTACATCTACACACCCTCAAAATCACAAAGAGCTCGGGCTCTATCTTTTAACAGCAGCGGCTGGGGGTAGGGTGTGTGCGTTTGGCCACATGTACAAAGATTTGTACAGTGTTCTATCACGTTTGTTACACCAATCCAAGCGTTCAAATGGCCAAATTAAGACATCATTATTACACAATGCTAGTTGAGAAAAACACACTCCAGCACCAACTCTGGCCTGATCCCTCCCACTTCCGGTTCCTTTCTGCAAGAGAGCTATTATCTGTTTACAATCCTGTGCTTTCCAAACGGAACTCTTCAGGATGAATCCGCTCTCGTTGCCCGTATGTCGAATTCCTGAGCTCAGTTCGTCTGTCTGGCTGAGAGTCAGAGCAACATGGGAAACAGAGGCAGGGATTGTTCAGGCATCGGTTTGCACCACCATGACATCCAGGAAACGTCCCAATGGCTATTTTAAGCTATTTTGATATTTGTTTAGAACTTCACAGGCTGTGTGTGGTAGAAAAGTCTGGAATAGAGAGAGATTGTGCTCAGGAAATGTGAAGAAAAGATCACAAAATGTAAAAAAAGCGAAGGTACCTTTTTTCATAACAGAGGTGTGTGAACAACGTGTGTTCTGTGATATTTCTCCAGTGTGGTTGGTAGGGTGCCGGTGGGACTCTCTCACTCTGTTTCCCAGGAAAAGAGCGGAAAGAGGGCAAGTCCTTATCGGCATGGAGAAAGTGTCGTCATAGCATTTCTGCTCTGACCCTGCTGACTCGCCGATTCCTTAACATGAGATCATTCTGGACAGCTGACCTCAATATCACTGTGCTGTGCTCTGCCAGCCCGCTGCACATCCACAAGAGCTTCTCCTCTGTATAACAGCAGATAGTGACCACACTACAGTCCACACCCCCGTCAGCCCACACACACATTTGAAATACTCCCTTTGAGCTCTAAGAAGGTATAAACTAGAGCTACAGTACAATGAAAATTGGAAATGTTCTAAATGAAATAGCAGTATACCACTTACTACTGTATACTAGTTTTTAAAAACAAAGTGAAACTGTATGCAGTATGCAATGATAAACATTTGTAACAGTAGTACACTTTACAATAGTTCGATTTGTTTGTAATAGTTAATATGTTATATATTAACACAATACTTATAAATTAGCAATAATGTAGATTGATAAATGCTGTAAAAAAAAAAAAAAAAAATATATATATATATATATATATATATATATATATATAAAAATATTTTTTTACCTATATGCATTAACTAATGTTAACAAATTAAACTACTGTAAAGTGTTAAGTGAGTGTAAATTTGTCAAAATTTTATAATTCAAGAGTCAAGAAAGTTGATATTGCTTCCAGATCCATAATGATACCATTATGTTGACGAGTGGAGCATGTGCTTGGTTTGAGAACAGATATATTTTAAAGGTTCTCTATCACCATACTCACTCAGCTATTGCCATGCTAGGCTGATGCTATCAAAGCATTGTGTTACCAATTTGCGAGTTAGCATTTACTGAATTAACTAGTTAAGGCTAGCCAAGTTTACACTTCTAAAATTATAAATTGAGATTACATGATCATTTTAGGTTAAATGTATGAATTAGTTTACTCAAATTTTCACGTTACAAGTACAAAATGAAAAAATCTTACTCAATCTTTGAATTTCTTAACTTGAAAAATGTGATGCTACTGATTACCTCAATTTTATTTTAGTTTTAGTTTTGCCAACTTATTCAGGTGTACAGTATACACATTTGAGTAGTATAGTAATTCGTTTAGAAGTAGGTCATCTGAATGTCCCTTGATATACTTCAGAATATACAGCAGTAAAGTAATAGAATAACGTGGTATTATGCCATTTTGAATAAACCCAAAAAATCTTTTTCCACTCTCTCATTTTCTTCCTTCCTTCGTATATTTCAAGAGTGAAATAAATAAATGAAAGGAAACACATGCTGGGTTGTATTAAACAGATGCCACATACGACATTCATCCTCACACTGGCTGGTGTGTACATTTCAAACTATACACACGACAGGCAACAGAAGACACGCACACCTACCAAACATTTCTGACGGTGAGTGACCGGAAATGGAGGGAGCGAGTAGAATAAGGCACTGATAAATGATTTGGGGAGGAATTTTAAGTGCTATTTTGTCACGAGGTGAGCCTCACTCTGGTGGACTCTAGCATAAACATGTGTCAGGACTGCATGTAATTACAGAAGAAAAACTTCCTCTTGTACTACGTGCATGAAAAAAAAACCTCACAGACTGAAGTATCTGTGTGTGTTTTATAGCCCCCAAACCTGCTACACATACTTTAAAGATGAACAAACACAAAACACACATTTTGGCACCTACTGCCATAAAGTCCTGTTAACCAAGTGTTAATAAACTGGTAACATGTAATCAGAGTTGTCACATGAATGGCATGCAATGTGAAGAATGGACAAAATCTGGTTTCCAGAATATTCAGGACACGAGTGTGTGCTTGAGTAAACAAGGAACGATTTATGCTCTGAAAATTGTGTAACACTTCCACAAAATGCCTGTCAAAGATCTCCAATCGTGTACGCAACAATCCCACAGTCCCTGATGATGTCCAGATTTGTTTTGATCGAGTCAGTCACTGTAGTTTCTAAAAAGAGGACCATACTGGGGCTCATTTTCCACACTAACCCTCATGTTTCTCAGAGCTGCTATAATTAGCCAACTTTGTTCCTCGCTGCATGTCCAAATGATATTTACATATACAAATCCCATTTGGCTGCAGAGAGACCATTCCAGCAAAACCAGCTAGCAGAGTTTGCTCGAAATTACTAAACAAACAGGATGAATATGTGTCCAATGCATACCCCACAGATAATGAAAAAATATGGATGGTTTGAATGTGGTCACATTGTGTTTTGACTGAAAACGAAACACTCAGCACGAAAGGCATATTACAGTCATGCTGTCAAGTCCTTCTGAGTGTTTCGGGGGTCAGTGGAAGCTCTTTAGCTTGGGCAGGTCAGGGCTTGAGGTCTGAATGCATTAAAAAAAACATTCCAGAGCTCTCAGCAGACAGCCACCGTTGGAAGCAAACGCCCTCAGACGCTGCATAACCCTCAAACTTCTCCTCAAGCACTGCCAAGTCTCTCTCGCTTTCACTTCCTCTTCTGTCCTGCAGATTACTCAAGCGGTTAAGCATCGCATGATGTCATAACACTGTCTGATCGGTGGATGTTATGAGGAAAAAAAGGTGAAAAGTTTCTGTCCTCTTGTTGTAAAGTTTATTAGTGGACACATCTGATATTAAACAGAGCCATATCAATGTGAATGGGATTTCCTGAGTGCTTAACACACTTTTTTACCTCTGTGTTCTCAAGCCTGCCTCATTAGGGGCCATCTTGATTAGCTGCGGAAGGCTTTGTTGAAGAGCTATTTGTACGTTCACTAAGAGTGAATGAGCAAATGAAAAAAAGAGAGAGGGAGGGAGAACGAGGCAGGTTTCAGTTGAGGCCTCGCCCTTGCTCTGCCACGATTGTAAACTTTTTCTGTTGATATGCAAAGCAGTGCAGATCATTTGGGTCCCCATGGCAACAGCGCCCCTGCTTTGCACAAATGTAATGATTAATCGCGCCTTTGATAACAATGGCCGGCACCGCTGTTCCAACATAAATGCTGTGAGGAAGACAGTGTGTGACTGCAGGGGGATCCATACACAGACCTACACGCACACCCACTCCCCTGCTGTCGACCATTCGCTGAATGCGAGGGGTGTGTGGCCATGTGCGACCACGTGCTAGCTCGCACTACTTTACAAATCGGAAAACTAGCCTTGACTGCAAGTTTGGTTCTCTTATGTGCTCTCTTGTGAGGACAGACAGATAGAAGGACAGATGGACAGATGGATAGACGGATAGACAGACAGATAAACAGACATACAGATAGACACATAGATAGACACATAGATAGATAGATAGATAGATAGATAGATAGATAGATAGATAGATAGATAGATAGATAGATAGATAGATAGATAGATAGATAGATAGATAGATAGATAGATGAAGCCTTTGTGTGTATGTGTTCGTACAAGCCAATGTTGCGGCTTGCGAGTCAATGCAGGAATGTGGCCAGAGTTTAGGTCTCTGAAACTGTAATTCAATCAGCGCCACTTGGCTTTGACGCAGATTCACTTTGTCAGTTGCGCTTTACCATTAATTTATCATTTCGAAAACAAAGACAATCCAAACAATCATTTCTCTCTCCTCTGATACCTGTCAGAGAGGGGTGGGCGCAAATCTAATAACTACATTTTATTGGCTGACATCACAGCTTTACTCCAACACGTGGACAGGCTCCACCTAGACTCGTGAAGTGGGTTAAACATGAGGGACGAATCCTCTAGTTGCTACCAGCCAGATGAATATCAACCACAGGCCTGACAGAAGGGCTCACCCAGTCCACCCCCCCCCGCCCAAAGCCGCATATACATACTACTGAAGGAAAGTCAACAGTGTGTTATGTCTAGTGTCCAGATGGTCAGACGTGGTATAGAAACATGGCCTCTGAAAGGGGCCGGACTGGGAGCTTGCCCATGCAGGACAGGGTTAATGGTGCCGTGAAGAGAAACAATGATTTCACAGAGAGTGCGAGTATGAGGGGGGGCTCCTCATGCAGATCAGGGACCAACAATATGTTTTTTTTTTTGTTTTTTTTTGGCCTGGTCAAGCTAGTAGTTCATATTGTCCATTCGAATTATAAAAATGTAAAGTTTAATCAATTATAAAACTACTGTTTTTTATTTTTTTATTTTAGCCAGTTCTTACCAATGCTACTAACAATAACATAATTAATTCTCGAAATTATAACAACTATTCAGTGAATGTAAGCCAGCTAGATAACGTCACCTTGGTGACAAGTTTTAACAAGCATAATCCGTAACAACATTACGTAACATCACGGAAACCGAAATGTTTACGTTTTCAAGCATTAAAGCGTAGTGATGTTGTGACCTGCCAGGGCAAGTGACAGTTCCGTCAACTGGCCCAAACTCGTTCTCACACCGGCCGCAGACCAGCGGGCCACCTTATTGTTGAGCCCTGCAGATGTTGCCAGGCCCTGGTGGGTCACACAATCACACACACATTTGCATTCCTGATAGAGGGAATTGGGATTAAGGGCCCTGAATGCCTTTCTCAATTCTGACAGAGTCTGAACACACAAGACAGAGAGAAAAAAAGCAGGACGACATGGGGAGAAAAGGCTACAGAGAAAGAGAGAGAAAGGACAATGAAAAGAAAAGCACCTTGAGAAAATATTTTTTTTTTTTTAAATGTTAAAAGTAGGCGAGAGAAAGGAATGCAGAAGGAAAAAACAGGACAACTTGAAAGAGGGAGAGAGGAGAATTTAAAGAAAATGTATTTAACCAATAACAAAAAAACAGCTATTGTTAAGATCTTTAACGGTGGGTTAAAACGTAAGAATGTAATTGCATTGATCATAAAATACTAAAGCATTTACTTTGAATGAAGAAAGGAAATGCACATTTTAAGAAAAAAAACAAATCACAAAAAGAAGTTGTTTTTATATGATAAAACTAGGCATATTTTGGACGCTTTCTTGTTGTCAAACATTATTGGATCTTGTTGACGGTTAATATAATGAAGTACATCTGTTACTCTTTTAGGACACCTGTGTTAACTTGAGGAGAACTTTCTTCATACATTTACTAAAAATTACTTTTTTCAGTCCAGCTGATTAAAAATAACCATAAAAATGTCTCAGAAAAGTGAAGCATCATTTGTTTGGATGCCTCTGGGTTTGAAATGATCAATTTGAAGCGTGCCTTGACTGTCCGAATATTTTTTTGGGCCACTGTATGTGTATGTGACAGTTGTTTGGCACAATGAGAGAAGAGAGAGGCCCTTGTCCAGGGCAGAGGTCTAGAAGAACTTGTTTTATCCTCTGCAAGAGAGACAGTACTGACCAGCTGTGTTCAGTGAAGAACCATGGCTTATACAAACATACACAACCTTTGATCAAACCACCGTGGCCCAGCCAAACATGCCCCTCACCAGACACTGAGCATACAAACAGTCATAGAGCTAGTTATGTGTTTAAGTGTGTGAGTACGTGTGTGGAAGTTGAGCTTGGCACAGTGAAAAGGCAACATGGTAGTGAAATTCAAGAGGCAGTGTAAAGAAAGAAAGAAAGAAAGAAAGAAAGAAAGAAAAGAAAGTAAAAATCTTTCTCTTTCACTTTGTCTGTCTTCTATGCAAATTATTAGCATGCATGGCTGCAGTACACAGTAATGGGCTCTGTTCCAAAACCTACTGAGCTAGATAGGAGAGCCTCCGCAAACAAGGGCCTTGGAGCCAAAAAGGTTGAGTATATCATTGACATTTTTCTTGACAGTCAACAATCTTGATGCTGTTTTAAAATTTGGATGAAACAAGCATCATAGAAAGCAGCATAATGTTGCTGCCTACCTTTCTGGATCAGCTGCCGCATTGGCAGTGAGCCTGTGATTGATCCCTTGGAATGTTGTCTAGATAGGCAGCTCACTAGGTTGTGGAATAGAACTATAGTGTCTCACCTAAGCCCACAATAAGGATCACTAAAGAGGCACCACAACTAATTAGATTTAACTGCAGGAGAAACAAATACTGAGGGATGAGCTAGTCTAAGAAAGAGCTGGAAAGCAGACCAGAGCAAAGCTTATCCAGTTGATTTATATTCACCGAGGTCAAACCCAAATTCAGGGATCTGGCTAGTCTCAAACACTGTCAAAATTCATTTCCTCCACCTCAAAACATTTCTGCTCAAAATGGAGGTATCGCCTGCCCTCTTGTCTCTCTTGGAGAGTTGCCTGCTTCTGCCATAATTCCATCAGAGCTAATTGCTTCCAGCACCGTTGTCATTTCTGCAAGAGAGGGGCACTTTTCAATCAACAAAAGCCTGTTCGTACTTAAGCGTGGCTGATATGAGATCTGCTGTTGTCTATAAACATTTGGAGCAGCACAATCTAATCTGTACGACATGATAAATTCAAATTCAAATTCAATGTTATGGCAAACACCTAAAAATAATGTGCTGCCAGGTTTTTTTTAAATGGTGAAATATTGTGTTGTTGCATATCTGGCTCATTCTTGGCCTCTAATGCTTGTGTCTGGACTGTAAGTTAGTAAGTGTGGCTATGTTCTCTGGCAGCACTGCAGGGATACTGTAGAGTCAAATTTATACCGCCCCTGTCCGCAGTCAATGCGAGCCACTGACTCAGTAAGTTAATATTTCCCTCTCTTCCACTCATAAATTTGCATGTGATTAAAAAAGCTGACCTAAATGCATTTTTGAGCACCACAAGTAATTAGTTAGAGTATCCTTAGTAGGAGGGCATGTGTTAAGAGGTTTTATCCCCCCTTTTGGAAAATCCAGCTAACACCAGCTTCAGATGGTAACTAGATGTATGTGTTCATACAGGCAGTGCAAGACAACAACTGTAAATTCATTATATTCAATGAGAAATGGCAATTTGAGCTGACATCTGTGACAAAGTTCGACAAAGTTCAACTTTATGCAAATGCAACTACCGATGACTACTAACAACAGCAACTTGGTGACCTTTTAAGGGCCCGATATACTTATATAGCGAAATCGAAGAACGAACTGGAGTGATGTCATTTAGAACAAAATCAGGCCAAAACTAAGTTTGTTTGGAGTTTGTTTCGGGACTTCGGGAAAGTTTGCTCTGGCTGGTAAAAACCTCCAAACTACTATTGGTCTAAGGAGATTACATAATAGCTAGATGCGACTCTCCAACTCATTTTCTCTATTTAGTCCGTCGAGGTCAGGGTTTTTTTTTTAGGTCAGACACAGGTTTTCTCACTGCTTTAATTTTTGTTGTGTTTATTTTGTTATGGAGAGAATATGTTATTAACATATTCACCTAAATGCCACTCTCAGCAGAGTGGACGGCATCAGGATGTTTCATAACAATATATTTTACAATATATTTTATTGGTTTCTAGCTGGTTGAACTTGTTCTAAATAGTTGATCAGCTGAGATCCCAGTTAGTGGACCCGTTTCAGCCTTGTAGATCATATAGATCAATCTAGTTAGAGTTGGTAGACCACTGTGGACAAGCAACAAACCAGCTACCATATTCCAAAATCTAACCTAACCTCCTTAAACTGGTACACCCACCTTAAACTGGTCCACTGCCCTGATAGAGAACAAGAACTGAGGAACACAAGCTGGCTTGCGATTCTCATGTACACCAAGTCCTGGAGTCAGTTCCATGTAGAAAGGAGATGCCCCTGCAAACAGACCCCCCTTGACGTTGAGGAGGAGTGTCAATGAGGGGCTAATAAAGAAAGACAATGAGTAAACAAGTAGGGCAAGTCTACCCCAGCTTGTAGGACCTCCCTTCCTCTCTCTGGGCTGGCACGCACTCAATGGGATCTGCCATAATTAGTCTCACCAATGCTTGTTTAGCATTTGCATATAAATGCTCTCGCTGGCAAGTGCTAAACACACCATCACGAACCATGCCCAAAACAGACGGTGACCACACCTCCACACCCTCCAGGAGAGGGAAAGGGGTCCCAGGGGGGAGCCCCCTCTGTGGCTCTCCTACCCCCGTGCCCGTTGCCTTCAACAGGTTGGCACCCATCTGCTAGCAGCGAGGGGCCACGGCTTGGCCTGCTCTCAGTTCCTGTTTCAAAGGAGATTGTGAAAGATGGCAACCAGGCTTCCTGTTTCTCTGCTTATGTCATGAGAGCGTTTCAACCCTATGAAATGAGCCCTGACAAAAACAGGCAGGCACACACATAGTGTTCTCGGGATGTTTCGATACGTTTTCTTTCAGGCAGCTCAGGCCGTGATAGTATGAGCTCCCGGCCCCACAGATGGAGTTGAGAAATAAAAATAACACAAGACCTCTTCCCTGTAACTGCTCCGTGATCACCTCATCTAGCCTTGGGATGGCTGCTATTGTTCTCTTTCTGTACAACATGCAACAATTCTTTCCTTTCCATGAGCCTCCCCCCTTCTCCCTCTCTCTCTTTCAGTTTCCTCCACGTCTCTAGCAGTTGTTATGACAGATCGATTCATAAAATCGGAGTGGAGGAAGGAAGTGATGAAACGAGTGTCTGTGCACCCTCCACCCCTCCGTCCCATCCACTGTAAACACAATGAAAGTCACCATCGGGAGATACCCACACCAGAACGGAGATAAGCTACAGAACACTCAGAAAAACACACACAGCTGGCCCTCGCAGCAGCGACTGCTAGCAGTTCTTCTCCCTGCCTAAAACTAACACTCATTGGACTCTGATAAATTGTATTGGTCTTTCAGAGCTTGGGATATTCTCTGTGGAGTTTTCAGTTATTCTTTATTTAAGTAGCAACTTTTTCTCAGACGTTTCTTCTAAAATTCCTAAGGAAAAATAGAGTGATAGACTATTGTTGACATAAAGTTAGAACAAAGCTATGCAATTAGTGAATAGCATAGCTCAAGCAATTTGTTCTGGGATCAAGTTGATGAGAAATGTTTGAGTTCATGGTGAAATCTTTGGCTTTAATTGCAGACGGTGGTATCCTGGCACAGTGTGTGACATTAAGATCTTTTCTGAAATTCTAGATCATTCTTTTTCTCAGGAGAAACATCTGAGGATCAGGAAACTTAAGCAAAAATTTGATCTCCACTTAATCTGGATCTGAGAAACAACTGAGTTATTAAATAGACCTAATTAACATTTCTTCTTTTCTATGAGAGGAAGCCAATCTTGAATTTAGCAGACAGATATTTTTACATGCAACATGACTCAATATACTGTATGTGATTTGGACTTCTGACAAATTCTGACGCTGTCACACGAGTGTCATTTTCCCTGACAGCACGTCTGTCATTACCAGCTTGAGACATTAATATTTACATACCACTGAACAAATTAGCTTTTGATGTGTATTTCCAGCAACCGCGAGCCATCGCGATCCTCAACTTGTGTCATCCAGTCTACCTTTAAACAGCCATCAGGTTAAACTACAGTGAGAAAAACAAGGGGGGAGAATGTAATCTCGCTTATGTGTATAGTTACAAACTCGTCACAAAGCACAGAAAAAAAAGGGACAGAAAAAAAAGGAACAAAAGACTGGCACTTGACAAAGTAACTGATCCATAAATGTTTCATGTGAGCGCCAAGCCTGTCTTTCACCTCTGCATGACCCCCCCTACACTCCTCTCTCTTTCTCTCTCCCGCTCTCTCACTTATTTGCTGTCCGGTAAGTTCACTCAGCTTTAGAGAGAGAAAAAAATACAAAGATAAAACAAATCAACCACAAAAATAAGGTATTCTTTAAATTAGGTGAGAAACAGCTGAGAGATAAGGCTCCATGAGACCAAAACACATGTATAATATGTGAGTGTGACTAGATAGAAAAGTTTTTTTTTTTCAGGGAAATAGCAAGTCATTACATTTAAAAATTAGAAAGGCAGTATTTTAGTATTAGTTAAGGTACTCATTTGTTTTTTAATTGCATGCACAGATGACTTGTTCACAATAATACAAGGAATGTGGACAAGGAATTAAAAAAAACAAAATATAGTTGACTGTCAATTATGTTGACTTTAAAAACTGAACACAGCTGATAGTGGATGTGTGTCACAGAAGGTCGGCCTCTGGCTGACACATGACAGAACGGCAGACAGCATGTGTGACGTCACGGTGTGGGGGTCACCGATCTATTGTGGCTGTCTGGCCTTGAGGAATCCCCAGTGACACGATCACACCCAAAACCCACTCATCCAGTCCCCCAAATTTGAATCAGGGTGAGGAGCGGCTTGAATATGTTACAACCTAAGGACGCAAGGTCGATTCAACGGAAACAACAGAAGGGTCTCAAGTCTCGTTCCACACATTGTCGCCTGCTGTCCTTGGTGTGTTTTTTACATGTGTGTCCAACAGTCACACAGCTCCTTTGATTAAATCAATTTAACTCAAGATTCTTAAAATGCACAAAAGGAATAAAACAAGTGTTTAGCAGTGCAGATACAGGGATTGTGTGTGTCTGTGTGTGTGCACATGTAGGTAACGGACGAGTAACCAGACGCCCCGTCCTCAGAGGGACAGACAGCAATAGTACGACTTCACTCAGGCCTGATTTAATTGTGGTCCTATGTAACACTTAATAGAGAGCGCAGTGCACCTGGCAAAAACAAGTTACACCCAAGAGGGGGTGGAGGGGTGTCCAACAGTACCAATTAAACACCTCAGCCAATGAGCTGACCTCTCACAGGACTCCTCGTGCCAATAAACCAATCACACCGCACCTCTCATGTCTCATTAAATACCTATGTGATAGGAAGGCGACAAGGAGAGACAGCTTTTTGTCCTCCCAACATTTAATTATAATGTCTGGGAGGAAAAGAATTCTGCGAAGTAAACAATCATCATTACTATTGAAAACAACACTACTTATTCTAAACGCCAAGACACAGACACTGATATTTGTGCACTGCTGTCATATTTTTCTTTTATAAAAGAAAAAAAGAAGCTTATACAGCTTATTTACAACTTGTAAATAAGCTTCTAAAATGATGCAAAAGTACTAAATTAAAAGCCTGAACAAAATAACATTTACATATAACAGAGCTTCTTAGAATCATTTAACAATATTACATTGTCAGTCTGAGACTGTGGTTTCATAAATAATGCGTTATATAAAGTAAAGCAGAACTGAATCCTAAATTTATTTCCTCATAGAAATATTTGAAATGGCACCAAAATGGCTGCCATCAGAGACGAATGTGATCTGTCTGCTCACTCTACCAGACACTGGCCTTGATCCTCTCTCTCTCTCTCACTCACACACACACACTTATACACACACATTTAACACAGGCACACAATCACAGTATCACTTAAAAAAAAAAAAGTAAAACATGTCAAACAACTAGCATAGACAAAACAGGATTACTTTAGCTGCAAAAATCAAATAAAAATCATAAAAATGTCATAAATGCATTGTTTTTTAAACTGAGTTATATTTCAATTATTTGCATTCAATTATTTAGCAATTATAAGTGAGATAATATAAATACAGACAATAAAATGCCCCCTTAATTTCAGCGTATTGTTCAGCGTCCTTAAAATTATTTATAATACAACAAAGATAATAATTATGTGTATGTGCGTTACATATATTTATATATACATATAATTATTGCAACAAAAAAACAATTATATAAATATATATATATATATATAACAAACTGATTAAAAAAAGTGTTGAATAAAAAATAGATATAGGCCTACTAATTGTAAGTAAACATCTAATCACTGACACTGACAGTTTATGAATTTGATGATGCAGTGTATATTTTGAGAATAAAAATTAAAAGACAAAAAAAAATTCTTTCCTGTTTTTCAAAATAAGAAAAAAAAAATTGTGTACAAAAAAAAATGACACTGGAAACAGATGGTTTTAAATCCTGCACGTGTGTGTGTGTGTGTGTGTGTGTGTGTGTGTGTGTGTGTGTGTGTGTGTGTGTGTGTGTGTGTGTGTGTGTGTGTGTGTGTGTGTGTGTGTGTGAGAGAGAGAGAGAGAGAGAGAGAGAGAGAGAGAGAGAGAGAGAGAGAGAGAGAGAGAGAGAGAGGTGAAAGCCCAGAGGAGAGGTGCTGTTAGATGAACACGGAGCCTGTAGCACTTAGGGGCCATTTTATTGCTTTGCTGTGGTCAAGTGAGGTGCAGCGAGCTCAATTCCAGCGCAACAATGACAAAGAGGGCCGCCGAGACAAAGGGGTATCTCTTTGCCTCTTAACCCCTTCAGTGCTATAAACATACACAAAATCGAAGCCACGAACACCCCGCTCACACGTGCAGAAACACACACGTAAACACTCAACGATACGTGGGACAGTGTGTAATAGCCGCGCCGTTTCAGACCAAACTAATGGATTCAAGACTCCGACCAGCCTGACGGGTAGAGCTAGGCCTCAACGCCACAAAGACAGAATCGAATGACTCTACTATACCTTTATTTCCTCTCATCCTCGCTCTCTCCGCTCCTCCTCTCCCAGTGCACCATGGGGGACCCGTATGGGCTGCTGCACATTTGCAAATGAATCACGCTTTTTGTTTGAGGTTTTTTTCTTCTCCAAACATGGAAAAAGGGAGAGAGGAGGGCGCGCGAGAGAGAGAGAGAGAAAGAGAGAGAGGGGGGCTCCTGCCATCGCTCTTTTCTTTTCTGCTGTCTTTAATCCTGAGGAGGATAAGCTGTGCCGTACACAGAGAGGAAGTGCCATCGGCCTGTCGAGCTTCACCCGTTCCCACTCAGCATTCCTGCAGCCCTCACACACTACACACACACACACACACACACACACACACACACACACGCACGCGTGCTGTCGATCACTCACTCGCATGCACAGAAACGGCCCGCGTTTCTGACAGCACATGCAGCACATGATCTAAGCTCGCTCACCGATTTGTCACTCAGAAAAAAAAAAAAAAGTGCTGTACGTTTCATAAAAATCTATTTCGCACCACAGCTGAGCAGCATGCAGCCTAAACAGGAAAAAAAAAATGCAATTAAATTCATATGATTCAAAATAAGGAATAACTTGCTGCGAATACTCTCGCATTTAAATGGAAAAGCTTTGAATTGCAATAAACTGTATAGCTGCAAAAATATATTCTTTAGAAATGCAGCAGTAATGCAACAAATGACTGCTTTCTGTGATATTACTCAGCCGCGAAATCGAGAGACAGAGCATGATACAGCGACACTCCTTGACCGATACACACACACACTCAATCCAGGTCTGTTTTCATGTCATGGTGCTAATCTAGCCGAGGCTAACACTGGCTGTATCACATGTTATGCTAAGCGTAAAATGCGCTGGAAAATGGCATCTGCAGACGCTCTCAGGGCCCCGATCAGCCTGACTGATAAGTCTGCTTCTCACACCAACACAATCGACAAATCATATTAATATCATATCATAAAACAGACATTACAACAGAGTTTTTGAATATTTGAACATTTTGCATCGTATATACACACACAGACACATACATATTAAATGTTTTATATATATAGATCTACTGTATTAAAAAAAATCTTGTTTGATTTATATTAATGTGTTTAATGTCTGAATGTATTTTTTTGTGTAGCCTATATATATATATATATATAAATAAAGAATCGTATATATTATATTTAAAGAGTAAATATGTAAATATCATACATATGGCTATATTGATCTAAAACATTTGTAGTCTCTAAAAAATGTTTGATGAAAACTAGATCTCGTGTGCATGAAGAGGACTTTTCATTTGAAAATGACACTTGTAAGACACTTGCATGAGTGCACTTACACAAAAATAAATGTGCACACTTATAAAAAAAAAAAAAAGCGTGAAAGGGAACGAAAAATAAAAGAGAGAATGAGAGTGAAAGAGAGAGAGAAGTCACAGGCCACAGGACCTCACGCTTTGTTTCTGCATTGAGAGAAAGGCGACCTGGGCTGCCAGTGTCTGTGTGTCCTCCATGTTTTATGCATTCTGCCTCTTTGTGATGATAAGAGACAGCGCGGAGGGCCGGACGCTGGGCTCCGGGGTGCAACGAAGAGGAGGGGGTGAAGAGCTGGTCCATCTTTATGGCGGAGAACATGGAGCTGCCTTTCAAAACTAGCCCTGACTCCCGCTAGCATCCACAACACTGCCGCCTGTAGAGCCATGCTACTATGCTAGAATTCAACCTCACAAACACACACACACGACACGCTTGGGGGTGTACCACTGCAAAAACAGCCTGAGATAACATCTGCTTGGAACCTATCATATATTTACGTAAATGTCAAATTAGTTTCTTCAGTTCCTATTTGACAGTTTCACAGTATATACACAAAAAAAATGGCTCCATTCTGTTGTCTGGTTTTTCATAAATTAGCCATTTTGCTTCGCATGAGTTTGTGAAATGCAGGCATTGTGGGTCCTCATGACATTAGCTGTGAATGACAAATGCTGAAGGCTATGTTTGTCTCCCAAAATATTCCCTGACTGACGGAAAATGTGCAAAAGCAGCTTCTCGCAATAAAAGAGGAATTCCTGTCCCCGTTCCACACACACACACAACACACACACACAAATGTCTCCTTTTCAGGGCTGACCCTGTCTATAAACAGCTCAGGATCTACTACTCTAGATCAGGTGAGGACCTCTGCTTCTCTCTTTCTGTTCTATATCACTCATTTTTTCCTTTCAAAGCAAAAATAAAAACATTTTATTTAGCCGTTTGGATGGGGTAGTTTAATCATGCTGTTATAACATGTATAATGTGCATGAGTGTGTATATGCACAAAAGAGTGTTTAGGTTAAAAAAAAGATATATAAATAAAAAAAGATATAAAATTATTATCTTTATACACATACATACTGTGTGTGTGTATATATATATATATATATATATATATCATTAAATAATAGGCAGATGAGATCATGTGCACACACACACACTCTCATAAATCTCCACCACAATGATTTGGAGACAGTCAACATGATAACGTATTGTGAAACAGCAAGCCACAGACGTTTCTGCCAACTTTTACTGGGAACAAATAAACGAAAACAGCAACAAAAAAAAAACAAAAAAAAAAAAAGAGGAGGGAAAAAAAGAGGAAGCAGAAAGGAACATGCAGACAGTCAATGCAACCGTCTGAAAGGTGAAACCGTGGCTTGAGCTGAGCTTGTGCAAAGCTGAGTTTACACAGGTAGCGTACCTAACTATCCCCCTATACCCCCCCCCCCCCCCCCAAACACACACACACACACACACGGACCATCCTCCCCACCAACGCTCAGCCTACCCCCGGTCTGTGGTTTAATGATAGCACTGACACGTACGCTATTGTCCTCCCCCTCATTATGGGACGACTGGAAGAACTGGTCCTGACTGCACAGGCTTGCATATTCAAAACCATCATGTGTAATCAGACCCA
Organism: Leuciscus leuciscus; assembly: GCF_965113295.1. Classification (NCBI taxonomy): domain Eukaryota; kingdom Metazoa; phylum Chordata; class Actinopteri; order Cypriniformes; family Leuciscidae; genus Leuciscus; species Leuciscus leuciscus. The sequence goes on from NC_138726.1 coordinate 8,450,713, forward strand.
GTGCTCCTGCTAACCTAATTTACACACACACAATCCAAGCCCTACAGCAAATGGAGGTGGCTGGGCTTTCTCTGCGCTCCTCCTCGGCACGACTGGATTAATGGAAAACTCGTGACAGAGATCGGCTCCTCTCCACACACACATGCACACACTGCTTTCACCTTCACATTAGACTGTATCTGAGAGCACTGTGAGTGTTAACACACACACACACACACACACACACACACACACACACACACACACACACACACATACATATACATATATATATATATATATATAGTATATATATATATATATATATATATATATATATGAAGAGTTCAGATGCAAAAGCCTCTAAATGCCATCTGAAATTTTCTTATAGAATGATCATTTTTATCAAGCTCGTATATTTAAATTCAATAATTTCACTTAAATGGCAATGAAGATTACCTATTAATTGTCATTCAAGTGAAATTACTGAACTTAAATACACAAGCTTGATAAAAAAGATCATTCTATAAGAAAATTTCAGATGGCATTTAGAGGCTTTTGCATCTGAACTCTTCATATATATATACACACATACACATACTATTTATATAATTTACAATTTAAAATTTGCTGCTGATTATATTTTATATTATAAAATATAACACACTATAAAATAAATATTACTTTTAATGCATAATGTATATTTAATAGTACAAGTGAATACAAAATAAATCTGCATACAATGTATACACGTTTAATGTTATTATCATTCAGCATGCTCAAATGCGGCCTGTCATGATGTTGACCCAAAGAGGGCCCTCTACCACTGAGGACATCACTGAGGCTTTCCCTAAGGGTGCCAGCAAAAGAGAGAGAGAGAGAGAGAGAGAATAGGGAGGGGTAAAGAGGAAAGCACAGTCTCCCCCTGCCCTATATCTCCACAACGATATCCATACACACTCAAATGCCACTCGGCAAGCCGTCTCGTCATAGCAGCATCTCCAATTTATGCACAATACATGACCAGGACGAGTACACTTGGCAATATATACGATTGCTGTTGTAAGAGGAAG